>NW_022589705.1:98610423-98651333 GCF_004348235.1 Phoca vitulina | reverse complement strand
GGGCGTCCCGGACCACCGGCTGAATGGGGCAGAAGCAGGTGGGAGGCCTGCACGTCTGACTGCAGACAGGGCCCCCCAGTGAGGGGTCATTACCTGCTGGCTGCGTCAGCCACCACGTTCTGGCTTCGGCATTTACCCCCCTCTCCTGGAATGTCTGGCAGGAAGGTTCTGCGTTGTGTACCCTGATCCATCCCCTGCACGGGGAAAGCCTTGGCACCATGCGGGTCCTCCCCATGTGTCTGCTGAATAAACCGCACACAATCTGAAACCGAGTCACCTACATGGCTCTTGAGATGAAGGTCTGTGGCGCGCGGTGACGGGTCCCCTGTGGAGTGCCGAGAAGGGCCCAGGGCATGCGCTGGAGGCTTTTCCTGAAGGAAAGGCTCTGCAAACCGGCTTTCTGGTGCGCCTTCTTCTTGCAGCAGGGACAGCACTGGCTGTTGGTGGTGAGGACTGGCAGAGTGAGCAAGGGGCTGGGCGGGCAGGTCGGAAGGCCTTTGCATCTGGGGAAAAACGGGACACCTCACTCCCAGTGCTGTTGCCTGGAGGCAACAGGTGGGACGTGACCATTTAGGAAGGCGGAGTGACAATGTGCATCAACGGTGTCCCCCAGTCCTGTCGCAGCCTTTCAACCCTCTCTCCATGGTGGCCATGGCCCCACAGAGCACACCGGAGTGCCCACGTGACAGCAAGCACAGCGCCTGGGTCACCCAGCGTGGAAACACGCACACGCACCTGCCAGCGAAGACGTGGTGCGTGGGGTAGGAAGCACCTGGGCGGGACCCCACCCCTGGCGTGGCCGTGTACCCTGTGGCTGCAAAAGCAGCCTGTCTTGTGTCATCACGACATGGTTACCATGGCCAGGGCGAGAGCGTGCCGGACAGACGCTCTCATTTAAGGCACACCAATTTTACCAGGAGGCAGAAACTGAGGCAGAGTGGCTAAGGAATGACCCGGGGATCCCCCCGCCGCAAGGGGCCGGGCCGGGGCCCAGGCAGTGAGGCTCCGGAGTCCGCACTGACCCGCACGACTCTGCCACGTGGGGTGTGCACCAGCTGCCTGTGGGCTAAAGGTGCGCGGCGGGACGTCTCCCAGGACACATGGTCTCGACAAGCTTAGGCCGTTAGGATTAACCGCACACGACCCTCCTGAGGCCGTCATGGGGCGAACGTGGGGCAGCGCGGCCCTCAGTTCACGGTACAAACGGGGAAGCCGAGCCGGGGGGGGAGGGGCGAGATGCGGGGCTCCGGCTCGTCCGCTCTCTCCTCGCCAAGTCTGCCCGCAAGCGCGCGTCCCGCAGCGCCTCCCCGCGCAGCCCGCACAGCGGACGCCCCCCGTCTGCACCGGCGCCCGCGGGTGACGGAGCCGTGTGCAGGTGGGCGCGCGGGCGCTGTGGGGCGTCTCGGCGGCCCGGGCACCTACCGGCTCGCCGTCCACCAGGCTGCGCAGCTGCAGCTGCTCGTACACCTGGCTTCGGAAGCGCTCCATCTGCTGCTTCTTCTCCTTGGCCAGGTCGTAGTCCTCCTTCTCCACCGCACAGCGCTTCTCCACCTCGTAGCGCCCGAGCCGCTCTCCGACCTGAGGCACACGGGGTCACGCTGCTTCAAGTGTGCACCCCCCCAGCCGCTGCAAGGCGAGGCCTGCGTGACGGGGCTGCTGCCCAGGTAGCCTGCGCCGAGGAGGGGCCGAGCCGGGGCCATGCGGGGGCGCCCAAGAAACTGCACGAGTCCACAGGGACGGTAAACATCTCATGTTTTTCTACCACTTCAGGGCGGCAGTGTGGCATCTGAGGACGACGTCTGAAGAGGCCCAGCGTGTGCCCACACTTACATCTTACTTAGGGGCTCATCCGTCCGTAACTTTATTTCGCTTACCCCCTTGGACCCACACTAGTACCCGTAGCTTTTAGCGACCTACGCCCTTGCTGTACCAGGGTCAGGACCACTGACTGCCTGCTCACACACCTGAGGGAGGACTGTTCTCTCCAGGAGCAGTACCTTTTGCAAATCAGCAATAGCTTGTTTTAGCTTCTTGGCATAGTCGTAACGTTCCTTTTGGACGGCTTCACGTTTTCTTTCATCTAATTTGCGTATAATCTGGGCAACTTCTGGATCTTGGTACATATCAAAAGCTAAGTCATCCAGTGGAGAAATATAGTCAGATTTCCTAAAGGAGAGAAATGCATATTTTAGAGCTGACTTCGCCATAGGTGACAGCGTGGTGGCAGAGGGAGCCCTAGGGGCTCATGAAGGAGGTACGGTCGCAGCAACGGCACCCCCCACACCTGCTCCTGGAGCATTCTTGCCGGAGAAAGTGCAGGCTTAGAAGAATCGGGGATGGGCTTCAGGTCACCCAGCTCTTACGTGCAGGCAGGTCTCTGACCCCACAGCTCGTGCTCCCGCCCATTACTGACACTGCACGGGGGCATCTGAGCCTTTGGGGCATTGGTTCTTCCACAAATATTTTGAGTGTGGACTCTGTGCCCAGCTCTGTTCTGGGCACCAGGGACATAACAGTGCCCGTGAATCATCTGTAGACTAGGGGAAGCCCCAGCCAAAGCAGACTGCCAGGCCTCATCTGCAGAGAGGCTGACTCGGGGGGTCCCAGGTGGTCCAGGCGTCCATATTCAACACCAGCGCCACAGTGAGCACGACAAGCACTAAAGATGCCCATGGGCTATGCCGGGGCCTCAGCTCACAGGGTCAGGCTGCATGCTATCCCAAGTCCTGGGTAGATCAGAACAATCCTTCCAGGAATAAAAGATCTCTGTAGTGATCCGAGTAACCCATTCCTGATTACCACTTCATGCTTTCTTTCAGATTCTACAGCAGGCTGGCAGCTTTCTCCTGGGTCTAACACTCAGAATAATGCCTAACCACTCAACAAAAACGCTGGCAGAGGACACATTTCAGTCTCTGTCTGCCGTACCAGCTACATAAAATAAGCCAGGTGTTAGCTTTGACTTAGGTATTTTTATATACAGGTAAATTTTAATGAAAATATTTATCATAAAAAATTTGGTTGTCTAAAAATAAATTGAAACAGGACACCTGACGACATCACTTTTCAGAACGATCAAACATCCCCCCGACACTTCCCGACTCCTGGAAGTCAGGCTGTTTGCTTACAGCACCACCACCGGGCCTGGGGCTTGGCTCAGCTTCGGCGGCTTCGGACAGTATCAGTTAGTGAGGACCAAGCAGCAACACACTTGGGTGCTGGCACAAGGTTAACTATTTTTACCTAAACACATGCTATACTTTTAAGTCAAAGTTACTTTGCCTTGAAGTCCTGGAGATGAAAACAAAGAATTTATTATGAAAATGCTACAAAGAAACACATGATGTCACCTGGCGTGGGAGGCACAGCTCCAGGGCTGTGCGTGGGCAGCTGCCCAAGAGCCGGTCTCGCCCCGCCCACGACCGCCCCCCGCGGTGACCCTGGCTCGGCCCCGCACACAGCCTTCCACAGACGGCTCTCTTTACCCCCAGGAAAGCCCTGCAGACGAGTCCGGGTAGACAGACCGCGGTCTGCCAGTCCAGGTGCCTAACTTGATAAAGAACTGATTTAAACAGAGTCCAAATAACCCAAAGAGCTTCTCTGGGAGATCCTAAAACCGACCAGTGGGGTTGGCTGCCCATGTTCTACCAGTGGGAACTTCACTGAGGGCAGAGCCAAAGAGCTGTCCCGGGGTTGGTGCCGACGGACAGGGAGGGACAGTGTGGCAGTCCCCACCTGGAAAGGTAAGGAGGGCACTGCTGTTACTGTCTGGCACAGGGAGAGTCTGCGGGAGACCGACGGGCTGCGTAGGGGAGAGGTCACTTTCCTCACTATTTCATACACATTTAGGGACTGCTTTTACTTTCTTAGCACTCCCTACTGACGTCCACCCCGTGGCAGCCAGGCTGGAGGCCCAGGGAGGCTCGACAGGAAGCAAGGCAGTCCAAACCAATGAGAAAGTTCTTCAGTCTTAAGCCGGGCTCCTGTGCTTGCATAAAATATGGAGAGAGTCTCTCTGCGGTCACTCAGGAGCCACCTGCTGAGCTAAGCGTGCGCACCAGCCTCAGCGAGCCTTGCTTCTGGAGGAGCCTCCCCTGGGCCTGCAGCCTGGGCTTCACGAGGACCCAGCCTGAGGGGGGTGGGAGCCACACCATCACGGGCTGGATGAGAGCAGGGAGGGCTTAAAGCAGACATAAGGTGAAGGCTCTAGTAACTGATAATCTGGGTCAATTAATTCCTTTAATTCTTACCTACAAAGTTGTCTGTGCCAATAAAATATCAAAGGATGGCCGACAGATCTTTTACCTGCATGTAGGAACTTTCTAGTAATACCTGAACACACAAGAAATGGAGCAGTCTCCAAAGGGCAATAATTGAAGATGTATGTGCTAAGTAAAACAGTGACCTTAATCTTTAAGTGTATTTAAGTCAATCCCATCAGTGGCTTAACTAGCTCGGAACTGAATTTAGAGGCTCTCAAACCCCCAATCCTCTAGAGCTGACTCACACTTTGGCAATTCTGAGGGGAGTCTAGGAGCTGATGGCCTTGTGGGGAGGATTCTTACCCAGTACAAGTTCCTTCCAGAGCTGGGTCCTCGCTGTTGTGCCCCAGATAATGATCAATCAGCTTCTCTCTAGAGGTCTTTGGGAGCAAAAAGTTCTGGTTAGTGTCTCAGAGGAAAACAGGAACAACACGAAACCTTAACTAAGAGGTGGCGTGATATATAGATGTCAGCGGGCTTTGAGAATCCTAGTCTTTCGGAGAGACAGTTAAAATTCTTGAGTAAAAGAAAGTTTAATACACCACAGCTGCTGAAAATTATCTAATTATTCAACAATTTTATAAAGATTTTCAAGATGACACTTTTTGTGACAAAAATAATCAATCCCCTCTTGTTAGAAATACATTTTCTTCTTTAAGAATGAAACGTCCCAAACTTACAATATTGCTTTCATCACCGAAATCTGCAGGGTCTCCAATGATATTTACTGCAACCAGAGCAACCTAAGAAAGAGTTAACCAATCGAAATTAAGTAAAAAATGTTTGTGATGACTTCCCCCCTTTATTATAAACTGCTTGCTCATACTGTCATCAAAAGGGATGATGTACACCAAAGCACCTTAATTGTAAAATGTCAAGCTATAGAATTATTATTATAGTTTTTGTAAATTATGTAAGTTAATATTCTAATGCCTAATCAAATGGTTATTTTAACGTCTAAAGTACATTAAGACAATAACGGCTAAAAGCCTCCACAGTTTTTTTTTTTTTTTTTTATTTGAGAGAGAGAATGAGAGAGAGAGAGAGCATGAGAGGGGGAGGGCCAGAGGGAGAAGCAGACCCCCTGCTGAGCAGGGAGCCCGATGCCAGACTCGATCCAGGGACTCCAGGATCATGACCTGAGCCGAAGGCAGTCGCTTAACCAACTGAGCCGCCCAGGTGCCCCAAGCCTCCACAGTTTGTTTTTTTTTTAAAGATTTTATTTATTTATTTGACAGAAAGAGACACAGTGAGAGAGGGAACACAAGCAGGGGGAGTAGAAGAGGGAGAAGCAGGCTTCCCGCAGAGCAGGGAGCCCGATGCGGGTCTCGATCCCAGGACCCTGGGATCATGACCTGAGCCGAAGGCAGATGCTTAACGACTGAGCCACCCAGGCGCCCCAAGCCTCCACAGTTTTCACACAGCATCGCATCAAACCGTTCCCTCATAGTCCAGTATGGGGACCCATCTATTCAATCCTGGTAAATGCGACAATGGACTGAAAGCCTGTGTTAACACAGCTCAGTTTGTCTGGGTCTGTGGCTCCCCCTGAAGGGGGAGGACTCCCCTTCCCACACCCTCTCTCCCTTGAGCATCACTGCGGTGGAACTAAGTGAGGGGGTTTTCCTGGTGGGGCCGACGTAGAAAGAAGTTAGGGATCAATCTTCAGGTTCACGGTCAAGCACTGCTGCGGCGGACCCAGCAACGGAACTACATCTCAGAGCTCTCCTCAACTCACTTGCTGGGTATAAAACTCTGATTTGGTGGAACGTTCCACTCCTCTTAGAGGGGGTGGGGAGTGTTGTCAATATACACGCTAATGAAGAGTCTGCTTTGGACACAACTGATTTTTACTACATGAATTATGCCAAAAACAAAACTAAAAGAAAAGACAAGAAAAAGGAAAAGAAAGATGGGATGGGAGGGAGGGAGAGATAAGAATGAGGACTTGAAATCACATCCCCAAGTCCTACCAGGGGATTTATCTTGCAAAAGTTTAGCGGGTTTATCTAGAAAGAGTGTCACCTAACAGAAACAACACAAGCCATGTAGATAATTTTAAATTTTCTAGTGGACACAGTAAAAAAATTGTAAAAAGCAGCAGAGACATTGATTTTAAACCTAATATTACCACAATATTATCATTTCACTGCTTAACTGATTCTTTTCCTCACACAAAGCCTGAGTTGGAGTGTCCAGTTAGCCCGAGCGGCCCATCCCACGTGGGTTGGCCAGGCGCCCAGCGTGCTCCCGCTGCGTGGGGTGGTGGCTCCCGATCGCACCACACAGCTCCCAGAGAGCTTAACGTTCTGCCATAAAAGTTACCATCTTAAAAAAAGATTTGAAATGCCTTTGCCAAGGGGCGCAGAGTCCTGGGATGCTGCGAGGAGGTGGGGAGTGGTCAAGGTGAGGGCGCGCATCTCACCTGATTGTATATGTTGTACTTGTTGACGTGGTTCTCGTGAAAAATCAGCTTCAAGAACTGTCCTACTGCATCCACGTAGACGGACTTCAGCTCCCGGGCTTTGCAGCCTGTCTTCTCATTGTCACAGAGAGAGATGTAGCTGAAAGGGAGAGCACACGCCGGAATCATGCTGACAGAAAACGTGTGCGCAGCGAAACTGAACTCAACGGGTTTCAGTCCAAGTCAAGTCTAGAATGCAAAAACCTTGGGAAGAGCCCAGGAACGGTATTCTAAGCTGTTCTCTTGAAACAAGTTGTGCATCTGAGGAGCAGAGGTGAATGGTACTGACGCCCCAACAGTACTGCTTACCGAGCGCGTCTCCGCGAGGCAGCGCGCCCGACCCCACGGAAGTCTGACCAGGACCAGGAGCAGGGCGGTCCCTTCGTTCCCACCGCTCGGACACGGGGAGAGTCGGACTAAAAGTTCCCGTCACGAGCCTTCGGTCTCACCCTTACCCAAGCCTCCGGAACCGCTCCGCCTGGTAGGGCACAAAGTACTCGGGCAGGCTCTCGCTGATGTAGAACTCCACTTTACTTGGGATCATGTACTGGTGGGCAAGCAGCTGCAGCTTCCTGATTCGACACCTCTCCACCATCTGAAGAACGATTTCTTGTGGAAACTGGCAAAATCTGAAAGCAAACACGTGTGTTTGTCACAGTTACCGCGAGGGTTCCCGGCTGTGTGCGCGGCACCCCGCACGCACCGAGGCGGTCTACAGGGGCTGGCGCCGGCGCCCTGGGCTTGGTGGAGCTGAAGCTGCAGTTCAGACTGCCACCCGATGCTTTTGGCAACTGGAAAATGGTTTGAATGAAACGGTTTCAAATGAAGTTCAACACAAGATAAAAACATCAATCTTAAGAGGCTGTACTGGTGGGAAAGACAGAGCCAAAGGATTTTGCCCAGGAACCCAAATGCTTTAGGAAAGCCACCTGCTCAGGGAATCCGAGTGATGAGTGCCTACCACGCACGTTCAGTGGTCGGCAGGAGAGGCCTATGACTGTCCACAGGGGAGCTTCTAGTTTTTGCCTCCTAAGTGACAGAGCACATCAACCACCTACATGAGAACGGGTTGGAGAACCGCGGCTGCAGGATCTGATCATGACTGAGCAACAGAGCACAGTGCTCAGACCACGGATACTATGTACGCTGAGCTGGCAAGCGCTGGGTTACTAGAACAGTGGGGCGTCGAAGGCCCTGGGAGCGGGAAGCAGCCAAGGATGGAAGAGCTGGAAAGGGCCCGGCGGCCTTGTGGGTGAGCCCACTCCTGCCCACTGGCCATGCTCCAACCCCCCGCCACCTCTCCAGCAGCCCCCCACTCCACTGAGAAAACAGGCCTCAAATGGGATTGCTCCCACTGCTCCCCGAAAGGAGCAGCATCCCTGCTGGTGCCCCATCCCCCACTCACTCCCCTGAATGGCACCAGAGCCTGCCTGCCCCCACCCAGGCTTTTCTCTCCCCATCACTCCCATCAACACACACACACACACACTCTAGAACCCCCCATTTTAAGAAACCCCTCCTGTGACCCCACATCCTTCTTGGCTCCCATGCCAGCACTTGGCAAACCAGCACAGCTCTCTCACGCGCCCCCTCCCCAGCCCCTCCAGGGCGCTTGGCCTCTATTTTCACAGCTTACTCTCACCACGGCCACCGCTGAGCCCCATGATGCTGCGTACAAGTGTACCTCCTGGTCCCGGCTTCACCCAGCCCACAGGCCTGAGCCCGTATGACTGTAGGGGCCCTCCCCTCCATCCAGGCCTGCACTGCCCCTGGGCTGGGCTCCAGGCTCCTCCCTCTCCCTACATTCACCATGGGGGAGCCTATCAGACCCTGGCTTTAAAACCCTCCTGCTTGTCAAGGAACCCCAACTAGACATCACCCCAAGTCCAAGCCGTGATCTAGCTGGTGACTTGACCTTTCCACGCAGACACGATAGGCATTAGATATGACAGACAGAACAAACTCCTGACCCCAGCCACCCTCCCCGATCCTTCGGAGCCAATCTCCTCGTGCCCCTGCTGTGCCCACCAGGGAGAGGCACGGCCACCCCCGGGGCCCTATTCACCCCCTGCTGCGGAACGAGTGCCCGGCCTCACAGCAGCAGGACAGTAACGAGGGAGGGAAGAGCGCGGAGAGGAACAGCAGGCTGAGCACACGACAATCTGCGCAGCCTCTAACTGAGGGGTGCGCAGGGGTGCGCAGGGGTGCGCAGGGGTGCGCAGGGGTGCTGGGGGAGGGTGTGCGGTGAGCTCACATCAGAGGGACTCTCAGCTCAGAGGCGCTGTCGCCCGGGCTTTTCAGAGATGAACAGCTCGTAAGAGAGATGCGCTTGGGGCAGGAGGGCGGCTAGGACAGGCTTGTGACGCGAACACGCCTCGGTCCCCCATGGCGGTGAAGCGTGGCTCCATGTGTAAGGTATTTACGGCTCTCGAATGCCGAGCACGTAGGTTATGACCGCTGGTGAGGTCACTCCAGGCATAAAGACACTTAGTGATCAATCATGAAAAAAACCCTTCCGAAGTGGTTTGAAGAAAAGACAATGGACAAAATTTGGAAGTATATGCTTTTTAAAATCCTTCAGAAGGGCGCCTGGGTGGCTCAGTTGGTTAAGCGACTGCCTTCGGCTCAGGTCATGATCCTGGAGTCCCAGGATCGAGTCCCGCATCGGGCTCCCTCCTCGGTGGGGAGTCTGCTTCTCCCTCTGACCCTCCCCCCTCTCATGTGCTCTCTCTCTCTCTCTCAAATAAATAAATAAAATCTTTAAAAAAAAAAAAAAATAAATAAAATCCTTCAGAAGATGGGCCTAGGACTGTGTTATTCAAATGTAGTTTATAGAACTCAAGCATGCATCAAAGCTGTCCTTCAGGGATACTAAGAGGTGACGGGATGGTGGGGAGCGTGAGAGGCAGGGACGCTGGGAGGGGGCGCGCCGAGGTGGGGAGCCGGCCTCACGGGCAGGAAGCTTGATCAGGCACTTGGGCTCCTGACCCCTTACGACTCTACCTTTGGTGAAGACTGAAGACCTCTCAGGAAAAGGCTTAGTTTCAGAAAAATACTAACTAGTATTATGTTATGCAAGTAATGGGCATTTTTAAAGGTGTACAAGTATTCAAGATAATCATTTGAAAGAGGTGTTCTTGGTTAAAGTTTGGGGTTCACGAAAATCTTACCCACAGGAGCACAGCTGTGACACTAAGGAGCTCAGCACAGAACACAGGTGGGAACGGGAGGCCCAGCGGGCAGCCAGGGAAGACAGCTAAACAACACTGCGCGGGCCCTTCTCCTCCCCCTCCTCTGTACACATTTCTTAAGTGAACGTCAGTTAATGCTATCAGGGAAAAAGGTCCAACAAGTTTTCTTTAAAAACATAAAGAGAAGGAAACAACATCCCATCACTGCACAGAAGTGCGTGGTTCTGAGGCCTGAGTGGTAATACAAAGCAGAAGCGTCAAATGAAGGCAGCCCGCTGCCCCAGCCTGGCCCACCTCGGTGACCTCCACCCGCTGACGGTTGGCGCGTGGATCATCAGTTCCCGGGCGCTGAAGCCATCTTCATGTCCAGACGAGCTGACGACAACGAAGCCAATCTTGTGGGGCATCCTGGGCACTGGGCTGTTTATAGGGCAGGAAAGACTTTAAGATAAAGGAACTTGGTAACATTTTACAACACTGAACATGTTAGCTCATGCCTTGCTCATAGACAAAATAATTCACAAGGTATCAGAATTTTCCCATCACTTTGAAAAAATCCAGGTTTTTTTTGTTAAGTGTTTCTCCTAGGAGCCTCTAACTCTACTTAAGGTACCATTTATCTTGACTTTTTCCAAATATATGTCCTAAAAATTTGACCAGTGTCGTGGGTTGAATGGTTTCCCCCCAAAAGGAGGATGCAGTCCTAACTCCCAGTACCCATGAATATGAGCTTTATTGGAAATAGGGTCTTTGCATATGTAATGGGGTGAAGAAGAGGTCGTGCTGGAATAGGTGGGCCCTGATATGAAAGCACCGGTGTCCACCTGAGAGACACAGACAGGCACACAGACAAGGAGGCCAGCCCAGGAATGCCAAGGATTGCTGTCAGCACCAGACGGTTGGAAGAGGCAGGAATGATCCTCCCGTGGAGCCTTTACAAAGAGCAAGGCCCTGCTGACACCTTGATTGTGGGTTTCTAGCCTCCAGAGTACATTTTTGTTGTTCTAAGTCATCCACTTTGTGGCACTTTGTTATGGCAAAACCAAAGAGTTTTGTTAAGATACAAACACCAAGTTTTTTTTTTTTATAATTACTAAGAAACTAATATAATCAGTGTGCTAATAAATTATACAAAAATAAGAGGAAAGGGGACAGTTTAATCAACAGCATGGTAACTGCTGAATGCAAATGCATGGCCTGAGCAGGGCGGGCAGGACTATAGGGAGATATATGCCAGGGGCGGAGATGTGCACCTGGGGCCTGCTTGAGATATTTATATATTGGTTGGATGAATTTTTTGTCATTGTTTGGTAAACTGTTCACAGTTGAATATCATTTTGAGGATGGATGTTGTGATGTCTGGTTTTGCCTGCTCGGCATCCATCCCGTCCTGGTTTGAGAACAGCACTTCAGCTGCAGTTTCTGCCCACACCGCGCCGGGCTTGGTCAGTCTGTGGGTTCCATGTCCCTCCTCAGCAGCCGGTTTAGGGATGGGAACACGAGAGCAGGACCCAAACGGGACCAATGTGGTCTGTCCCTGGACTCTGCTGGGGCTGCAGGGAAAGAGAAGCCTTCTTGTTGGGGCTGTAGCCATTGAATATTTCCGGGGGGTTACTGGCGGCCACCGGTGGGGACGTCCTGCCAAAGAGCAGGCTGACGCGGGAAAACAGCCACCTTGGGAACCCTGAGGTTCAGCCACATTTAAGGCCCAAACTACTCATAAACTTCTGGTTATTTCCAGTTCCCGAGCCAGTCAAACTCCCCCTAAGATAGAAAATAAAGAATTCTCCAAAAAGTTCTCTGAGATAGGACATTCTGTCAATTGTAATCCTGAATAGGAGGTAACATAAACATATCCTGCATGATTTTGCTTATTTTAATATGCTTGATGCATGATCTAGATCTCTTACTTTCATTCAGAACCTCAAATGACCTACATCAATAAATTAATTATTGGCTGGTACTTGCCAATGCTTCTTCGAATATATGAACAAAAGCATTAGTAACAGAATAAATAAACCATTATTAAAGATTGTAATTTCTGACACAAACAAGCTCGCTGAAGGATGCCACGGTACATCAGAGGAACGCTAAAGTAAACCCTCTCAGAGAATAAAACAGGAAGCACCAACACTGAATGAGTGTGACTGTACGCAGGTGTGATGCAGAACCCCACCTGTGCTCCCACCAGGAACAGGATTTGTCCTCCGCACCCTGCAGCTCCTCCCACGAGCTTGGGCTTTCAGCCTGGACTTACCCTGCACCTCCTCCTCCCACTCCCATCCATCACGTGCGAAGTCTCATTGATCCTGCCTTTCAGATGACTATGATTGAATCCACTCTTCTCCATCCCACTGTCTTTTCTAGAGGATGACCACGGACTGTAGCCAGGTCTCCCCACCTGGAGCACTCCCCCCAACTGTCTTGTGTTCCTCAAGTCCAACTGGGGTCATCAGTATCTGTGTCCCAATCTCAGAGCTCTTGATGTGCTCCCTGTCCAGAGGTGAAGGGTCAATTGTGTCCTGACCCAATCTGCTGTTCGAATTCTGAAGTCCAGCCAAACTTAACTAAAGCATAGTTCTAGCTCTCTGCTCTGAATTTCTCAAGTCCTTCAATCATCTTTAAGAGCAGGGCCCGTTACTTCTATTCCACCTTGAAATTAGTAGGCATCTATTAAATATTTTCTTTTTTTTTTTTTAAAGATTTTATTTATTTATTTGACAGAAAGAGAGAGAGAGAGACAGAGAGAGAGGGAACACAAGCAGGGGGAGTGGGAGAGGGAGAAGCAGGCTTCCCGTGGAGCAGGGAGCCAGATGCGGGGCTTGATCCCAGGACCCTGGGACCATGACCTGAGCGAAGGCAGACACTTAACTGACTGAGCCACCCAGGGGCCCTTATTAAATATTTTCAACTGAATGTAAGTATATCTTGAAATTCTAAAATCTGAAATACCATTCATATTGCCCCTCTTGTATTTAGACATATATTCCTTTACATAGTACTCTTGCTTGCAGATGGACACTACCTTTGAAGCACTTACTGTGTGCCAAGGACTGTCCTCAGCCCTAGACACATACTTATACCTTCGTAACATCTGTGATATAGGTTTGTTGTCACACAAGTTTAGACACATGGCAACTGAGGTACAGAGAGGCCCCTGCTCAAAGTTATACAGCTAGTAAGCCACGGAGCCAGAGTGTTTTTAGCTGGTTGGGTTCCAGAGTCTCTGATCTTCACCAAAACCCTCTGCTAAGGTTCTAAGCCTTAAAACAGGACCTTTGAAGTCCAAAGGTTGTGTCCATATACTATACTGCCTCAAAAATCCAAAACAAAGTACTGGCATTTAGGAACCAGGTAGGAGACATGCCTGGGCGCTGTAGAGACAACATCATTATCTCACTTTAAGCAGTTGAAAAGGATTCCTTTTTGGCTACCCTCTCCCAAAGCTCTTCCACCTTGTCCCCTAGGGTCCTCTCTGAGGACACCCTCCAGAGTGTTACATGATACTTGCGGTGTCACTAAAGGACGCTACTCTTAGACTATAAAATCACCACTAACATTCCGGGGAAGATCAAGGCTCTGTTGAATACTCAGCCATCAGTGCGGGCCTCCAGGCGGCACCTGCCGCCCACGGCTTCCGTGCTACGCTGGCGCCTGCACGGACCAAGGTAGCTGGGGGTTCCTGCGCCAAGTCTATCGATACGAACCTTTCCAGTTATGTATCAGGATTGCTGACATCTCTGAATTAAACCGCAACAATTCAGCGACTTCCCAAATTTTGCTACAGGACTAGGAGACAAACCTTGTTTCCACTCTTTCTTTTTATGAAAACCTAAATGTTACACGAGTAAATCATTCTTGGTCAAGCAATCTTAAAGACTGAAAGTGCCACGGAGCCTGTCTGAAACTGAACAGGTACCAAACGGGGGGTAGGGGTGGAGAGACGCCCTGAACCCGCACAGGGGCGGAGCCGCATTCTTCACCCGGCTCAGGTAGGGCTCTGGGTCATCGGTGCGCCCAGAACAGGGAAGTCCGGACGTGCGGACTGTACCCGACGCTAAATCCGGCGCGGGCTGGAGGCCACCGCCGGCCGGACCTTGGGCTGCGGCGGGCAGCGCCCACCGCGGCAGGGGCACCCTCCGTACTAGCTCCCGCCCCGGCCGGATGCCCCGCCCCTCGATCGCGCCCACCCCGGCAGGCCCCGCGCCCTGGGCCCAGCCCCCGGCCCCCGACTGTCCCGGCCGCGCCCACACCCGCCAGGCCCCGTATCCCGGGTCCGCGCGTTGTCGGGGTTCGGGGTACCTGTCAGGACCGAAGGCCCGCCCGGACCTCGGCGCCTGCACGGTCCCCAGGGCCCTCCGCCTCCCCTCGGCAGCGCCTTCCGGAGCTCAGGTGGCGCCTCCTCCGCCGTCCACGGCCGGTCCGCACCCCCGAGCCGCAGCGGCGGCGGCCGCCGAGGACCAGCCCCGGCCTCCTGCGCCAAGCGCCAGGGCCGCGGCCGCGGCTCTCATGACAACCAGGCCGGCCGGGCCAGGCCGCGCCTGCGTACAAGGCGGGGCAGTGCCTCCGCTTCCCCGGGCCTCTGGGTAATGGAATCTCTGGGGGACAGCGCCTGCGCACAAGGCGGGGCCGCGCCTCCGCTTCCCTGGGCCTTCTGGGTAATGGAATCTCTGGGGGACGGCGCCTGCGCACAAGGCGGGGCCACGCCTCCGCTTCCCCGGGCCTTCTGGGTAATGGAGTTTCCGGGGCACTCCGCGCGACTTTGGTCCCCGCAGCAGAGCCCACAAGGCGCAGGACCCTCGCCGCTCAGCTGATCTCTGCGGCCTGGGCGAGGACCCGCCTGAGCGGTCCGCCAAGCAGGTGCCTCCGGCGGGGTCGGAGGCCCTGAGGATGTCTGCGGTGTTCCGGAAGCCCAAGACGTTCAGGCTGCGGGCTCTGCACAGCCAGAGGAAGTTTGGGGTGGCGGGGTGGAGCTGCCAGGAGGTGCTGCAGAAGGGGTGCCGCCACTTTCAGGTGCCTGGCGCGGGGTGGAGTGGGAGTGCCGGGTGCCTCCGCGTGCAGCTGCCCGTGGCCAGGGTCGGGGGACCGGGCGCCGCCTCTAACTTCCTCCTCTAGTTACTGAGCCCCATTCAGCGGGACTCTGTGGAGGGGTTCTGGGACAACTCCTCCCTCCCTGACCACGAGGATCGCGGCAGCCCTGGCCTGAGATTCTGGGACTCCGGTTCTAGCGCACGTCTGCTAATTTGCTGTGTGCTCCAGGACACAGCCCCGTGGCCTGTCTGGGCCTCAGTTTCCCCCCTCTGTAAAATGAAGGACTTGAGCTCAGAGGCCCACGAAAGGCCCTTCTAGCACTATTGTTCCAGCGATTCCAGTCATCATTCCTACTGGATGCTTACGCATTTGTTTTCTTGGCTGGACTTGGACTTGGAGCAGCGTGGTTGTGGGTGTGTATGTGTGGGGTGCAGGCGCGCGCGGAGTTGCCATCAACGTTCATAAAGCTGATCAGAGTCCAGCAAGTGTTATGGGACTAGTGGTACCGCGTGCCGGTGACGCCTGGTCAGCCAGAGGCCGTGAGTCCTTTTCAGTAAGATGTTCTCCTTATAAGTCGTCGCCGCGGATGCAGGGTGCGCTGAGTGGGTGTGTCTCCACACCAGTCAGGTGATGTGCGCTCGTGATGGGCATGTGTATGGGCTTAGCGGGAGCAGTCAGCCGGCCTTTCTGCAACAGGCTGGGATTTTCAGAGCCCTTCAGGAGCTCCTGTCGAAAAGGTCTGTGGGGTGAACTCTGCAAAGTCGTCCCCGCTGTGTCTACATTTTTACACGACTTGTATGTTAGAACGACCTGCAGGAGGTGTCTGTTTCGACACGTGGGTACTTGAGGCCCCAGCGCTGTCTCAGGTGTTGGTCCACCTGTAGGACGTGGACAGCATCCCGCTCTTGATTCTTTAAAACGTTTGTGAGGACCGCAGGCGGAAAGGCCTCAGGTTACTGCTCCCAGGGTGGGCCTGCCTGAGACCCAACACGGAAGCATCCTGCCCTGCCCTCCCTCTCCGCAGCTCCCTGTCACCGGCTCCCGCCTGTGCCTCTACGAGGATGGCACGGAGCTGACCGGAGATTACTTCTGGGGTGTCCCTGACAACTCGGAGCTGGTGCTTCTCACCTCGGGCCAGACCTGGCAAGGCTGTAAGTGGCGGGGACGTGGGAGCTTGGCGGGGAAGCCAGACTGGCTTTGGAGGTGCTGGGGGCCTGCCATGGACACCAGCCTGGGAAGGGGGGAAGGGGAGGGTCTTCCTGCCCAGAACTCCAAAGGGGAAAGCCCCCAGCATCAGGGTGAGCTGCCCCTCCTCTTGCCCAGGACCCCAGTGGTCCAGCTGGGTGTTTAAGGTGTCTTTTCTTCTTTTCTAAGTTATTTAAATTTTCTGTTCATTGTCCTAGTAACTCCCGAGGGCAGAAGGGAGGGGTTGGGGGGTTAGGGCCTGCACGGGTTTGTGGGCGAGGCAGAGCCAGCGGGAGGGACGCCTTTCCATGTGGCTCCAAGGGTGGCTGGAGCTGTGCTCAGTGTCTGTTCTGTGTTGGTGCTTGCTGCCGTGCTATCGCGTTGGGGGCCTTATCAGAGCAATTATTTCCAGGGGTGGTTCCTTAGGGGTGTCTGTATTTCAGCACCAGCTGGACGGCAGGTTCCACACTGCAGCCGTAGGCCAGTGGCAAAGCGTGTGCTCTCCTCCTAGGAGGGTTGTGTGGCTCTTATGCAAAGTGGCTTACATTTCAGGAGATGCTTCTGGCACCCGGGGAAGGAAGTGGGAGCCCGGAGGATGGAGATACCCACCTCTTCGGCCTGAGGGCCAGAAGGACGCCCTAGAGTAGTGTGCGTGTGGCTTTGCCTTGTGGTTGGGACTCTGCTGTCAGCAGTGAGGGGTCACATGTCTAGTGCGTGCTCCGAGGTCGCAAGTGCTCTTTCTCTGTGGGGCCTTGTCCTTCTAGAGGAGGCAGCCAGAAAGCAGAGTCACCGTGATGCCACCTGGGATGGGCTCTTGCAGGAGGTGGGGACTGGGCAGGACAGGGTTGTGGTCCTGAGAATCTTTGGCTGTTCTTTCTCCTTCCCTTTCATGATGTAGTTGAGAGCAGACCAGGCTGGGTTGCTGTCCTCCCCGCTCCCACCTACCCCCTCCTTGTCTCCCTCCGTCCCTCCCTCTCTCTCTCTCTTCTTCCCTCTCTTTCTTCCCTTTCTCCCTATCTCCCCCTCCCTCTTTCTTTCTGTCTTTCTCTGGCACTTTATCCCCCTCTCTCCACTGAGACCACTAGTCCTTTTACTTGGTAAACTCCTTTTAAAAAAAATTTAAATTGTTTATTTTGAAATAGTGATAGATTCGTAGGAAGTTACAAAGATAGTGAACCCTAAAGGGTGCAGTTGACATAGTCATAGTGCAGCATCCAAACCAGGAGGCTGAGCTTGGTGCAGGGCATGTGTTCTGTGTCGTTTTATCACTGCGTGGGCTCGTGTGTTCGCAGTCAAGGTACAGAGGCATCCCACCCCCACCACAAAGTTCTGCCGCACGCTGCCCCTTTATAACCATGCCTGCCCCTCGCAGCCCCGCTGTCCCTCATCCTTGGCAACCACTGATGTGTTTTCCGTCTCTGTAACGTTGTCATCTCGAGGCCATGAGGGAAATGGAATCACACAGTGTATGGGCTTTTCTCACTCAGCAGTACGCCCCTGAGAGCCATCTACGTGGTGTGTGTACCGGCAGTCTGTTCCTTTTTATCACTGAGTGGCATTCCGTGACGTGGCTGTGCCATGTCAAACACGGTCTGTTTACCCATTCACCTACTGAGAGACGTTTTGGTTTCCAGTGTGGGGCTAGTACGTATAAAGCCCACATGGCCAGTCAGGTACAGGTTTTTGTGCGGACATAAGTTTGCATTTCTTTGGAATAAATGTCAGGAGTACAGGTGCTGGGTCGTATCGTAAGTGTGTGTTTGATTTTTAAAGACAAGGATGTCCACTCTTGTCCCTTCTCTTTAACGTTGTACTGGAGGTTTTACACGGGGCAGTTAGTCAAGAAGAATAAAGGCATCCAGATTGGAAAGGAAGAAGTAAAACTGTCACTATTCGCAGACACTGTGATCTTGTGTATAGAATATTCTAAGGAATCCACTAAAAAACTTTCAGGACTGATCAGTGAGTTCATCATCACTGCGGGATACAGGATCGATACACAAAACTCTACTTTGTTTCTCTATACTTGCAATGAATAACCTAAAATGAAATTAAGGGAACAGTTATATTTACAGTAGAATCAAAAAGAATAAAATACTTAGGAATAAATGTAACAAAAGAAGTGCAAAACTTAAAATGTGAAGAGTAGAAAATGTTGTTCCAAGAAAATAAGGATTTAAATGCATGGGAAAATACACTGTGTTTATGGGTCAGAAGGTTTAACACTGTTAAGATGTCCATACTCCTCAAATTGATCTGCAGATCATCCCAGTCCCTATTGGAATTCCAGTTGGTTCCTTTGCAGAAACCGACAAGCTGATTCTAATCCCTGATTCATATGTAATTTCAAGGGACCCAAAGTAGCCAAAACAATCTTGAGAAAGAACATAGGAGGAGCATTCACACTTCCTAATTTAAAAACTTACTACAAAGCAACAGTAGTCAAGACATTGGACTGGAAGATAGTCCAGAGATGAACTGATGTGTCTGTGATCAGCTGATGGTGACAAGGACGCCAAGACCACCCAGTGGGGGAAAGAATAATCTCTTTAATAAGTGGTGCTGGGACAACGGGACATCCACATGCCGAAGAGTGGGCCGGGCCCTCACCTGGCACCATATACAAAAATCAACTCAAAATGGGGTAAGTGACCTAAATGCAAGAGCTAAAAATCTAAAACCCTCGGAAGAAAACAGGGCAGTCAATCTTCATGACCCTGAATTTGACTAAGGATTCTTATATATGATACCAAAAACGTGAACAACCAGAGAAAAAAGATAGATACACTTGACTTCAGAATGTAAGACTTTTGTGAGAGCATCAGGGTGAACAGACAACCCACAGGATGGACGAAGGAATTCGCGAATCGTGTGTCTGGTAAGGGACTTGTATCCAGAGTAAATAAGGAACTCTTACAACCCAACAGTGAAACACAACCCAATTTAAAAATGGGCAGAGGGTCTGAATAGACATTTCTGCAGGGAAGATATTCAGATGGCAAACAAGATGGAAAGATGATATCATTCGTCATCCGGGAAATGCAAATCACACCCACAGTGAGGCGTCCCCTCACACCCGCTGGGCTAGTCACATGCTGGTGAGCGGCACGTGGAGGAACCGGAACGCTTGCCCATTGCTGGAGGGTGTGCAGTGTGCAGCTGCCGTGGGGGACGGGCTGGTGGCCCCCCCATGAGTCAACAGCATCAGCTGCGACCCCGCAGTCCCACGCCTAGTGCACACCCCAGAGAAACGAAAGCACACGTCCACACAAAGACTTGCGCGTGATTACTTAGAGGAGCTTTATTCATCGTGGCCAAAAGGTGGAACCCCAAATAGTGTCCCCTGAGAGACAAACGGGTGAACAAAGTGTGGTGCATTCGCACGGTGGAATATATAACCTTTGCCCATTTTTTCACAAACTAGGAAGCACGGGGTTGTACCTTTCGTGTGGGTGAGTTGTGAGGGGTGGGGACCCCATCTCAATCAAGTGGTTTTTTTTCTTTTTTTTAAAAGATTTTATTTATTTATTTGACAGAGAGAGACACAGCGAGAGAGGGAACACAAGCAGGGGGAGTGGGAGAGGGAGAAGCGGGCTCCCTGCTCAGCAGGGATGCGGGGGCTCGCTCCCAGGACCCTGGGATCATGACCTGAGCCGAAGGCAGTCGCTTAACGACTGAGCCACCCAGGCGCCCCAAGTGGTTTTTTCTCAAACAGAGAAATGGACTGTGTTCCAGAGTGGCGGCACCCGTCCCCTGTCCAGCTTCGGGCCGTGTGGCTGTCTTCTGTCCCAGCCACCCTGATGGGTGTGCAGGGCTGTCTCGGTGTGGCTGCCTTTCCCTGGGCTAGTCGGCCATCCATCTGTCCTCTCTGGGCAAGTGTCTCTTTGTCCATTTGTCTTTTGTCTGTCTTCTCATTGGAGTTTTTAACTGCTGAGTTTTGGGTTTTTCTCATGATGTGTTCTGGATACAAGTTTTTGTGAGGTGTGTGGCTTGTGGGCATTTCCTCCTCCTCTGTCACTTGTCTTTGCGTCCCCGGAACAGGCTCCTTCACGGAGCAGAAGTTTCCCATCTTGATGAAGCCCACGGTGTCCGTGCTTTCCTTTTGTGCTCGTGCTCTCCAGGTTAAGTCTGGAAACTTCTCACCAAGTCCTTGGCCTGGAAGAATTTCTCTGCAGCCTCCTGCATCAGCGGATTCACGTGATCATGGGACTATTTTTCTTTAGCCCATCAAGGGCGGGCGATACTGGTTGATTCTCGAGCACTGAACAGCCTCGTCCCTGGAGTGACCCCGCTGGGGCGTGGGGCATCGTTCTTTGTGCACACAACTATTTCTGGCTGAGGCGTCACGAAGGGTCTTGGTAGACTCTGGCTCCGCTGGGTCCTCAGTGCTTGCTTGGCCATGAGCAGGGGTGTGCGGAGGCTTCCGGGGGGGGCAGCACTGTCGGGGGGAGACCCAGAGGGAAGTCTAGAAGGAAGCCCAAGGATGTGGGAGGTTTCGTTTGGGGACGAGAAGGGCAGCCACTTGCTTGGGTGCTGTCCCCTCCACATCTGACCCCACATCACTTGCGGGGCGGGTACCCGGGCGCAGGCCCAGGGGAGCGGCTCACTGGTGTCTGGGCAGGGCCTGGGGCCCAGGGCATCCCTGAGCTTGGGCAGTTCCAGAAGCGAGGAGGTGCTGGACGTGCGAGAGCCCGTTCTCAACGGCCGGCAGCTCCGTGTCTTCCCGCGGCGGCCCTCAAGGACTGCTCGCTTTTCTGTCGGTCCCCCTTCTGGTGGCAGATGTGAGTGACATCAGTCGCCTCCTCAGCGCGTTCCACAAGCCGCACGCGGGGCTCATCCAGGCCGCCCAGCAGCTGCTCTCCGACGAGCAGGCCCCGCTGCGGCAGAAGCTGCTGGCCGACCTCCTGCACACCGTCAGCGAGAACATCGCGGCCGAGACCAGGGCCGAGGACCCGCCGTGGTTCGAAGGTAGCTGGGGGCTGGGGGTGGGAGGGCTGGCTCAGAGCCGGCCTCGCGGGGGGGCCCGGGCCCCCTGCAGTTCCCGGGCCGGGGCCTTGCCTGGCTCCTCTGCTCTCGCAGCCCTGGGGCTGGCCTTTTTATTTCTGAACTGTGGAAAAGTGGACGTAACATAAAATTTTCCATTTTAACCAGCGTAAGTGCATAGTTTAGTGGGGTTGAGCACGTTTGCCTTGGCGTGCAGCCGTCACCGCCATCCGTCTCCAGAACTTTCTCACGTTCCTCAACTGAAACCGTGGCCCATTAGACACCAGCCCCCACGTCCACGCCGTGGCCCCCGTGCCCGCGCTTGCTCGCCCGGTCTCTGATCGGACTCCCGCGGGGCCTCCCTCGCGACCGCACAGGGTGTGTCCCGAGCCTGGCCGGTTCACTCAGCACCGTGTCCTCGCGGGCCACGTGCGTCGTCCCGTGTCACAGCCTCCTTCCTTCTTCAGGCCGACACATTCTCCTGCGTGGCTGGACCACGTTTGCTTGTCCGTCACCTGGCCACGGACACGTGGTGCGTCCACCTCGGGGTCGGCCTTTAAGCCGGTCGGAGCAGCTCCGTGGACGAGGGGGCTGGGGGCAGGAGCAGAGGCCCTCGGTGGCCTCTAGACGCCCACGCGGGGGGCCCGGGGACCCTCTCCAGGCAGAGGGAACCGGGCCTGCGAGCAGGACACCGCACGCTTCTCGGGTGAGGCCGGCGGTGCGCCCAGCTTGTGGCCGCGGACGCCACAGGGCCCTTGTCTGTTCCTGGCAGGTTTGGAGTCTCGATTCAGGAGTAAGTCTGGGTACCTGAGGTACAGCTGCGAGAGCCGGATCCGGAGCTACCTGAGAGAGGTCGGAGCGCGGGGCATGCGGGCAGAGGGGCGGAGGCCGTGGAGCCCGCCCGACTCTGGGTTTTGGGACATCGTACGCCAGCGTTCAGCCGTGGTCCTTGGTTTCTTCCAGGTGAACTCTTACGCCTCCGTGGTCGGCGTGGAGGCTCAGGAGGAGTACTCCCGCATCGTGGACGTCATGTGCCGGGAGCTCAGGGCGGCGCAGTACAACGGCAGCTACTTCGACAGAGGCGCTGAGGCAGGCGGCCGGCTCTGCACGTCCGAGGGCTGGTTCTGCTGCCAGGTGCGCCATGGGTCCCGGGGCCACCCAGGCGGCTGCTGAGCCAGCCCTCCCGTGGCTTCCCTCCGGGCGTCGGCGTGAGGGAAGGGTCAGCTCAGCCCGTGGTTCTCCGACTGCAGTGGAATTGGAACCCCTTCCCTGCCCGACGGTCAATACAAGACACCCCGCTTCCCGGCCCCCAGCTGCTGGTTCAGCAGCCCTTCTGACAGCGTCCCTGGTGGCGCTGCTGGTCTGGGCCCTCCTCTGAGAACCGCTGATGTGGTGGGAGTGCGCGGTTGTCCCGGGAGTGGAGGCCTCCCCTTGGCTCCCCTTGGGAGGAGGGGGATGGGCAGGTAAGAGAAGGACAGTGTCACAGCTGCTGAAACGTGTCCCCCCGGGGAAGCTTTCTGGATGGCAGCTCAGATTTCAGGATTTGTGGCCAGATGTGACCTGGCGGGGTCGCAGCGGCCAGAAGCAGCGTTCTGGACCTCCTCGCGGGCACTCGGAGAAATTACAGAGGCACCGACTAGGGTCATGAGTCACGGGGCTTGGAGCTGGTGGCCTCTGCAAGGATGGGCAGGGGCCGTTCTGCTGCCCACGCCTCCTTCCTGGCCTCCTGGGCTCCGGCGAGTACCTGGGCCCCTTTGCATTTCCAGTAAAATCTCCTCCCCCCACTGGTGGCCTGAGGGTACAGACCCCGGAGGCCGGCGCGGCCTCCCTCCCACAGACGGGCTCCCAGTGCCTTTGCCTGGGCAGTTCCTTCCGTGGGTGATGGGCCCTGACCAGCAGAACACTGCTCCTTCCCAACCAACTGCACGTTGGCCTCTGCGTGACCTCACGCGTACTCTCCACGAGCCTCGCCTGAGCCCAGGTGTTTCACGGGGGAGGAGCAAAGACAAAGGATTTCAGGCTGACGTCATCGGGAGGCTCGAGGCCCGAGGCCTGTAAGCGAGTGAGGGCAGTGGGCTTGGAGCTGGGAGGCTGTGCAGGCCCTTAGGGGACAGGCTAGTCCTGGGGGGGGGTGAGCCAGGGGCTTCAGGGAGGAGGTGACGCCTTAGAACAGTGCGGTGGGAGTGGACAAGTGACCCCGCGAGGGCACGAGGGTGGGGAAGTGGGGGCAGCGGGCTCTGTTGGGGAGCTGCGAGCCTTGGGGGTGTCTGGAACACAGGACGGTGGATGGGGTCACGGCACGTGGCGTGTGCTCAGCAGACATCTGTGAAGGAGTGACTGAAGGTGCGACATGGCCAGGAACGCTGACCACGGGAAAACCAAAGCCGGGCAGTCCAGACTATTTGACGTCTCTGATGCCCAGCCTCTGCGTTGGGGTTGTGGGGAAATACCGGGAAGGCACGTGGAGCAGATAGGGAGCAGCCAGCATGTGGGCGCTGGCCGTGGGCCTTCATTCCCCACGAGGGCGGGTGATGGCGTGTGCTTGCAGGCGTGTGGGGAGGGCTGGACACAGTGGGTCTGTCGGGGTGTGGAGACCCAGGAGGCACACGGTCAGGAAGCTGGCTTTCCTAACAATAGCAGGAGCTAGCTTGTCCCCATGGCCAATGTGGAGTATCATACTGGGGGTCACGAGGGAAAAGGGGGTACCATTCCAAAGACAGAATTCCTAATAGGCCCAAACAGACTGAATCCCCTACCGGGTGGGACCTTCTTCTCAGCTCATCTAACTTGACATAAGACCAGTGGGTAAGAGCTGGCCTCACTTCGTGGACCTTGTTCTCTTTTGACCTAGGGTCCTTTTGACATGGACACCTGTGCATCCAAACACTCCATCAATCCCTACGGTAACAGGGAGAGCCGGGTCCTCTTCAGCACGTGGAACCTGGACCACATGTGAGTACGGGTTCCGGGGAGGTCAGGGCTGTTTGTGGTTGAGAACTAAGTTCACGGACCCAAAGAGCAGCTGCGGGGGCCTGTCCGTGCCGTGGCATCCGTGGCTGGCCGGCTGCCTTGTGTTTCCTGTGCTGAGCTTGTCCTGAGTGTGTAGGGTAGGTGGGGTGCCAGATACACACTCCTAACCTGTGCGGTTAGGTGTCCTTCACCGTGGCAGGCTCTGACAGGAGCTGGTCCAGAGCCCCGTCCACATCCATGCGACCTGGCGCATGCCCCCTCTATCCCGTCCAGCTCCCATCTGTGGGGCCCAGTGGGCGCACTCAGTGGGGTGGGGGTGGGGGGTCTCCTGCCTGAACCAGGATGAGCTCAGAGCGGGAGCTCTGATTCAGTATGTAGGGCATTTCTACTTTCACCCGAATGAGTGAAGGCCAGCAGGATTGTTTTTCTATGTGTATGAGCTCATTTTAAGAAACGGCAGAAATAAAATTGTGTTATCTTAGCGGAGATGCTTTCTTGGGATATAATGACGTCCTTGTCTCTGCTTTATGAAGACAGAGATCTTCATGCCCTTCAAGTGGCCATACCGCTTTTGGGAATCAGATGGTACTGAGCGCATACAGGACGTGTTGGGGACAGTCGAGGCTGCCGTCCCACCCCTTCTGGATCCATTCCCTTCCGCCCCCAGGAACTGTTCTGAGGTTTGTGCGCTTCCTTCTGATAGGCATCAGGCTCCAGGCCTTTCCCCTGGAGGTCTGAGTTTGAGAACGGACGTAATGGGGTCACACGTGGTGATGCCGCATGGTGCTTCTCCATCCTACGTCATGCTTACGGGGATGAGCTTTGGGACATTTGTGAGCGCTTCACTCTGTGAACAGAATGTCACGGGAACCTGCCCGTCCGTACCGGTAGGCATGTCTGGTCTAAGCTTCCGCCGTTTATAGGACAGCCTGGGCTGAGCGTGGTCTCTGGTTCTGGGCCACGTAGGTGTGGTCTGTGGGCTGGCAGCTGCATCAGCATCTGGGCCTGGTCCGGAAGGCAGATTCTCGGGCCCCGCCGGCCATTACCCGGGTGCCGGGGAGGGGGGCGCACCTCCAGGGCACTAGGACTGTTGACTGGTGCCTGAGCCGCGGGGTGAGCTCCCCTCTAGGGAGGGCGCAGGGTCTCACCCCTTCTGACGGGCACCGAGCACCCCAAGATGACCCCTGGCTCTCCAGCTCATCGTCTGCTACTTTCCGTGACTCACTGGGGCGTGGGGACATGGATGGAGGGGTCGGTCCCAGCTTTAAAGGGCGGGACGGGCCAGCCTGGAGCGGAGTGCAGACGAGGCAGAAGCGGGAGTACTGGTGGCTTCGGTCGTAGTTTCTCTCTGTAAATATGGCACTAAGCCCTTCCAGCAGCCCGGCCGGCTTCCCTGCGCGTCTGACCTCCGGCCTCCTTTCTGATTTCAGACGTGTGGCTTCCGTGCGGGTCTGTGGGCGCTCTGTGCTCTTCGTCTTGGAAGACGTCCCTGTAGCCTGGACTCTTGCGTGCTTGTTTGGGGCGTCAGGGGTCCCCCTTCAGAACCTGGAAGGCGGGACAGCGGGGTCTCCGGGCGTCGGCTGCTTTCTGCCTCTTCGGTGGCAGCTCTCGAGCGGCTTTCTCCTGGAACATGGAGCGTGTGCGAGTGCAGATCTCTCCTTCACGTTCTGACTGGGACTTGTCTTCCTTGTTCTGAGACAACTTTCTCCTGGATTTTGGAAGACTCCTAAGCATTTATTAGTCACGACTTCTCGGCTTCTTCCTGTCCGGCTCTTCTGGAACTCTCCGCAGCTGCATGCTGGGCCTTCTCGTCCTGGCTCCCCCGGGCTGCATCGGCTCAGACTCCAGCTCTGCTGCGGTGTTCCTGGCCACATCCGGCCACGTCCGGCCACGGGCTGAGCTGTGGCCCTGCATTCGTATGTCGAAACCCTGATGGCCAGCGTGACTGTGTCTAGGGATGGGTCCCCAGGGCGGCTGTGGCGAGGGCAGGCCTGACCCGCCGGACTGTCCCGTGAGGAAAGAGGCCGCCTCTCTGAGCCAGGGACTCTCAGCTCGCCCTGGCCGGCCCCCCCAGCCCCCCAGCCCCCGAACTCAGGGAAATTACGTCTGTTGCTTGCGCCCCCAGAGCGTGGTGTCTGCGACGCGCCTGGGCCGCCTCGGACGCTTGCCTGTTGTTCATTCACTTGTTCCCTCTGCAGCTGGGGTGCCTCCTGTCTGTCCACCGAGTCCGTATTTCCTTCCTGGAAGTGCTTCTGGGTTCTCTGTAAAACAAGCCTTTCCATACCAGTCTGTTTTCATTATATTTTTTATTTGTTTTTATTTTATTTTTTATTTTTTTAAAGATTTTATTTTTAAGTAATCTCTACACCCAGCACGGGGGTTGAACTCACAACCCCAAGACCAAGAGTCACATGCCCTTCTGACCAAGCCAGGCTTTTTCATTATTATTTCTGTTTTAAATCACTTTATTCATTTTAAGCATATTTGTTTTATGGCTGTAAGGAATTGAGCTGTGTCCAAAGAGAGGTGTGGCCTCGGCCCCTGGCTCCTGGGAGGTCACCTTGAAGCCCTTGGAGTGTCCTGCCTGTGAGGGTCCTTGCTCCCCTGCGGGCCGTGGTTTGCTGTGTGGTCTAGCAGTGTGATTGGGGTGGGGGCTGTGGGTCCCGTGGGGGCAGGAGATGAGGCTCCTCATCGGGTGGCCAGCCATGCCCACGTGTCCGAGTCCCGACAAAGACTGGACACCGAGGCCTGGGGAAGCTTCCCTGCCTGGCACCACCCCACGCGTGTGCTCACCACCGCTGCCGAAGGGGGTCTGTGCCCTCCATGGGGAGAGGGTGGCGGGAGCTCTGCATCTGGAACTTTCCTGGACTCTACCCTGTGAGTCCCTTCCCTTGGCTGATTTTAATTTGCATCCTCTCATGATTATAAACCACAGCTGTGAGTATAACAGTGTCCAGGGGCTTCTGAGCCTGTTGAGCAAACTCTCAAACCTGTGGGTGGTCTCGGGGAGCCCTGGACTTTACAGTTGGCATCGGAAGAGGTCTCAGGGAGCCCTCCCTAGCTCTCGGCGGTCTGCCTCAGAGGCTGTAGCCCGGGTCTTTCTCGGGGGTCCTTGCCCGTTGCTGTGTGCTCCTGGTGACGTTGCTGGGTCTGGATTCCGAGTTCATCCTCAGCAGGATTGTTTTCTGTGGACGTCCTGTGTGTGCTGGCTTGTCCTTCCCCACAGAGTGGTTTTGCATTTGTTTCTGCCGGACACCCAGGGCTTTCAGTGGCTCTGAAACAACTGAGTATTAATTTCTTGCTTGGCTCCCACACGTGTGTCTGTGAACAGTGAGCTGAGGGTCCTGGCTTCCTGGGTGACTGTGGAAATGGTCATGCCGTTGGTGCTCCCCGAATCATACCCCCCGCTCCCTGCACCGTGTGTGTCCTCCCGACGCCTCCCGTCACTGAATAAGGCTCGGCCACATGGCTCCAGCAGACTGGATACCAGCGGAGGCCTGATACGTGCTTGCACGCTGGGGCCTGTTCTCTGGGCGCTGCCATCCGCAGGGAGGGGCCTGACCTGGCTCCCTGGGGAGAAAGCCCGGCCCCCAGTCAGCCCTCTGGCCAGCACAGCCAGGAGGGGGTCCGGGTCAGCGGGAGCCCTGCCGCACTGACCCCACGAGCCTCTGCTCTGGGGCTGGGTGTGTAGCGGTAGGTAGCTGACGGGCTGGCTTTTTCTCCCTCCCCAGAGCCCGGGGCTCCCTGCCACTTCCCTTCCCACACTAACGGCTGCAGTGGGGTCTCCGTCCCACCTCCCCGGCTCTCCCCTTGGGCCCCTTTCTGGACCACAGCCCTAGTGGGCTGCAGGAGGGTGGCTCACCCCTGCGGATCAAGCATGGACGTCTCTGTTTCTGGCAGGGGGGGCCCCCTTCTTTCTTGTGATCTCAAGTATGTCCTTCTTTTCCCTTTTATTCAGCGTTTCTGTGCTGTGGGGACACGAGTCTGTGTGCTTTGGTCCTCCAGCTGTGGTACTTCTGATTCCTTCTTGTCGGTCCGCAAGCTTCCGTCCCCATTAGTACACGGGCTTTGAATGGTTTGTTTATAAGTGAAACAGGCTTACACAAAGCAGTATGGACGCACACAAGCATGAGGCTAGGGTTGGAAAGACAGACGTCAGCCCTCACCATGACACTCTCCAGGGAGGACGAGGGGGAAGGCTTTATTTCTGGGGTTCTGCTGAGGAGGGACTGAGGACACCGGGTCCCACCCCTTTCCTTCTGCGTACTTCCCAGGACTTAAAGATGTGCACGGCCCCAGCCATCCTACGGGAGACAAGCCAAGTTGCTTGGACCAGGCCGGGCCGGCGGGCGTGGCCGCGTGCGGTGATGCCCCCGAGAAGGACTGTCCCCCAGTCTTCCTCCTGCCGACAGCAAGATGAGGTGTCCTGGACATGCGGCTCCTTTGGGGTGTTTCCAAGTGCGGCTCCTTTTGAAACGTGAACCACTGTGCTCGTGTCTTTTCCTGTGAGCCCCCACGTCAGTCGTGGTTCAGCTGCAGTGGCCGAGCGGAGGCCGTATGGAGTGTCCTGTGTCGCAGCAGGTGTCCTGGCAGGTGCGCGGGACGGCGAGGGTGCACACTGACCGGCTCTCACTTCCTTTGCAGAATAGAAAAGAAGCGCACGGTGGTCCCTGCGCTGGCTGAGGCCGTTACAGAGCGAAACGGCAGAGAAGTGGCCTGGGAGTATTTCTACAGCCTGCTCTTCACCTCGGCCAACCTCAAGTTGGTCCACATCGCCTGCCACAAGAAAACCACCCACAAGCTCAGCTGTGACCCCCGCAGGATCTACAGGCCGCAGACGACGCCGAAGAGGCGGCGGCCGGCCCGCAAGTGCCAGTGACGGGCTGCACGCGCCTCCTCCCCTGGGTGTGCGGGATTCCAGCGGCTCCTGGAAACACTTCAGAGGTCCTCATCACATTTCTGAATCGGCCTTTGCACCTCTGAGAGCCCAAGCGCCAGGGGACCAGTTTGGTGCACGGCCGGGACGCGTGTGGGTCTGCAGGGACAAGGCCCTGTCCTCAGCTCAGGGGCCCCTCCTGCCCCGAAGGTCCCGCTGCCGTGCGCACGCAGGGTGGCCTCCCCACTGACACGGCGTCGGGCCAGACGTGGCGGCGCTGGCTGGAGGGACAAGTAGTCTGTGTCAGCTCTCGGCTGGGTCTCCACTCCCACGACAAATGCAGAGCTCTATCCTCTGGGCTTTTCTGATTGCTCCCAAGAGTTGCAGCCCATCTGGGGTAAACTGTTTGTATTCCATAAAGCACGTGCAAGGACACGCGCTACCGTTTATGATGGCGGAGAGCGGGAGACCCTCCACATGTGTGTCCGTAGGGGAAGGGCTCTCTGTGGTCTTGTGCTGAACCACAGGAAATTGCCGTTCTCGTAAATCAGAAATGGTCAGATGTCACGACTCAGTCCTACCCACCGACATTATGCGAAGCCGTGTAGCAGTTTTGTGCTTCTGCACGGAAACGGGGGGCTGTGCGTCAGGGGCAGAAGGTGGTCAGTGTCTTCACCATGCGGAGTGTGCCCTGCTGGTTTCATAACTGCCTTGCGTGTGTGTCGCACGTGCGTGTTAGTGCACGCGGGACAGTCTGTGAGGAAACGTGCCATCTGGACAACAATAACCCTGGGGCCGTGGTGGGGGTGCACTGGATTATAAAGGGCTAATTTTCCAAATCATGTATTTCATAAAACTTGAAGTTTTTGAAATAAGCACTTATTTCATAATCTTTTAAAATTTACTTTTTTAAAGTCCTACAGATCGTAGTTGAATTTTTACTTTTGTATAATCGTAAAAACCAATAAAGATTTTTCAGAAGTAGACGTGTCAAAAGTTTCCTGGGAATGATAAAAATAAGGACAAAAATAAAGGGTCAGTGATTTTTAAAAAATGACGCAAATCATTCCATTTTCTTCACTGAAATAGAGATGTCTTAGGATGAGCCAGTCCTGCACGTGGGACCTTAGCACGTGGTGTTCACCTGGCCCCGCGGGGAAGCGCACCAGTGGGGGGGTCGGGACGTGAGCCCGATACTGAGTCTGCTGAGCTGTCCTGCGGACCCTCCTCCAGCCCAGCAGCGGGGCAGGGGCCGCCCGCCCGGCTGGGCTCAGAGATCTGACCTGCTAGGACTTCTGCTGCCTCCCCCACTGCCCTCCGCTCCTGCGCGAGCTCCTGCTCACCTTTCTGACGGGCACTTACATCCCCTCGGGATGCAGGACGCGGAAATCCAGTCTGACTCGAGCAAGAGCTGTGAGGCTCTCCTGGTTGCGATGCGGTTGAGTTTACTTGTTTCGGGGCCCTCGGCCTGGGTGCTGGGTGACTGTTGCAGACGGGAGGGGGTCACCAGGCAGTTATGTCCCCCTCAGACTCCCAGGTTAGAGTTGGTGGCACAACCTCTTCACAAAATAGGGGTTTGCAGTCTGTTTTCAACAAAAGAAGGGAGGAAAAATCTAGGAGCTGGGAGTGTAGGGTCTGGTGATCTGCGGGTGCAGAACTGCCGTGACATCTGGGCATGAGGTCCCTCGTACTGGCAGGCCCCCCACTTGCCGCAGGCTCTTTGGTCGGCAAGGTTGCAGAGGGAGGACCTCCAGGCCCCGGTCCTGCAGCTTACGGGAGAGGGCGGCCGGCAGTCAGCCTCTGATGGCAGCCAGGATGGGGAGCCGGGGCAGGGAAGCCAGAGGAGGGAGCCGGCCGTGCAGAGTCGGGGTGGGGAGTGGGGGGGTCAGTGCCGAAGGAGGCCAGTGAGGGGTGTGAACAAGGCCGGGGCTGATGAGGAGAGACGGGGGGTGGGGGGGGGTTTCAATGCCAGATGCGCACTCCAAGCCTGTGTGACTGATCCCAGTAAGGCCCGGGGGAGCTTCCCGGGTGGCTGGAGAATGTGGCCCGCGTCTGTGCCGCCACCGGGAGACACCGCGGGACGCCGTTCCTCTGGCACTTGGCCCCGTGTGTGCTTTCCCCGTGACAAACGGGACCGTGAGTATCGTGGCTTCTGAGTCCTGGGAGTTGTAGGAGCGGGTCTGAGGGTCCCCTGCACAACAGGCGCTGAAGACGGCGCGGCAGGACGGCTCTCCTAGTTCCTACACCGCTCACCCAACCACGGGCCCGTCGTTGTGTGAAGACCCACGTTAGAGAGTGTTTCTAGAAATTCACACTGTAATGGGGCCTGGAGCCGGCATTCATTTTAAACACTGGCAGACGACTGAGGCAGGATAGATCACCGAGCACTCACAACTAAAGTGGGTGAGAGTTGACAGCTCTTTTAATAGGCTTCCTGAAACTTCGTTTGGTCCCCAGGGCTGAGCCTGCTTCCTTCCGTATGGCCGACGTCACCCCGCACGGGCCTCAGGGTGACATTTCTGTTGTGCTGTCCTGCAGCGCGTGAGCTCCGCCGATCGGTGCCGGCTCCGCAGGGGACACCTGCTAGCGTCCCCCCTCACCTGGGAGTAACCAGCAGACTTACACAACTGTACCATCTTCCCAACCCCAGATGATTCCGCGGGGCGCGAGCAGGGGTTGGTCCCCTAGGAGCACGCAGTTTTCACTTTGCGTTTTGGTGGGAATGTGGCCGCACATCTCCTGCGGGTGTGCTCGCTTCAGGCATATGCTTCTCCCAGAAGCCAGTACGTGGGGCACAGAGACCCCTGGAATCTGAGGCAGCCTGGTCACCGCGAACCCAGGTGCCGTGATTACTAGTTATTTCTACAGTAACCTCTAGTAGTTAGTTGTTTTCCCTGGCTGCCATCAAAATCCCTTTAGGAGCAATAATTTCAACTGATATAAATAGAGTAGTTTGTTGATCAATAAACCACCAAATTATCCAGAGTAGGTGGAGGTCACAGCTGCTAATGGGAAGATGATCACGTCGAAGTGGAGGGGCTGCGGGGGAAGATCTCTCGCGTGGGTGTTTGAAGGACCTTCACCACTTGCGTGAACCAAACGATCTCTCCTGTAAGGTACCCTCCGTGCCTCACGGGACATTTTCATAGTGTTAAATCTAGCTGCTGTTGTAACTAAGCCAGAAACGTGTTAACGGCGGGGGGTCCCTTCCAAGACCCCCAGTGGATGCCTGAAAGCGCGGCTGGTCCCGAACCCTCTAGGTGCGAACTCTTCTCCTGAACACACACCTGTGATCGAGTGTAAGTGTGACTGAGGCACAGGAAGGAACTAAGAGTCACACAGAACAATCACAACAATGCGCTGCCGTGAGGTTAGATGACCGTGGCCTCCCGCCCTCCCTGGCCTGCACTCACCCTTCTCCCCGGGAGGATGTGACATGATGATTGCCGACGTGCGGAGACGGAGGTGAACGCCGTGGGCAGGCGACACAGCGCTGGGCTACGACGCGCCACAGGGAGGACATCTGCCTCCGACTCGCGGTTGAGCGTGGGTACCTAAAACCGCGGACACGGGGTGGGGGCGGGGGCGCAACCATAGCTCAAGAAGGGACTGTGGCTCCTCACGAGCGGATGTTCCATCCCCGTCTGCCTGACTGCAGGCAGCCTCTCTCCTTGTGTTGGCCACGGCGGAGCCAGGCTCCCTCCTGGGGTTCCCTCACCCCAACCTCCGTACCTCGCGATACCACGGGGAGCGCACAGCCTCGTCACCACACGGGGCGAGGACTGCGCGGAGCACCGCTGCTGTCTCAGGAACCCCACACCCTACACAAGGGGGTGCCGTGTCCCTTCTAGTGCGCAGCCTCAGCTCTCCACTCTGGGGTGGCACTCAAGGGTGTCACCTCCCCCCTGGTGACCCAGCCTTACACCCAGAACACAGGTAAGGATTCGTTTTCTCCACTTGGCTCGCAAACATTTTTGAAAGGAATAGAGTTTTAGGAACATAAGGATTTCTTTAAAAATATTTTCAAAATATATTTTATTTCTTTCTCATATGTATTTTGCAAAATTTTCAAGGTAAACATTAGCTTCATATACAGAAATAAAGGAGAGTTCTTTAAGAACTGGCATTGACTCAATCACAATAATGATCAGATTTTGATAATGGAAAATAAACTCGTGTTATCAATACTAAAGGGCTTAAGTGAGGAGTTTTCGTCAGAAAGGTCTCTCCCACTGAACCCCACGCCCCTCGGGGGACTCAAACTGTTGTCATGGACACACAGACACAAGAAAATGCATGTGCGTGGAGCAGCGGCTGCGCAGACTCAGAGATGGTTCTGGGCGCGAGTGTCAACGCTCCAGGGGCTTGGTGTTGTGCACGAGGACTTTCCCGGGTCCATTTCAACGTCTGGTTCAGAATACATTTTCTTGGGAGATAAACTTTATATAAATCTCGTCACTTGCTAAACTGTCAAACTATTAACTGTATTAAATATGCAAGGAAATCACCATGTACTTTATTCTCTACATTTCTGCACCGTCATCATCATCATCATCATCTTTGGCTCTGAAATGCATTTTCCTGAATTCTCGCCTGCTCATCGAAGGACAAGACGAAGACGCCGGTGGAAGGTCCTTGGGGGAAGAAAACACATTTCAGGCACGGCCAGCGCACCGCACCGGTCAGCCCTCGGGGTGAGGGCTCGCTCCCCCAGCTGACTTGAGGGAAGAGGATGCCCAGCAAGCATGGGGCGGCTGCGTCCTGCCCACAGCTGAGGGGGAGGCCCAGAGTCACACACCAGCCCGCAGCCCGAGGGCCGAGCGAGGAAGCAGAGACCTCCCAGCAGAAGCTGGTGCTCTGGCAGGATCCTCTGCTCAGGACGGGGCGGGGGCTGCTCCCAGGCAGCCGGTGTCTCCTCCTCGCGGGCATGTGTCTGTCCTGGGGCAGCGCCACACGCATGCCGTGAGTGGGGAGCGCTGCCCGAGCGTGCGGCCTGCGTGGGGCGCCCGTCTTACCTGCATGAGCTCCACGTTCCCGAAGAACCGGCCCACCGGCATCGGCTGGTTGCTGTCCTCGTCCAGAAAGACGCTGTCATCTGTCTGCAGCGGGGGCCTCGGGGCCTGCTCCCCCTGCAGCGCTGAGCTGGCCCGCGCCGCGCGGCTGCCGTGAGGCCCCTCCCCTGTAAGAGCCCCGGGGGCGGGCAGGCACAGGCCGTCTTCAGTCTCTGCCGGGCCAGCGTCACCCACAGCTGTGCAGGGCCCGAGCGGGGGCCCCGTGGCCTCGGGCTGTGTGGGAGCACCAGCTCCCTTTCCTGCAGGCGGCACGTGGTCTTCAGCAAACCCCAGAGGCTCATTGTTACAAGGGCTCTCGGGTGGTATTTTGGGCAAAGCAGCACTATCGCTCTTAGGGACGAGTTTCTGTAATTCTGCTTTCACGAGATGACCTTTGTCATACTTGAACTTCTTGGAAGTTCGCCTGTCGGCGGCTTTGTGTGACGAGGTCTGTCAAGAGGAAAGTGTAAGGGGAAACCAGACACATCTAGGATTATGGGGCACACAGCAAATTCAGAACGTCTCAGTCCCAGAGGCTCGTACTCCTTCTCACCCCTTAGACAATACAGGTGCTCTTTCCACACTTGTACGGTAGGGTTATTAGGTCACTGCCTCCAAAGGCTGGGAGAGATCTAGACGCACACCCGCCGCCGCTCCCACCCCTGCCAGGTCCCCCAGGGGCGTTGTAGTTCCTGAGGGAACTTCAGAAGTGGGTATTGACAGATCATAAAATGCCAACAAAACATCCAGTTTCCACGCATCTCTGCTAGACCATAAGCTGCACGAAGGCAGGATCTGTTTTACGGCACAGAGCAGGGGCTCAGCCATTATTTGTTAAAGGGACTTCACGGTTTTTAGAGCAGCGCACGGAAGTGAAACTGTTAGCTGCTGGGGTCAAACCAAGTCCCAACCAGACCTGTGAGCGCGGCCCGAGGGAGCTCAACCTTCCAGCAACCTTGGGCACTAGGGCTGCTTGGCAACTGTGCGGCAGACGTGGGCAGACCCTCCTCTCAAAGACTTTAGGGGTGAAGGGCCGGGGCCCCGTGCCAACCGACCTCACGTGGGAGGCGGCATTACAAGAGTGACTAGGAAAGGTGCGTGTGGAGACGGAGGAGAGACACGCATGCCCGCCGCGGGGTGAGCGCAGCTCTCTCCAAAAGCGATCGCAGCACTGTGGTCTTCTCCCTGGGGTGTAAGCAACACAACTCTTTCCCGATACACCTCAGGGCCAACATTCTGTACAAAAGTGGACGCAGCAGGCAAGTCCCGGCGTCTCTGTGGTAACAAGGCTCACCTGACATACCGTCCTGGCGGTGCCGGCTTCCCGAGCAGAGGCCAACCTGGCTGAGCAACGGCGGGCTCGGAGGCGCGCTGAGGACCGCACTGCACCTGTGAGCTAGACCAGGTCCACAGTGTCAGAAAGTGCGCTTAGGACACGTGAGCGTGGACACAGGGATTTCCTACCTGAAGACGCCGCAGAGTCCCTCCTACCCGTCTCCATCATCTCTCCGGAAAAACACCTGTGGCCTTGTGCAAATTCAAACAAAACTGTTTTGGGTAAAAGATGCAGATCTACTCTTTCCTACAGTCTTGGAAGCTTGGGGCGGTTTGTCTCCTTTACCTTACACATTTTTAGGAACCTCCATCTGGGAGTTAGTAGATACCAAGTAAACTTCAAATGTGTTTAGAAGCAGCACATACCCTTTCTCAGAACGTTTTCTAACTTTTACATGGTGTCCAAGTTCTTGATAAAAGGTGACATGAAAAACAAAAGCCACCCCCACACCCCACCCTTCCTCAAATTATACATGGAAACAGTCCTGATTCTATTGGTTTAAAGCAGTTGACTTCTGGCTAATCTTATCAATGGTCTGTGTCCATTTTACTCCGAATGCAAGTTAGTCTTCTAATGACAAGGAAGGAATGAACTGAAACAGTAAAAAACTTACAACCCATGGTGCATCTGGCAAAACGAAGTCTGCACTGGTGCAGCACTCCCTGCTCACTACACTACAGACTTGATTTGAATTTCACCAGTTTTTCCACTAATTCCTTTTTCCGTTCTGGAGTAGATACCAAATGCACTTAGAAAACGATACATTTAAAGCTCAACTTGAAACCTGACAATAAAATGAATCACACAGAGTAGTGAGCGAGGATGGGTGGGCATGCAGGTGGGAGGCCTGAGGGCTCTCATCACAGCAGGCCCCAGAACTGGGGGCCCCGGGGCTGGGTGAAGGGCAGCATGTCAACAGAAGAGGAAAGCAGTCAAAAAGGAGACGAGCTAGCTTAGAAATCTCTACAGTGGTTTCTCACCCATCCCCGCCTGCAGCCCTAGAGGTTTCCAGAGGCCCTGAGAGGTGGCGGCTCACCCAGGCTGTGAGATACCAGGAGCGTTCCCGGCGAGGATTCAAAATGCAAGGCAAAGGAAAGGCAGTGGCCTGTGGAAGGACAGGGTACCCTCCCAGCTGTGCACACACTGGGGACAAGGAGCTCTGGACAAGGTAAAGGGCCTGCCGGGTGGGTGCACTGGGTCTGGGCCCACGCCGTGTTGAGAGCGGGGTTTGCTGAAGCCTGGCAGCGGTGGGGTCATAGCCACACACAGGGAGCAGAGCCTGAAGAGGTTCCAGAATGCCCCTCCTCCCTGCCCTGCACCAGCACACCTCCTGAAACCCTCTCCCCTCCTGGAGGGAATGGCCACGTTTGTCCCAGGCCACCAACTGTCTTCTCTTCTCTGTTACAAGTCCTCCTCCCAACACTTTCCCGTGTGACTGTGCTTGGCTGGGGGCGGGGGGTGGGGGGGGGATGGACGGACGGACCGGACAACTGGCCCCGAGGACAGCTGCTGCTATCACCGAGTATCACTGAGTACTGATGTAGCAGGCGCTGTGCTTGGTGCTTAAACAGCTTCCAAAGGAGCAGCCTCCCCCCTTTAAGACGAGGATGGCTCTGGTGAGGAGCCTGTTTGAGGTCAGCCAAGTGATGTGTGGCCTCCAAGTCCTCCTTGCCCTGCGTCATCTCGCACGGCTCTCCCACATACGAGCTCCAAGAGCTGCCTGCATGAAGCTGCTTGGCTGCTCCAAGAGGGCTGAGCAGGGGGGGCAGCTGTCCTGGGTCTTCTCCAAGGCAGTGTGCTTCTAGATGCCTTCTGTCTTTATCCCTGAGGCAGGGACTGTAGTCTCGGGGTGCACCTGGCTCCCCGGGTGGGTGTGTTCATCTCCGACTTTCCAGACCCCTGAAGACGCAAACTTGGTGCGTCTAGGCCGACACTCAGGAGCTGAGCTTGTTCTGGGTCCCACCTGTCACCCACTCGGGAGCTGCAGGCAAATCTGGCGGTGTGCCGGCTTTAGTTCAATCACGGTGGAACCCCCTCCAAGGTGCCCGCTCCCACACATCAAGGATCGAGCAGTTTCTTCTGCCTCGGAGAGCTGGTTGCTTCCACTTAATCCCCAAAGGAAAAACTTCCCATTGTTGAGGTCTTCCACCTTCCAAGACTGTTAAAAACTGGGATGTCAAAGGTAAAAATGTGGTTTCCCAAAAGAGCAGGACAAGACCGACCTCCAACAGGACAGCATGAGGAACCCCGCTGACCCCCTACAGAACTGGCAGAAGTATGAAAAACCATTTAAGGCTTTTGGAAATGGTCCTATGGGCAAAGAGCAAATGAAGAAACACTCAAGACCACTTACAAAACTCAGCGGTATGTGAACTCTAGACCGCCACCGGTGAGAACACAGGGCGCTCTGACAGAGGGCTTTCCCCCCACTCGGGGCAGGATGTCAGCCTTTTTTTTTTTAATTCTTTGCCATTATTTTTATTTATTATTATTATTTTTAAGATTTTATTTTATTTGAGAGAGAGAGAGAGAGAGCACAAGCAGGGGGAGCTGCAGGCAGAGGGAGAAGCAGGCTCCGCGCTGAGCAGGGAGCCCGATGCGGGGCTCTGTCCCAGGACCCCCGGATCATGACCTGAGCCGAAGGCAGAGGCTTAACGACCGTGCCACCCAGGCACCCCTGGATGTCAGCCTTTTTCATTCTGTCCTCATCCTACCTGTTCTGAGGCTAAGTCCTGGGGGAGGAGTGTGGTTGAGAGGAGGGGGCTTCCTTCTGCCCAGACCCCAGTTGTGGGACAGGGGCTTCACCCTGGGCAGAGCACTAAGAAGACTGGGGCCCCATCATCCCCGCCCCTGCTTGTGGAGGTGGCTCCAGGCCCGGAGAAGCAAGCCGAGGGGCTCTCAGGCTGCTACCACCACCGTGCCTCTCTGAGAGCACTCAGGATGAGAGGTGTCTTGCAGTGAAGCCAGTCACTCCCTGTCCCTAGACTGAGCACCGACTCACAGACTTTGCCTGAGGGAGAGGCAGACATTAACACAGGGAGCTCTTAATCTCTTCCCTACGGAACTGACTTCATTTGCAGGAGTGTCAGGAAGGTCTGGCCTTAGGGGGCTCTCAAGAACAGTAGAGGATGTGTAAAAAAGGCAGTCACAACAAGAATCAAGATAAACTTTAGGCCAGAGAGTCCACAGGTGGGAAGCAGGGAAATAAAGCTGGAGGAGGCCTCCCGGGGTCGGAACAAGTATCAAACACAACTGCAGAAATGAGGCCTCAGCCTCCAAAGAAGCCACCCAGTGACAGATTAGTTTGCAGAGCAATTTATGCCCCAGGCTATTGCTGAAAACAACTGAACAATCAAAAGGCATTTAATGGGAGTTTAACAGCCAAGGTGTGGTCTGGGAGGAGAGGAAGAGCACCAACCCACGGTGAATGTGGGCGTGCCCAGTGCTCCCCGGGCAGGCCGACCAGACCCTCGCCTGGCGAGAGGGGAGAAATAAGGAGTCCAATAGAATAATCTGCCCAGTCACTAAACAAATAAAAAGCCTACTAACGACGACAAGCCATGGGGGTGGGGGTGGGAGACAGGAACCCAGAATTGCTATACTATCTGAAATGTCCAGTTTCAACAAAAAATCATGGAGCATGCAAGGAAACAGGAAAGCAGACCCCTATACTGGAATAAAAGCCAGCAACAGAAGTGCCCATGAGAGTGACCAGGGTTGAGTTTATCAGAAAAAGCCTTAAAAGTGGCCATTATGAACATGTTCAAGAGCTAAAAGAAAGCACAACTAAAGAATTGAACAGAGAGAAAAAAAATGAAAAAGGAAGTCTTTGAGAAAACACTGGACACACTTAGGTGCACCAACATACGTGTAATGGGAGTACCAGGAAGGAAAGGAGCAGAAAAGATATTCAGAGAAATAATGGCTGAAACTTCCCAAATTTATTGAAAAACAACCACCGACACACACAGGAATCTCAAAGAACTGAACTCCCAATAGGAGAAATGCAACGAGCTCCATAAACAGACACAGCACTGTTTAAATACTGAAAGCCAAAGACAAGGGAAATCTTGAAAACAGAAGAAAGCGACTCCTCACTTACAAGGGAGCTCGATAAATAAACCGCTAACTTAGCAGAAACAATGGATACAAACATACTTAAAGTTGTCAAAGAAAAAAATCCCCAAAGAATCCTCTATCTAGCAAAGCTATCCTTCAAAAAGGACAGCAAAACAGACACTTCAGGTAAACTGAGGGAATTTGTTGCCTGCAGACCCGCCTTACAAGGAACACTAAAGGAAGTTCCGTGATCCCCATGGGAATTCAAATTCACAGAGCCCACCAGGGAAGCAATTCTGTCCTTACAGAACCCTGTTGACATGCATATGTACTTCCTTTCTGACTGATTGAAAAAGCAGCTGTAGACAATAACACGTCTACAACTCATAAAGGAACGTGCTTTATTCGGCAACAACAGCACAAAGGACAGGGTGGGAGCAAGGCTGCACTGGGCTGAGGAATGCCCACAGATGGACAGAGTCGGAGCAGGGACTGCGGGCTCCTAACACTAAGAGATGGAATATGGTCACATCCCGAGGCTGCGGGTAAAGGGACTAGCTCACGGGAACGAAGCGGCTACAAATCTGCAGCCGATTCCACTAAGTTACAACGCATATGGTAAAACCTAGAGCAACTGCTGGGGAAAAATGTTAAAAAATAGTGAATAAATAATTAAGTTAAAATGCTGCATTAGAAAATATTCATTTTAACCCATTTAAACAAGAAACAGAAAACAGACATGTTTAAAGAAAACAAAAGTAAAATGGCATATGTGCATCCAAGTCCATCAGTAACTTTAAATGTGAACGGGCCAAACAATTCCATAAAAGACAGAGATGTCAGGCTGGTAAAACACCCCCACCCCAAGACCCAACTGTGGGCCCGGGTCCACCGCCAGGTCCCCAGTGCACGAACCAGCGCCCCGGTCAGTCCCCTCCCACCCCACTTTGCACTGGAGCTGACTGCAGCCAAGCTGAAGAACTGAGGGCTTCGGTGGCGGCAGCGGTATCCAGGGGTCCAGACCAGGTCTGGAGGAGAGCCCCGTTCCTGGGACGTAGTCTGGCAGCCCTATATCCGGGGGGCGTGACCCAGGATGCTCTCCCCTCGCTGCCCCCCCTGGGACGTGGTCTGGGAGCCCCTTCCCCGGGGGGCGTGACCCAGGATACCCCGCCTCTCCCGGTGGCAGGGTCTGGGAGCCCTATCCAGGGCAGTGATCTGGGTGCCCTTACCCGGGTGGGGGGCGTGGTCTGGGAGCCCCTTACCCAGGGGCCGTGACCCAGGATACCACGCTTCTCCGGTGGCGCGGTCTGGTAGCCCCTCTATCCAGGGCAGTGACCTGGATGCCCCTTACCCGGGGGGAGGGTGGCAGGGGGGGGGGGAAGGGGGCGTGACCTAGGATGCTCTCCCCCCGCTCCTCCCCCCACGGGGCGTGCTCTGGGAGCCCCTTACCCGGGGAGGAGGGGGGTGTGACCCAGGATGCTCTCCCCCGCTCCTCCCCCCCG
>NW_022589705.1:98608228-98610413 GCF_004348235.1 Phoca vitulina | reverse complement strand
TCTCCCCCGCTCCTCCCCCCCGGGACGTGGTCTGGGAGCCCCTTACCGGGGAGGAGGGGGGTGTGACCCAGGATGCTCTCCCCCCGCTCCTCCCCCCCGGGACGTGGTCTGGGAGCCCCTTACCCGAGGGGCGTGACTCAGGATACCCCGCCTCTCCCGGTGGCGTGCTCTAGGAACCCCCCCATCCACGGCAGTGATCTGGGAGCCCCCTAGTCGCGGGCGTAACCCAGGATATCCCGCCCCCACCCGGTGGCGCGGTCTGGGAACCCCCTTACCCAGGGCCGTAGTCTGGGAGACCCGTACCCCGGGGCGGCCTATGGGTGCCGACCAGAGGCCGCCCCTCGGCCCTGGGCGTACTGCGGCCACTCCTCAGCTCCCCAGAAAATGGGCGGCCGGAGCGCCAGCCTCTTCGGCGCAGTTCCCACCCGGCCTCGGCCCCTCACCTTCCGGCTCCTCATGAGTGTGAGCGGCGCGCTGCCGCCCCCAGCACCGCCCCAAATCCCCGCGACCCGGCCTAACGCTTCTTTAAGGACCTGCAAACCGGCGGCCCCCTGCCCGCGCCCCGGCGTCTGACGCCACCAGAAGCTTGGCCAATCACAGCCCGGCGTCCCCAGGCATGTGACCCAACAAAGTCGTTGATGTACGCAGAGGGCGGGGCGGCGGCCATGTTTGTGAGGGGCACCCTTCCGGCGGTCTCCGTGGCCGTCCCGTTTAAGAGGGGCGACGGCCATATTTGTGAGGGGCACCTACCGGGCTGCTTCCGTGGTCACAGCATCTAGGAGGGGCGGCGGCCATGTTTGTGAGGGGCATCTCCCCGAAGCGCCGGCCACGTGTCTGGGGGGAAGGCGGGAAGTGGTTGTTCACCAGAGGGCGGTCTCTTTAAGGCCCGCGAGGAAGATCGGTTTCTGGGCTCGGGTCCCTGGTGTGTGAGCGTCGCGACTTTTCTGTAGTGCGCTTGGCCTAGGGGCTGGAGGCGGGCGGGCGAGTCCCCGCGTGGTCCTGCTCCGAGCCGGCGGCAGGGACCCCGGCGACCGCGCCCGAGCTTGTCCCCCGGCGGGGGGGGACCGCAGCTAGCCCCTCTTCGCGCAGCGCGGACGGCCCTTCCTCCCCGGGGTTCAGCCCTTCCAGCCCCGCTCCTCCGCAGCCCCGGCCTCAGGGTGACGGGCCCGCGGCGCTGCCCGCCGCCTCCTCCGGTGTCCTGGCTCTTGGCAGCGCAGGGACCCTGCGTTAAAGCCCGTGACCGCTTCTGAGTTTCAAAAACATGAAATTCAGCCTCTAAGCACCCCAGCCCCCAGCTCTGGGGTCCAGGACATGTGCCTCGGAAGAGGCCGCGGTGGCCATCAGCCCCCCGCCGGGACTGGGGGACAGCAGCCCTGCCCCCCGGCCCCTCAGTGCCCCCACCCCCCGGGACTGGGGGACACCGGCCCTTCCCCCGCCCCCCAGTCCCCCCACCCCCGGGACTGGGGGACACCGGCCCTGCCCCCCGCCCCTGGTGTCCCTCCGGGACTGGCCTCCGGGCGGCGCGGCAGCAGCGGCCACAGGAGCGCCCGGCAGGCGGACGAGAGCGCCGTCTGTCCCCGTGTGTTTACGGGCGAGAACGTTTACATCAGGCCGTTTTGTCAGACGCGTGAGATTCTCCAGTTAAAGCGTGAAGGTTGAAAAGTGACCCGTGTTGTGCTTCGGCCTCATGTACCGCTTGAGGGTCCCTGCGGGCGCTGCCCCCCAGCGCGCGGACATTCACACTCGCCTCCGGGAGCCTTCGTGTTCTCTGCTCCGACGGAGAGGCTGCCTCGAGCCCGGCCACCCGCTGCCACCCGCTGCCACCCGCTGCCACCCGCTGCCACCCGCCCGCGCGCCGTGAGCCGTGAGCCGTGAGCGCGCCGGGGGCCTCAGCTCAGCTGCTCCCGCCTCGCACGCCCGGGGAGCCCCTTCCGCTCGCCGCACGCGGGTCGGCGGCGAGTGAAGACACACGCACGGCTGGTGCGCGCGCACGCGCACACACACGCTCACGCAACGCTCACACACACGCACACACACGCTCACGCGCGCTCACACACACTCGCACACGCTCACGCACTCACACACGCTCACATGCGCTCTCACACGCGCACACTCACGCACACGCTCACACAACGCTCACGCGCCCTCACACACTCACGTGCTCACACGCGCTCACGCAACGCGG
>NW_022589705.1:98607805-98608128 GCF_004348235.1 Phoca vitulina | reverse complement strand
CCTCACACACTCACGTGCTCACACGCGCTCACGCAACGCGGACACACGCTCACGCGCGCTCACACACTCACGTGCTCACACGCGCTCACACGCTCACGCACTCTCACACACGCGCTCACACACTCACATGCTCGCACACGCTCATGCGCTCACACACATGCTCACAAGCGCTCTCGCGCTCACGTGCTCACTCGCGCTCACATGCTCATGCACTCACGCTCACATGCTCACTTGCGTTCACACATGCTCATGCGCTCACACGTGCTCTCACACGCGCTCACATGCGCTCACAGGCTCACATGCTCATGCACTCACACTCACGT
>NW_022589705.1:98548499-98607795 GCF_004348235.1 Phoca vitulina | reverse complement strand
CGCTCACACATGCTCACGCGCTCACATGCACTCTCACACGCTCACACACACTCACGGGCTCACTCATGCTCACTCACGTGCTCCCACACACTTGCATGCTCACTCGCGCTCACATGCTCACACCGCTCACATGCCCACAGTGCTCACTCGCACTCACACATGCTCACACCGCTCACATGCCCACAGTGCTCACTCGCACTCACACATGCTCACACACTCACTTGTGCTCACACGCGCTCATCTACCCAGTGGCTTGCTGGATCCTTCTTCCTTCCCAGGGTTGTGTTTCCCGCTGTGTTATTTCCCGCGGTCTGCGTGGAAGGGAGAAGACAAATGTGGGCCGGCAGGAAAATCCATTTGGAAAGGACACTAATACAATCAGTGCTAGCTGTTGGAGGGACACCCAAGGCCAAACCGTGTTCAACAGCTAACCTGTCCCATTTTCGCTGAGATCGGCTTCCTAATGGGCTAGGTTCAGTGGTTTTATTCTGGAGTCCTTCAGAACTCCACTTTTCACAAACTGGGAGTGGGTTGCCACCGGCCAGGGTTTGGCTCTCCAGTTGCTCAGGGCAGCGTCAGCAGGTGTCGGGAGCCCTGCTTGGGCAACGCCTGACTCGGTGAGGCCCGAGCCCCGGGGCCTCGAGTTCAGGCTCCCCGAGGGGAGTGCTTCACCCCTGGTCACAGAGATGCCCTGTCCCCCTCCCCCCACCCCAGTTCGTGTGAACAGTACCTCCAGCCCCCAGCTGCTCAGGCCTGATACCCAGGGCCACTCCTGTCAGCACACCCTCCCTCACCCCCCACTTCCAATCAGTGACCATTCCTGCTAATTCTAGACCGCACAGCTCGTCCCCCTTCTCCTCTTGCCCACACTGCCCACAGCAGCGGAGTGGTCACTTACCAGTGGTGGCCTGACCCCCTCCTGAAGCTCTCGGGACCTGCCTCCCTGCCTCTAGGGTCAAGAACCAGACGTAACATGACCTCTAAGGCCCAGCATATAGCAGGTGCTCGGGGAATGTTTGTTGAATGAATGTGTAGGAGGCGAGGTGCCCACCACTGCCCTTCCTCCAGACTCATCTAGCCCTGCTGCTCTCCCCTCACCCTCAGCTGCTCACAACGCTCCCCTCCTGGCTCTCAGAGTGCAGCAAATCGCCTTCCCCACCTAGCCCCGTGCCGTGTCTTCTGCTTGGAAAACCTGCTCTCCCCAGCCCCCCACCCATCTTTCCTGGCTAATCCCCACTTCAAACCTCAAATCAGCTTAAATTGCATGTCCTTGGGGGGAGGGGGCATTACCAGCCGTCTCTCCAGGCCACCCCACAAGCTGAGTCTCCTCATTATAGCTTTATTTGGCATTCTGCTTTTCCTTCAGGACGAGGGGCAACTTGCCTCTTTCCTCTCCGGGAGCATGGCATGTTCATTTGCTCGCTCGCTCACTCATTCAATGTGTGTTTGCTGACCTCCTGTTGTGTGCTGAGCTCCTGTTGTGTGCCTGGGACTGAGCTAGGCCTGGCGTTACAATGGTGGTGCACTCAAGCGAGTCACCCTGCCTGCCTTTGTCATGCTTTTAGTCCAACTGGGGGTGGGGGTGGGGGGATGGGTGCTCAGGGTACAGCAAGGGTGCGGGGGTGGGGGTGGGGGGTGGGGCTGTCAGATAAGGCTCCTTGTAGGAAGGGACTGGGAGTTATTCAGTTCAGGTCCAGCAGGAGGAAGCAGGCAGGAGCCCAGTCCTGGGCCAAGGCCGCCCCTCCTGGTGAGGTGAGAAGCCCAGAGCTGGTGGAGGAGAATGTTCTTCGATGCTCTCTCTCCTGACATGCCCTTCATTTCCCTCTTCCAGACTAGCTGTGCCCCTACCTTTCGGTTCTTGGAAGGCGAGGCCTGTATTTTGCTCGCAACCATGGCCCCAGAGCCCAGCTCAGTGGCTGGGACATGCTGCTAGGTGCTCAGCAAATATTTGTTGAAGGGATGGATGGTGGTAAGAATGCATATAACGAAGTTGTGGATTGAAGATTGGGAGGAAACTCTATATTCTCGCCCACAACACAAGCTCACCACCCATACACTGCTATGTCCACAGCTCAGTATTTGCCTTCCACAAACACTGCGGGGCTGGCGAGAAAGTTGAAGGGAATTTTCAATTGATTAAGTCAGTATTTGTTAACGGGGTTCATCCGTACTACCAGCAGATGGCGGCCTGTATGGTGAAGGATTGTCTCTTATATGCTGACCCTTTATATTTAAAAGACAGATATAATCGTTTTTCTAAATAGTGAGGGAAAACCACAAGCAAAAAAGCTCACAGAATAATATGGAGCAGCAGGAACTCTCTCATTGCTGGTGGGATCCAACATGGTACGGCCACTTTGGAAGACATGTTGGTGGTTTCTTACAGAACTAAACACCTTCTTACCATGTGATCCAGAAATCATGCTCCTTGGAATCCACCCAAAGGAGGTGACCTTCCGTCCACACAAAAGCCCGCACAAGCACGTCGCTAGCAGCCTTATTTGTAATTGCTAGAACTTGGAAGCAACCGGGAAGTCCTTTTGAGAAGGCGAGTGGATAAAGAAAGTGGTCCCTCCAGACAATGGAATATTATTCAGCGCTAAAAAGAAATGAGCTCTCAAGTCATGGAAAGACATGGAGGAAGCTCAAATGCATCACGCTAAGAGAAAGAAGCCAATCAGGAAAATAGACATGCTGTATGATTCCAACCATGTGACGTTCTGGAAAAGGCAAAAGTAGACGGGGCACACAGGTCGGTGTTGCCAGGGTGGGGGCGGGCGGATGAGCTGAGGACATGGGACTTTCAGGGCAGTGAAGCGACTCTGGGTGAGTAATTTCTATTTTTGTCTGAACCCATAGAATGCGTAACACCAAGAATGAACCCCAGTATAAACTGTGGACTCTGGGGGATGATGACGTGTCAACATATGTTCATCAATGATAACATATGTCCCACTCTGAGGGGGGCGTGTTGGTAGTGGGGGAGGCTGAGTGATAGTTGGGGGCAGACAGGGGAAATATGAGAACTCTCAGTATCTTCTCAGTTTTGCTGTGAACCTAAACTGCCCTGAAAAACAGGTCTACTTAGAAAAGGGATGTGATACATTTGAGCGTTGATTAAAAAAAATAAAAGGAAGGCAAAGCTCACAGCCTGGTTTTTCATCGTATGTGTCTGGGCAAGCACAGCCCCATGGCCGGACAGCTGTCCAAGGGTGAAATATGTCAACTCCTCACATGGGCTAATACCACACAGGTTCGCTGGGGCCCCACTAGGTGTAAGGCATCTTCGCGACGCCGTTGAAGGCGGGTGTGCGGGCTCAGAGCCCCCGAGGGCACGTGAGAGGCATGCCGAGCTCCTGCTGCGGCCGCCAGGAAGTGCCGCGGTGTCCCAAAGGGCCGCCAGCGCTGAGAAGGAAGTGGTCACCCTAGAGTTAGGTTGGGCAAGAAGAGCTTTTTGGAGGAGGCAGCATGCAGAACATGTGTGCACACAGGGAGGGGAACGTGTGCATGCACCTGTGCAGGGGTGGAGGGCTGGGGGGAGAGCCTGATGCAGCCTGATGCTGCGCCTCCACAAAACTCCCCCCGTGGCTAAACACGGTGGGACTTTTGTAGCTCACTTTGCAGGCTAATCAAACAGTTTGTGGCATTAAAATGTTTGAGAACAATTGGCTGTGTTCTGCCTCAAATCTCCCACACCCTGCTGGGAAGCATGTGCAAGCGTGGGTGATTACACGTGCTCATGCTTTGGTAAGTTCATGGTCAACGGAAGGTCATTATCCAGGGCCCGATGCTCCTCTGGCTCCTCGGAGACAGGGGGCCCGGTGCCCTCCATGCTCACAGCTGTGGTCACCTGGACACGCCCCCCCCCCCGCCCCCGGAGGGGTCCTTACTCAGGATTCCTTGACACTGTTTTTCCCGTCCACTTGGCTTTCAATTCTTGCCTTCTGTCCTTTCTGCAATTAGGTGTGTGTCCTAAAAATCTAACAGTGCTTCTGTTTTTATTGATAGCAACTCAAAGTCATTTGGGGAGGTAGTCAGATATAAATGTGCATGAAGGAAAATCCTTATGATGCCTCCACATTCCACCAACGTTGGACCAGCGAAAATCAGCTGGAATCAGCCAGGAACTGTCTCCTGACACCTCCTCAGCATGTTGTAACTGCTACCCTTGTACATTCATTTCATTCACCAAACATTTGTGGAGCTCTTTGTGTGGGCTCCAGAAACATGGCAGGCCACATCACGCCGCTGGGGCCCTGACCTAAGGAGGGAGGGGCTTGCGATCTCGACAGACAGAAACACTCACAAAGTGAGCAGAGAGAAGCCTAGGGACCAGGCCAGTCTCAGTTTGCCCTGACAACACGAGAAGGACAGAAAACACTCCCATTGGGGGTATGGACGAGCTGCAGTCAGCACGGAGCGTTCAGACCACGAACCCTGACATCCCCCTGGCCTAGAAGCTCCCCAGCTGCACATTGTGTGTGTGTGTGTGTGTGTGTGTGTGTGTGTTGGGGGGGAACCGCAGTTATAATGTCTTTTGAATAAAAAGCCTGGGATTTGCAGAGCCTGGAAAAGGCTAAATTTCCAGCTAGATGAAGAAAATGCCGTTTTATGAGAACCTTTGGGCAAGCAGGAAGAAAAACACAAAGATGAAAAACCCTATTTTGAGAGCTCCCTTGCCCTCAAGCAAGCGGGGTGGTGGTGGTGGAAATCAGCTTATGATCATATTAACCGCCAAGTGAGGTTCCGGCTGCAGAGTTGAGATGTGTAAATTAGGTGCTCACAGCCGGCTTATTTCTGCCTCCCACTCACAAATGCTTCCGTGTCCCATTGCCCTTTTGGCTCATTTGGCTAAGCATCAGTGACACGTTAGGGACAGCCGCCAAAGAAATGAAATTTGTCCATAAATGTGATGATCGTTAACCGGGGGTTGTTTTCCCCTCCGTGGCCCCGTCGCGGTCCGTGGCTGTGCAGGAATAAGTTCTGTTGGAACGGTCTGAGTCCCAGGCACCGAATCCCGAGTGTTGGTAGGACCCCGCCAACACCCACCCGGGAGAAGGCACAGCGGTGGCCCTGCCAGGTCGCACTGATGTCACATTCTGGCAGGACAAAGACCCAACAGGACTAGGAACAACTGATCCCGAGGCTAGGTCTGTTTCTGGCTGTGGCCTTGAAGAGCTGAATTCCATCAGATGCCAAATCAGATGAGTTTCCTCTGGGCTGCAGAGATGTTCTCAGGTGCCGCATCCTCCCCGGCTGTCAGTGCAGGTGATGAAGGCCTCTGAGGGGCAGCAAGGGCAGCCGGAGGACAGGCAGGGGAGAGCCAGCTCAGGAAGGCAGAAGTGCCCGCCCCCGGAGGACCCAACAACGCCCGAAGGCCTTCCTTCCCGTGGCCTTTCAACCACATCAAAGACGCGCCGTTACTATGCACAGTTTTGCTGTCAGTGACGTGGGGCTGTAGAGATTTTTGCATCAGCAGTATTTCTTGGGAAACATGGCACAGTCAGGGCGAACCCCGTACTTCCCCTTATCACATGGATGCTGGCTGGCTCAGGGAACAGAGAAAGGTGTCCGAGAGAGGAAGTGGTTCATTCACAAAATCATACCTGATGTGAGTCTGTAGGTCAAGCCCGGAAGGCTGCTCTGAGTAAACTGGGGTCCCCAGGGACTCGAGAAGGGCCTCCATGCCCCCACTGCCCTGCGTGGGTCCGCGGAGGCCTCCTTCACTCCCTGGGCATGGGGGGGAGCGGGGCAAGTGGTCAGCCTCCCCTCACTCTGGCCGGCTGCTCTGCATGAAGGAATCCCCACTCTCCTTGAAGGGCATCTGCCTCCTGGCGTCCCCGCGGCTGGCATCCCTGTCTTGCTACTTGCTGAGAATCCAGAACAGATTTGGGTCAGTGCATTTCAAGGGAGCTAAGCGCCGGATAAATGGCATTGTAGGTACATTTAAGTGGCATAGCTGGGGTTACCTGCGGCCTCATTCGCAGCAGCTGGTCGGTGTGGGCGAATGTCACGGAGGTAACCTTGCTTTTCCGGTGGTGCGGCTGCCAAGGCTGGATTCCTCCCCAGGCCCTCCCGGCTGCTTAATGGAACGGCTTCAGCTTTGTCATGTGCCAGCCGCCTTTTCCAAGTCTGGGCACAGAGTGGAAGGCAGGGCCTGCTTTGTTATCTGGTCTCCACACACGTCTCTTGGTTCGTGGGGTGGTTGGCTCATGGACAGGGAGCAGCTAACAAGGTTTGTGCCTTGTCGAGGGGTTTATGACTGAACCATCTGGAATTCTTGGACATTTTCAAACTAACGCAGTTGGCATGAGTTTAGAGGTGAAAAGGTGGGGATAATCTTTTCCCTTGGATTTGTGAGTCCCAGGATATAGAACTTCAGTATCCCAGAAGATGCATTCGTACCAGATGAGGAGTTGGGGGACCGATATTCATTCTCTGTCTCTGTCTCTGTCTGTCTCTCTCACACACACGGCATGAGTTAACTTCAATGTTAAAGGACGCAGTCCACACAAGACCTCACTTCAGCTGCAAGCTTGGGAGTCCCCAAGACCACCCTCAGGTTGGCTCATTCTCTAGAAGGAACTCACCGAGGACTCACCGAGGGCTCTTAGAGGGAAAGGACACAGACTGACATCAGCCGAAGGAAGAGACGCATCAGCAGAGTTCTGGAAAGTGCCCAAAGCGAGTTCCCGTTGTCCCCTCCCCACGGGGTCAACACACAGGGAGGATTGCCAACAAGGAAGCCCTCCTGAGCCTCACTGCCCCATACGCTCACTAGATAGGGCTGCCTCATAGAGGTACAACTGATGAGCGATCAATTGATTATTGACTGTTGGTCGCCTGCATTGTTGACCTCAGTCTCCACATGGGTGGTACCTGGGACCCAAAGCCACTCCCTAAATGGCAGGGTTGGTCTTTCTGGCACGGCCAGCCCTACCCTAGGACTACCACTCTGCATCACGTTGTTGGGTTGCCCAGGGTGACCCAAGGCCCCCAGGAAGGCAGGCCCTCCTATCAGGCAGGACATTGCAGAGGTGACTGCCCAGAAGTGGGGGGGGGGGGGCAAAGGCCAGATTAAATTATTTGCCCCTGCCCCATGGAGAAGATGAAATATAGTGACCTTGTGGGTCTGTAACTTTTCCTCCCTCTCTCACAGGCTGGTCGCAACTTTCTTATCTCTTTTCTCTTGATTTCTGCTGAATTCCCTGGAACCAAGGCCCATTGTATGCGCCTGATTACAAAGGGAAAGGTTTTATAGAACATTTTTCCTCTCAGGAAAATGAGAGGCACCCTGCCTTTTTCTTGGTGAGAGAGAAATGTTCTTTTGAATAATTTTTTAATTTACTAAAATTTTTGGATTCCTTTGCTGCGAGGATGCAATCTTCCAGCAGAGAGGCACACAGATAACGATGTTTTAATATTTGCGCTGCTCCAAAGTGAGCCCGGCGAAAGCCCAGGGGCCGCCAAACCACAGTGATTTGTACAACAACTCCCGCCAACTCACTGAGATGATGAAACACGGGTCCCCGGGCCAGCGGCGGAGGCTCAGGCTTGCCCCTCCCCAGAACCGCCCCCGGGACCCAAGCCAGGCTCCTCTGCCCGCCCGACCCACAGCGCCCCTGGCCCCTTGTGCTCACCGGAGGCCAGCCGTCCCCATCAGCCTCGAACTCATTACCTCTATCTCCAAAGGGAAGATGTTGTTCTTGCTGTTCATTTACTACTTGGAGTTTTAAAAAGTGATGTGCTTTAAGGTCAGTAAACCCTTGTTGGTTCCGTGCCCAGTGGCACCTGAGTTGGTGGTTACTTAACGTTGCCCACAGGGCATAGTGCTGTGTCCAGATGGTGATATTTTCAGCTTGAGAGTCTCCGTGGGGCTTTTCCTGGCAATGGCTTTTTAAACTTTGCAGTGTCAGGTTAACATCTAACTTCCTGAGATAGCAGAGCTGCTGCTGAGGTCCAGTGGTCCAGGCCCGAATGTCCACGTACCTCTCAAGCCTTCTGGCCTGGCCAGCTCTTATGCCAAGGACATTCTGAACCACGAGGCCATGGTGCAGCCCCACACCTGTCTTCTGGGGAAGTCTTGGGAGTCCGGGGGGGCAAGCAGGACAGGCCGGCATCAGAAGAGGTGTGGGGCCCCAGCTTTGCACACTCAGCCACCCCAGCTGCTGACCAGCACGAGGGTGCCACCTTTGTAGAGAAGAGGGTGTCCACCTGCAAAGGCGGCTAACACATAGGGGGGCATGCTGGGACAGAGCCGGGCCCCTAGCAGGCCCCGGGTGACCGTGGATGGAATAACCAAGTCAGGTGACCCTGGGGACATTCGGCGTCTGAGCCCCCAGCCGATGGGGTGAGCACAGTGACACTTACATGTTCCGAGGGCACATTCATCGTGCTTGGCACTGTTCTAAGCTTCTTCCGTGCACTGTCTCATTTGATTTTCGAAGCACCCTGGAGATGGGTTTTCTTCTTGCACCGTTTACACCTGGGGAGCTGAGGCTTGGGGAGGAGAGGTGACGGGCCCGAGACCCATAGCACGGAGGTGGTAGCGTAAGTTCTGGACTTCGATATCCTGCCCCTGCCCGAACTTCCGACCACGTGGGGCTGCAGGGGGAGGCCCCCTGTCCCCCAGGGAGGGGAAGTACCAGGTGCTGAGCAAGTGCTGAGGGGAGGGTGGCCCGCTGGAGAGCCGTCCCGCCGCTCACCCTGCAGAGTCTGGTGTGTCGGTCCCGACAGCAGGGGGCAGGATGAGACAGGGAACTGGAGCCGCCTGGAGGAGGCTGGGGAGGAGGGTGGCAGGTGCGGGGCAGGGACAGTGGCTCCGTCCCTGACGACCTTCGGAATCTGCAGGTGGGCCAGGGTCGAGTGAGCAGCAGCTACCTCTGTGGAGAAAGTGCATTTTGGGTTCCCAACACCCTGGTGGACGCGGGGCGTGAACTCAGCGTATTGAATGGGAATCGCGGAGACAGGCAGCCGCCCTCAGGGCAGGTTCATCACAGAGGGGCTGACCTGCCCGCCGCCAGCCGGGAACACCCCTGCACAGCGCCCACGCGCACGCCTGGAGGCCACGCTGATCTGATCTGCCGGATGCCGGCGTGCACACCTTCTGTGCTGGGGGTCCTGGTGGCGGGTGGAGTTTGCTCACCCTGCCCTCCCCAACCCTCTGCAGCCCTGGAGCCCAGGCCCTCCACGGCGCTCTTCGGGACACTGCCACGTGGGCCACACGAAGCCCCCCACGCCCACGGGGTCTCTGGAGGACCCAGGAGGCCAGGACTTGGGACCCAGGTCAAGGTTGCAGACTTTCCCTCTCTCCCCCACTCCCCAATCCATGGGCTTCTTCTGGAAGACCTCTGTTCCTTTGTGGGGCCTCCGATGAATCATGGTGGAGGGAGGGATGTGCTGGTCCACACCCCTCAGTCATGAAGGAAGATGCCGAGGCCCAGAGTGACAGAGCCTTGGGGCCCCTGGCTGGGCGGCTCCTGGGGGTGTGTGCCTCCCCCTGGGGGCAGGGCCCTGTTCTCTGCTTTGCTTCTGTGTCTCTGCTCAATACTTCAGCGGCTACCCCCTCCCCTCTTCTTCCCGCACCTTTCCTTCCCGTCCTGTGTCTCAAACCTTGTTCCTTCCTCGGCTTCACTCCTGGGCCACACAGCCAAGCCCCCGGCCCAGCAGGAGGGGGGACTCCAGCAGCCCACGGGTCCCCGAGTTCCTGGGGCCGTGCCCCTCAGGCTCCCCGGAGAGGCCAGCCTCGATTGAACAGTCCCCACAGACACTCGGCCTCGGGGGTTCCCAGGCCCCCCCAGGGGACGCACCCTGGCACCTTTATCCCAAATCTTCAGTTAACCAGGGCCAAGAGATGGGGCAGGACCTGAGCACCCATGGCTGCCGTCAGACCAGTGGGCACAGGGGTTACCCGGGGCCGCGGGCATCTCTTTGCGAGAACCCAGAGACCCGTCACAGGCACGGGGGTCCTCTGGGCTGTGGTCCTGAGCTGCTGCCGGACCTGCATGGGGACCCCAGGGGGAGCCTGTGTCCCTCGTGGTTCCGGGACAGTCCGTCTGGTGGCGGAGCCGAGATGTGGAGGGCCGTCTCTGGCCTGCCGTCCAGGGCCCGCTGCTGGCTGTGGGGCCTGGGGGGCGCACTCTCATGACTCTGTCGTCGGACGGTGTCTGGGCCTCCGGTGACCCGGGTGGGGGCTGAGGCGCAGAAGTTTGGCACACACTTCTTTCTGTCCCGACCACACTCCCAGCTCTAGACCCCAACGCCTGGGCGAGCGGCACCTGTAAGAACCACGGCCTTTGGTGCCCAGGTGCAGCGGTCCTGCTGGTGTGGACTGAGGCCAAGCACATGCTCCTCCCTGCATTCCGGACATGGCTCTGAAATTCACTCCCCTCGCAGGGGACCCCGCGTAGACGCCTCTCCCCAGGGATGCCCAGCCACTCAGTGTCCAGCTTCTGCTGGTCAGGCTTCTGAAAGCCTGGGGGGCACCTGACAAATGACACTGAGGAAGGAGTGCGAGACCGTCCTGTCAGCGTTGAGGATGGTGCACAGAAACCAGGAGGCTTTTCTGGGGCCTCGACGGGACAGGCTTAGGATAGAATACAGTTGAATCAGCACGCATTTATGGAGTACCCATTTCGTGCCCGGTAATGATGTAGACAGTTTTGGGGCCACAGCAGCGGCCTGGGAAGGTGAGGGTCTAGCGGGGGAGATGGACGTCAGTATGGATATGCAGCTAAGCGGACTGCACGGCGTGCTGGGCCCCACCGAGGGCGATGGGGGCAACGGGGCCAGGTGGGGGTCGGGAGTGCGGGGAGGCACTGAGCATTAACAAGGTCAGTACGAAGGGCTGGTGTGTCAGAAGCCCGTAGTCTGGGTGGGGGTGCGAGGGGGCGGAATGGGCCTCCGGGCAGCTGAAGTCGGCCAGTGTGCGTCCTGGGGGCCCCGGCGGCCAGAGGTGGTGGTGCTGAGACACAGGGCTTTGCTAGCATGGCGGCGTGGCGGCGGCTGGGGCTGAGCCAGCCCTCCACAGAACCCGTGTGCGGCACCCCGTGGGGCCAGACACTCGTGGCCTCGGCTCTTGGGACTCAGGTCCCCACCTGCTGTTGCTTTAGGCTGGGGGGGGGGGTCTGTGGCCCTTCTCCCCCCTCCCCTCCCTCCAGACCCTCACTCCCCCAGCCACTCCCCCCCAACATTCTCAGAAGCCATAATTCCCATTAGAAACTCCCTTTCCCTAAAACGTGGGCAGTGCTTCTGCTGTCTTGACTGGCCCCAACGGGCTCACGAGGAGAGGATGCTGCACGGGGGGTCTTTCCCCAAACCTGTCCGACCTCACAGGGGACTCTGGGTGCTGTCTCTGTGTCATGGGGAGGCCCGGGCGTCTGGGTGGGTGGTCGCCGCCTGCTCCTGATGTTTCCTTCCAGGGGACAGACGTCCCTTCGTGGAAAGCTCCGGGCCTCTTGTCCTTGCTCTCCTCCCTCCGCAGCGGAGCGAACCTCCTGGTGGGTGGGAGGCAACCCTTGGCGCACCTTTGCCAGTAGGATGCAGACAGGAGAGGGCATGTCATGAGCCGAAGGGACTGGGTCTCCCTCCTCCCTTCCTCTCTGCCCGGCCCGCGGGGGGGGGGGGGGGGGGGGCAGCCAGCCGGGTCTGCCCTGGGGCAGGGAGCCCGCTCAGCTCCGCCACAGAGCTGCGCCCCCAACCCGTCACGACCACAGGGAGATTTTGGTTCTCCGTGCACGGACTCATTCGTCTGATTTCGTATTCAGTTCAGAACTTGGATGGGAAGAGGGGTGCTGTGATTTGCACCCCCCCCAAAGACCTGGATGACAGGCAAGCTTTACAAACAGCATTTTCAAGGTACCACCTTGTTCTTCTCCATGTTGGTATTTCCTTCGTGCTAAACAGAAAGCTCGGGTTGGAATCTGGGTTCTGGCACTTACTTGCTGGGTGGCCTGGGGACACTTCCAAATCCCTGGGTTCTCACAGTAAAGTGCGGATAAAAATACCTTCCACTGAAGTTCTTCTCAGAATCCAGTGAGATGGTGAGTGAGCACGTGCTCTGCAGAGGGCAGAGTGCCGTGTACGGACAAGCCCGCTTCATCAAGCCCGATGCACGTTCTTCCGCGACCCGGGGTGCGGGCGCAGCGGGCACGGCAGCCTGGCTGGGGTCGTCCCCAGAGGCTCTCATGTGGCCGTGGTGGCTGTTCCTGGCGCCACGTGCACAGCAGCAGCCTGGAGACCCCAGGTCGAGGGCCACACACGACTGTGTGAAGGAGTAGGGGCTCCACGTGTGGCCGAGACTCCGGCACCTTCTCACGCAGACATTTCCCTTCAGATGCATGCACACGAGGGAGAGAGGGCGTAAGACATCTGTAGGTAAACCCGCAGGAGTTTTGTTTCCAGGAATTCTAAGCTCGATTAGAAGTGACCAGAAAGTGTGGTCGGCGGCGCCCTCCATGCTCCTTAGTGGTCTATAAAACAATGCTGCGCGTGGATCTGATGACACGTGTGATTCATTTCGGGCAGATTCGGACAGATCTGAGTGAAGAGCTTAGCCCTGCGACTCATCTGCTGTGTGAACTTGACCTTGCTACTTAACCCCTTTGCGTCTCAGTTCCTCCTCGGAAAGCGGGGAGAGTACGGGTTATGACTCTGGGTTTCAGGCCGTCCGGAGAGAAGCCACCCAGACGGGCTCTGGCCCAGGAATCGAGGACAGATCCCCTACCTGCGAGCCCCAGGTCTGCTCACCTCCGAGGGTCATCCAGGAGAACAGGGCTGCCAGCATATTCCGCAGGGGGCCCCCTTCCAGGCTGTCTTTGTGCAGTTGCCTTGTGAAGGGCACACAGGAAAACATCCGGATTACATCGCACTCTTGGCCCGGGAGTGGGAGTCGGTCCTTAACCTCCTTTTGAGGAATAAGCACGTGTGGAATTAGCTCACGGGGGGATGGACACCAGCCTCCAGACTCACTTCACTGACATTCATGCAGCAGATTTCCTACGAAACTCTTGAACTAATTCCAGGTAGATTTCTCATCCAAAAACGCCCACTACCAACAACCAGGGTGGTGGCGGGGTGTCAGATTGTGACCACACCGCCGAGACCTGCAGCCCTCCCGTAGGGCTGCAAATAGGACTGGGGACTTATTTCCAGGATTCCCGCCCCAGGGATTTGCCAAAGAGGAGGCAGAGGGCTGTTGGGACACAGAGGCGTGGTGCCCATGGGATCCTGAACGTTCCGGCAAGACGCCCCTGGTTGCCTCCCTCCCGCCTCTGGACCCCCGTCAGGAGACGCACCAGCGACAAAGGGCTTGCCCTCCCCAGTGCCCTTTGTGGCTTTGTGGCTCACGTGGGGCTCCTACTCGGTTCAGAGGAAGCCTTTGTGTGCCAGGAAGGCCGGCAGGAGGGCAACTCCTCCTGCCACATACTCCCAGCCCACAGACATCAGCTGCTTTTGCAGGGACCATCTTTTTCCTTTACCAAATAGGGCTTGAAAGTCATCTGCGTCGACACACCTCCCTTTCTCAATGGTGGCAGTGGATGGCTATGCTCTTTCCTGCTTCTGGAAAGGATGCTCTGTGAGGGGGCAGGGAGGGGGGGTGGGGGGCTAGGCTTATCTGCAGACCCCCACGTCCTCTGCCACTTCAGCTTGTGAGCTAGTGGTCAGTTGGGACATGAGGAAGCAGGGATAAGTCACCTCCGAGGACTGAGCACCTGCTTCAATTCCAGGGATGTTTTGATCAGCAGAGAGAACTGTCGGAGAAAGATCCAAACTCGAGCTGCTGCCAGGTCTTCTGCCCATTGGGAGCCCGGGAGGAGGAGACAAACACGCCTGGCCGTCCAGTCCCAGTGGTATTTCTAACCACGCAGGAACAGCTCCCCCACCCCGTCCCCTCCCTTTCCCGGGATTGCTCTGGAATCTTGCCAGCCTGCTGCCTGGGACTGTTCTGGTTCCCCTTAAAGGCAGGGGGGCTGGGTGAACTCTGTGGTCCGAGGCTGACAGGTACCTGCATGCCACGCCCCCCTGCCCCTGTTTGCAGGTTTGGGGGTGATGGTGGGCAGTGATATGTCAAAGGCCTTGGGGACGCCAACCAGGCCTGGCCTCCGATTTAGGATTGTGACAGATCTGCCCGGATCAGGTGTCCACAACGGAGAAGGGAGGCCTCCAGAAGAGTGGCAATGGATGGGGATGGGATTCCAGGGACTTTCTGGGCTGATGGAGAAGACTCTGCTCTCCCCTCTGGGGCGGTGGTGACGTGGGTGGATGGAATTGCCCCGCTCTGGGGGGAACACTGAGATGGTACATTTGTTTCTGAGTGTAGATCATACATCAGCTGACAGTGCTCCACGGTGCCATCCGGTACTTCTCTTTGCTTTTTCCACATGCACATGGGGATGGTGATAACTGAGACACCGTGTCGGGCTCTTAGTAAGGGACATGCCAGGACGTGGTGATCATCATCACTGGCTAGCTGCCGCATCTTACTATCCTTCCCACGAAGCAAGATGCATTCTCTCTTTTTAAAAATGTTATTTATTTATTTATTTGAGAGAGAGAGAGAGCATGAGCAGGGGTGAGGGGCAGAGGAAGAGAGAGAAGCAGGCTCCCCGCTGAGCAGAGAGCCCAACACGGGGCTCGATCCCAGGACCCGGAGATCATGCACCGGAGCTGAAGGCAGACGCTTAACTGACTGAGCCACCCAGGTGTCCCTGCATCTTCTCTTCAGTGGGAAAGGGGAATGTCTGTGGGCTAATGTCCACCTTTCCTGAGGCTTCACGTGCTGCCCCCAGACTCAGGGCCTCCCTCTGCCCCTGCCCCGACACAGCTCGGCTGGGGGAGTGCAGTTATCATGCAGTATTACATGGACAGGTGTTGGCCTGTCCACCGACCACCTGCCCCAGGCAGTAAGTTCCACGAGTGCAGGGATCTGCATTTTTATCCCCAGATGCTTAGCACCCAGCATAGTGCCAGACACAGGGGACTCTTTAGAAATATTTGTGGAATGATTTAAGGATAATGATGATGGTGATGGAGATTATGCTAATTTTAATAATGATTATAGTAGTTAACTTTTAAAACCTTTTCGTTGTAGGAGCCACCGCCTGGGTGGCTCAGTCCATTAAGTGTCTGACTCTTGAATTTGGCTCAGGTCATGATCTCAGGGTGGTGATATCGAGCCCTGTATCGGGTTCTGCACTGGGCATGGAGTCTGCTTGAGATCCTCTCTCTCTCTTTCTCTCTGCCCCTCCACACCCCCCCAAACCCTTTTCATTGTAAAATAAAGCACATATACAGAAAACTGTTGGTTAGCTTAATGGATTATTAAGGCCAACAGCCCTGATGCCCCCACCCATGTCAACAAATGGAACTTGGTTTAGTCTTACCCATTATTTTAAACCTGATCTATCTTTATCTCTCTTTTAACTGACAGGTTCTACATCCGTCCTTTGCTTTCCCTTACACCTTTTCTGTGAAGGACCTGGGCCATTGGGCCGTGGAGGTACCCACACTCTGAGTTTGCTGATTGCATCCTCATGGTGTGCTTTGTCATGTTCCTCCATCCTTGGGACTTTCTGGCAAGTGGCAGCTGAAACCAGAGGCTTAGTCGGACTCCAGTGTGGTCCCTTTGGCAAGGTGCTGAGTTCTTTCATCCAGAGGCACGTCGTGTCTGGTTTCACTCTGGTTTGATGTTTGCAGCTATAGTGGGCTGAATTATCCCCCCACCCCAACCCACCACAGATGCTCAAGTCCAAACTCTGGTACCTGTGAATGTGACCTTATTTGCAGATGGCATCAGGTTATGATAAGGCCAAACAGGATTAGAGTGGGTCCTCATCCAGTGACTGCTGTCCTTAAGAGAAGACGGAGATCAGAATACAGACCTCATTTTCCCCAGGGATGGGCCTGGGTTTGGGCCACATCCCTGGACATCACACAGTGTGGGTAAAGGGGTTGGCTTGACTAGGGGATGGTGAGACAAGACTCCACCTCGGGCCTGGCAGTGAGAGGGGTGCAAGGCCTGGTCTGTGTCCCAGAGGAAGCACCCGGGACAAAGCGCCTCCCCGAACACCCAGCATTTTATGGGGCACGTGAGGGAAATTGGCCGTGGGAAATGCCAGCAGCCCAGCCCCAAGGACCCTGGGCCTGGGAGGTGCTATCCCCGTGGGTGGTTCTGTGGGGAGCTGCAGCTGGGAGCAGCCTCTTCGCCACAAGAAGGGGGAGCCCCTGTCCCAGCCCACCTGTGGTCCAGACAGGTCAGGGTCACTTGGGGCATGGCACCCCACATTCCCTTGGTGATGCATGGGTGGATATGTATGGCACTCGCAGAGTTGGAGGGATTAAGAGAAAGTCCGAGGTCATTACAGACAGACACGCTGACGGCTCCTGCTGAGCCAGGGACAGGCCTCCCAAGTGGGCCTTTGTGAGCTTTGCCCTCCCCAGGGTTTTGCCAGAGAGGCTGACCTTAGGATATCTTTGAGGAGCTGGCTCGGGCCCTGCTGCCCAGCCCAGGAATGCCATGTCCGGCTCCTTCCTCCTCCTTCTGCAGGGCCCGCTTGCCCTTTGTCTGGCAAGGGCCCCTCCTTGCCTGCGCACCCCCTGCCAGGGAAGCCGCCCCCACACATTCCCCGGATGGATTTTTAGGCAGGGCCCTGTCACTGTGGGCGAGGAGAGTGACAGGTATCTCTTCCTGCTGTCAGCCATGGGGAGAAGAACAAGGGTGGGGAGATAAAATCCCCGCGTGGGAAGAACAGGGTCTGCTCTTCAGAGAGGGCTCCCGGCCGGTCGGCAGCCTCATCTGTCTGGCTCTGACTGTTCCTTGTCTCCTGAGCAAACCCTGGGTGGCAGTGGCCCGTGTCTGCCCACAGACGTTCTGCCTGGTCCTCCAAGTCCGCAGGCCCAAGCCAATGTCACTCCTGCATCCCCCAGCCCGGCTCTGACCTTTGGCCCGCCCTCAGGCCTCTTGCTCCAGGCCCCCAGGCCAGAACCAGCCAGTCCCTGCAAGTCCCTATACCCCCTGACCCCTCAGGGAAGTGGCCTCCCAATTTTGTCTGTTTGCCTCCTCAGGAGCCCTTGGACCTGCTCCCTCCCCTGCAGGCCCCCACCCAGGGTGGTCTTTAGCACCTCTTGGGGGTTCCAGAATCACAGTGAGATGTGGACATGTCTGTCTCCAAGTAGACTGCAAACACCTTTCCTAACTGGGACCATCTGGACCAGTGCGTACCCAGATACCTTCTCCTCCAGGAAGCCCTCCCTGCCTGCAGGTGGGATCCTCCCCTGCATGCTCGTCTCCAGGAGCTCACTGCAGCCCAGCAATATTCCTTCACCCCCACCTCGGGCTTTTGGAGGGCAGGGCCCTGTCTGCCCCCTCCCCACCCCAGGGCTCAGAATGTGGGCTGCATGAATCGAAATGTTCGGGGAGCTCAGTTCTCTCTTTGAAGCGGTGCTAGGCTTGGGAGGGAGGCAGAGGCCTCCCAGGTTATTGTCCTAGACAGTGAGTCACAGAGTCCGTCATGGGATTCTGGCCCGAATCCTCCCCCCACCCTGAGCCACGTTGCTTACCTTCAGCCGTCGTTGTTCCTAACTGCGCCGTGGGCGCTCCTTACTTCACCTCTGCTGGTGGCGCTTCTCAGACACCTGGCAGCTAATGTGGAAGACATTCCCACTCCACGTGCGACTTGCGGTCCGGGCCATCCCCAGACCTCTCTGAGAGGGGGCAGGATTGTGGTCGCACCGCCCGCTCACAGCCCATTCCGGCTGCCCACGGGTTCGGCATTATCTTAGAGAGCACTCAGGCATCGGCCCGAGGCCCAGGGCCAGGACGCGGTGGGAGGTGGGTTTGAAGCCCAGCATCTGCGGAACTGGGGTGGCCGGTGTGGACCAGCCGGCTGGGGGGCAGTTGGAAGAGAGAAACTCATTGTATCCATTTCCGATTGCTGTTGTAACTGCTGACCACACATTTAGTGGCTTAAAGCCCCTCACATTTGTTCTTTTGTGGGTCTGGAGGTCAGAAGTCTAAAATGGGTCCTCAGGGCTGTGCTCCTTCTGGATGCTCTAGGGGAGAATCTGTTTCTTTGCTTTTTCTCATACTCCTGGGCTTGCGGACCCTTCCTCTGTCTGCAAAACACCTCCTCTCTGTGCTATCCCCCACCCCTCCCTCTTATAGGGACCTTGTGGTGACATTGGGTCCACCCACATAATCCAGGATCATCCCCACCTCAAGGTCTTTAATTTACTTGCATCTGCAATGTCCCTTTTGCTGCGTACGGGGACACGTTTACAGGTTGTGGGGACTAGGATGGGGGCACCTTTGGGGGCCATCATTCAGCCAACCACAGCCTCTGTGGGCTCTGCTTAAGCAGTGACCTGTGTCCCTTGTGTTCCGAGAGGAGGGGGACCAGGGAGGAGACACCTTAGCAGACTTGGGACTTGCTTAGACCAAAGGCCAAGCTTCCTTCTGGCCTCAGGTAAGGCTTCTGCGAACAGTGCCTTATTCAGCATTGTTTGTGGGGGGAGATTAAAATTGCATCTGGCTAAGGAAGCCCCAACCCCTGACAGCCAAGACAGAAGGGGCTGCTTTACAGAGGCTCATTAAAAATGAAAACTTGATGCTGATTTCCAGCAAACTTAAATTCCTTAAGCTGGTATAAGTGGATAAATATTTCATGCCACAGTTTATTAAGTTCGCACCAAAAGTACCTCTCTGAGCGCCTCCGAGGGGTCTCAGCAGGGAGGTTGGGGGACCCCACCCCCGGGTGTGCGGACACTCCTCCAGCAGGTGACCCTCCGGGTCCTCGGGGTCATGCTCAGGCCCAGCTGCAGTCAGCAGGGTCCTAGGGCGCCCTCTGAGGCGCCTACCAGCGCGGTGGGTAATTACTGGAGCCAGAGAGACAGTAAGCAGAGAACAACCAGGGAGCTGATGCCTGATGGTTTTGTTTTTCTTGGCGAGGGAAGCTGGGACCCGGACAATCTGGGAACTCAGCTTCTGGCCTCCTCCTCTTGGCAGATGCGCAGAGGCTGCGGAGCCCCGAGGCTGTGCTGGCGGCCGGGGAGCCCCCTGAGCACTGTTCCTAACGTGTCTGCGTCTGCTGGCCGCAGCGTCGTCTGGACACTGGCTCTCCACGCCCCTTCCCTGCCTCACCGCCCCCGCCCTCCCAAGGGGCCAGTATAAAGAGCAATCTGTCCTAAGGAACCGTACGAAGGACTTGTCTTCCCCACACCGGAGTAGAACACAGGCACAGCAGGCGGTTCGAGGGGGGCGCGGGGCGCCCGCAGCCCAGCTGTGGCCTGGCCTGGCCTGCTGTCGGCGCAAAGACCCCCCTCAGAGCTCATGCAGGGAAGGGCGTTAACCCAGAGCTGCTTACGGTGCATGGCGTCCCCCACATTCACATGCTGCAGCCCTGAGGGGCTTATCTCAGAGTGCGACCCTATTTAGAGAGAGGGTCTTCAAAGAGGAGACTCAGGCTGCACGAGGCCCTACTCCAACAGGACTGCTGTCCTCACGGGGAAGCCTGACAGTCGGCGAGGGCGCCACGCGAACATGCGGACGGCGGCAAGCCGAGGGGAGCCTCAGCCTCAGGAGGAGCCCACCTGCCCGCACCTCGATCTTAGACCTCAGCCTCCAGACCCGGGGGGGAGGGGTGTCTGTGATTTAAGCCCCCTCCCCAGCCCCCATCTCTGGTGCTCTGTTACTGCCGCCGCAGAAACGAAAACAGCGTATTTTGACCCTCCTGAGAGGAGAGAAGAGTAGAAGGGGGAGCCCTCATTGGAGGACAAGCGGGTAGAGGGGCAGTCCTCATTGGTTCCTCCTGGGAGGAGGCGGGTAGAAGGGAGTCCTCATTGGAGGAGAGTAGAGTAGAGGGGACCCCTCATTGGAGGAGAGCCGAGTAGAGGGGAGCCCTCATTGGTTCCTCCTGGGAGGAGGTGGGTAGAGGGGAGTCCTCATTGGAGGAGAGTAGAGTAGAGGGGACCCCTCATTGGAGGAGAGGCGTGTAGGGGGAGCCCTCATTGGAGGAGAGGCGTGTAGAGGGGAGCCCTCATTGGTTCCTCCTGGGAGGAGGCGGTAGAGGGGGGCCCTCATTGGTTCCTCCTGGGAGGAGGCGGGTAGAGGGGGGCCCTCATTGGTGGCAGTGACTGGGGCGGGGGAGGAGCTCGTCTGTATTTGAGCAGCACTTCTTGCGTTGGGAAGCCAAGTGTAGGGGAGCTATTTGTAAAAGCCCCTGAGCGTTTTCTATGTAGTCAGCACTGCATGAAGTGCCTCGTTAGCTCATTCAGCGCGCAGACAGGCAGGCCCTGCCCTCTCCCCACGTGATTGACACAGGGAGGTGGACACTTGCCCGAGGTCACACGGGGGCAAGTGGCAGAGCTGGGACTGGAACGTAGATGTCCAGCTCCAGGGGCTGTGCTCCTGCAGGGAAGAGAGGGGAATGTCAAGGACAGCCTCAGGAGACAGAGGCCACTTGGCAGCCAAGTGGTCCCATGGTCCCCAGGCTGTGGGGCCCCTGCCTCACCTGGAGAGTGGTCCAGTGTGGTACTGTGGGCAACAGGGTGCCCAACGCACGCACTCCTGCCCTCAGGGTGAGGCCGCGTGGGGACCCCCACCCACACAGACCCCAGTTCCGTCCCTGCGAGAACTAGACGCCCGGTGACTGCCTCGCCTGAGAGCCCTGTCCTTCCCAGACCAGGCTGTTCCATCTGTCTGAGGTCCCTGAGCCATTGCTGTCTGTCCACAGCAGTGTTGTATGGGGGGCCTCTGGAGGAGCCCACCTGGGGCCAAATGACCCCCCTCTCCCCCTTCTACTTCAGTCACAAACAAGAAACAAATCCCTCCAACGGAGTCCTTAATTTGGGGGAGATAATTCTCCATGAATACGTTCCGGTCTGCACAGTCCGGGCTCGCTGAGCAGAGGGCGTTGGCAAGCTGATGGAACAGCAAACATGCCTCTGCTCAGAGACCTCTGCTTGCGAGCTGGGGCAGGAAGCCTAAAGGCCTTCCCTCTCAAGCTGGGGGCGGGGTATTTTCATTCTGGAGCAAGGATGAAGTCTCTTGGGAGGAGGGATGGGCAGACATGCCAGCCCCCCAAAGGAGCCCCAAGTCTTGTACTTGTGGGGTTCTGGGTGTGGCAGCCCCGGGCACATGGGCCTGGGGGTGACAAGTCTCTGCTATCCCCGAGGGCGGTGTTGTGCTCTTTTGCCTGAATGTGTTGTAAAGCTGTGGCCGCTGACTTATCAGCCTGCGAGTAGGGCGACACCTCCGACCCATCCTGGTTTCCAACTGAGCTGTACTGGTGATGAGGAGGGGACTCTGTCAGCGATGTCAGGAGAACGAGGAAGCTGGGGGCCCCAAGGGTTGGCTAATGTGTTTGGGAGAAATTCCATGGGAATTGCTAGCAGACCAAACAGTGGGATCACTCGGGCAACACCTGGTCCTCTCGGTTGTTGCCTGTAAATGAGGAGGGGTGGGGGTGGGTGAAAGCTGAATGTTGGGAGGGGGTTGACACCAGCAGCCCGAGCTGTGAGCTCCTCTAGATGCGAGGGAAAAAGGAGCCCCTATCGCAGACGCATAACTGTGGGTGGGCTGAAACATTGGAAGTGTGTCTGTGTGTTAGCTTTCCCCTCCAGGCAGGAGGAGAAAGGGTCAGCAGGTCCCAGAGCTGGGGTAGGGCTGCTGGGGGCCAAGAGAAGGGCAGTTGAGCCATGAGCAGCTACGGTAAGTCAATGTGTCCCCCACACTGGCGTGGAGACACTTCCTTTGCATCTCTCGGATCCCTTCGTCCTTTCTGACCTCAGCTGTTTTACATGTTAGGGGTGGGGTCAAGGTCTCTGTCCCCAAGGAGGAACCAAAGGCCCTATGCTCTGGTCCAAATATGCTGGGGTCTTCAGGGAGGAGAGGGGCTCAAACTGTTCCTAGCTCTGTTGGATACAAGCACCCAAGTCACCATCCTGCATGGTCTCACGGGGAAAAGGAGCACAGGGTACACATAGGGCTGAAGGTACCAAGAGCTGTGGGATGAAGCCATGGTGGCATGCGAGCAGGGCAGAAAGCGTCCAGCATACCCCCTGGAGGCTGGGAGGAGTCTGGGGAGGGGAGGTGGACCCTGGGATGAGGAGCCAAAGTGGGAAACACCTCTGGCGGCTCTAGACTTCTCTCAGTCCTTCCCCACCCCCAGTCAGAAGGAAGCTGTAGGCACACCTCTCCCAGTGCTGGATCTAACTGTTGAGATTGAGAGAAAACTGCAGGAAAGGAGAGAGAGGCCAACGTCACTTTAGCAGCGGCCTCTCCGACAACTCAATGTGCTGCAGCTGCTTCCCCATCTGGGCATGTCGTGGGAACAGATGAGCCATGTATGCTCGTAATGGCCCACCGCTAAGCTCTGGCCGAGGAGAAGGGAGTTTCTCCGGGTTGATCCTGTCGGTGGTCCACTCAGATTCTTCAAGCTGTGGGTTTATGTCTCTCACCAAATTTGGGAAGCTCCTCAGCCATTACTTAAATACTGTTTCCACACTGTACTCTTGCTCACCTCCTTCGGGGACTCCAATGACATGAATGGTAGACTTTCTTTTTTAATTGTCCCATAGATCCCTGAGTCTGTCTGTATTTTTCCAATTGTCATTCTCTGCATTGTTAAGATTTGATCATTTCTATTGATCTATCTTGATCTTTACTGACTCTTTCATTTCTTGTATCTGATCTACTTTGACCCTGTCCAGTGAGTTTTAACATTTCAATTATTGTATTTTTTCAGTTCTAAAATTTCCATTTTGTTTTTCTTTATGTCTTCTACTTTGCTAAGTAAGACTTTGTATTTTCTCTTTTGTTTTAAGAGGATTCGAGTTTGCCTTTTGGAGAATTTTTGTAATAGCTGCTTTGAAGTCTTTGTCAGATAATTGGAACGTCTGTGCCATCTTGGCATTGGTGATGATTATTGATTTTCTCCATGTGAGTTGGGATTTTCCTGGTTCATCATATGCCATGTAATTTTGGATTGTATCCTGGACATTGTGAATATTATGAGACTGTGCTTTGTTTATATACCTTGAGGAATGGTGGTGTTTTTGTTTCAGCAAACAATAAGCTTGGTTGGGGTCCAGCCTCATTTTCCAACGCATCTTCTGTGGGTTGTGGCTCCAAGGTCAGTTCAGTTCTCAAAGCCTTTGGAACACCCTTTAAATCTGTCTCACATGTGCTCTGCTGAGGGGCCAGTCTTTGAGCTAGAGGTGGTTCAGTTCTCCAAGTCTTTGGTATACCATCTAGGATCAGATTCGTGCCATGTGTGGCTGGGGAGGTGAGACCAGGAGTTCATAGCAACTTTATGGGATTGCTTTCCAGAGCCTTTCCCTCTCTGCAGTCTTCCCCATGATCCCTGGCCCTCGGTAGTCCTTTGGCCAGGAACCTAGGGCTCTAGTGAACCTGTCCTGACATGCACTTCTGTGACTATGTCCTTATCTGGTGCCAGTGATGGAGAAAGACAGAGGAAAAGGATCAGTGGGACTTCCCCTGCCCTCTTGGGATCCTAGATCCACTAACTGAAGAGGAAGATTCCTCTGCCTCAGAATTTTGGCTCTTGTTGGTTTCTAGTGTGGCCCTGCCATAGGATCAAGTGGGGGCTGGGGCGTGAGAAAATAGGAGAGAAAAGATATGGGATGTCCACGTTTTTTCTGAGCATTAGGAGGCTCGGTTCTTTCTCCGTCAGTCAGAATTAGAAGGCTTTCCTTAAGTTTCCTCTGTGCCAGTGTCCACTTTTGGTACTTAAAAAAATCTGGGTTTCTTTCTCAATCTGCCTGCTACTGTTTACTTTTCAAAACTCTTAAATAAGTGCCCTAAATATGTGTCCAGGTGCTACAGTTTCGTTTAGTGGGAGAGACCAGGTGGAGTGTGCTTACTTTATCTCATCTGAAGTTGGAGTCCTTGCCTTCCAGTTATGGAATGACTAAGTCACGGGGATGAAAGGTACAGCATAGGGAATATAGTCAATGGTATTGTAATAGCACGTTGTATGGTGACAGGTGGTGGCCATATTTGTGAGTGGAGCATAATTTATAGATTTGTCTAATCACTATGTTGTCCACCTGAAACTAATGTAACATATTGTGTCAATCATATGCAAATACAAAAAAGAATTCTATGTCTTAAAAAAAGATAATTCATTGTATAAAATTCCAAGTTGACAGTTTAAAAAAATCAGTAGAGATATTGATACACTGTCTTCTTGTTTACATTGTTTGCTATAAGAAATCTTCTGACCTTGGTTTCTGTTTATGTAACATGTCTTTTTCCTCTGGTTAATTTTGCAAATTTCTCTTTATCATTGAGGTTAAATGAATGATGTGCATTTATGTTTCCGGGGCAGGAAGTTCACTGAGCTTCTTGAATCTGCGGGCTTGTAGTTTTTTCTAAATCAAATTTGGAATATTTTAAGCCATTATTTCTTTAAATAGGTTTTGTGTTCCTCTTCTTTGGTGATTGCAGTTACACTGTATCAGGCTGTGTGAAGTTGTTCCTCAGCTTGCTAATTCTCTGGCAATTTTTCAAAATAATTTTTTTGCCCATTTTGAAATGGGATAGTTTGTTTTCTTATTGTTGAGTTTTAAGAGTTCTTTTTTTTGTGTGTATATTTTGGGTAACAGTCCTTTATCAGATATGTCTTTTGCAAATATTTTCTCCGGGTCTGAGCTTGTCTTCTCATTCTCTTGACGTCTTTCACAGAGCAGAAGTTTTTAATTTTGATGAAGATCAGCTTTTTCATCAATCCTGTCATGATTGTGTCTTTGGTGTTTTCTCTACAAAGGCATCACCAAATCTAAGGTCAACGAGGTTTTCTCCTACGTTATCTGCCAAAAGTTGTATAGCTTTGCATTTACATTTATATCTGTGATCCATTTTGAGTTAATTTCTGTGAAGGGTGTAAGTCTTATGTCTAAATTCACTTTTTTGCATGTGGATGTCTAGTTGTTCCAGCTTAATTTGGTAAATTGATCTTTGCTTCTTGTAATGCTTTTGCTCCTTGTCAAAGATCAGTTGACTGTCTTTATAGGGCTCTATTTCTGGACTCTTTATTCTGTTCCATTGACTTATTTGTCTGTTCTTTCACCAATACCACATTGTCTTGATTACTGTAGATTTATAGTAAGTCTTCAAGTCAGGTATGTCGGTCTTCCAACTTTGTTCTTCTCTTTCAATATTGTGTTGGCTGTGGTAACTTTCTTTCTTTATTTGGGAGCAAGGACCTTTGAAATTTGCTAGCTTTCTTTTTGGGCACACAGTAGTTTTTTTCTTTTAATTGAAGTATAGTTGACATACAATATTATATTAGTTTCAGGTGTATAATATCATGATTCAACAATTCTATACATTACTCCATGCTCACTCAAGCATAGTTCCCATCTGTCATCATACAATATTATTACGATATTATTGGCTATATTCCCTATGCTGTACTTTTTGTCCCCCTGACTTATTTATTTTATAACTGGAACTATATACCTCTCAATCCTCTTCACCAATTTTGACCATTCTCCCCATGTCCCCATGTAATAAATGTTCTTGTCCGTTATTTCTAACATGGATGTCAGCTCTGATTTCATTGATTTTTCCTTTTATCATGAATCATATTTTCATGCTTCTTTGCATGCCCAGAAATTTTTGATTGGATGCCAGACATTCAAATTTTACATTGCTAGTTACTGGATTTTTTTTTAAATAGATCTAAAATATCCCTGAGCTTTGTTCTGGGATCCAGTTAAGTTACTTGGGAACATTCTGATCCTTTCAGATATCATTTTTAAGATTTGTTAGGTGGGGGGGCGCCTGGGTGGCTCAGTTGGTTAAGCGACTGCCTTCGGCTCAGGTCATGATCCTGGAGTCCCGGGATCGAGTCCCGCATCGGGCTCCTTGCTCGGCAGGGAGTCTGCTTCTCCCTCTGACCCTCCTCCCTCTCATGCTCTCTGTCTCTCATTCTCTCTCTCAAATAAATAAATAAAAATCTTTAAATAAATAATTAAAAAAAAAAAAAAAAAAAAAAAAAAAAAGATTTGTTAGGTGGGGCTGGCAAATCAGTAACAATTATTCCTAGCAATTACCCCAGAGGAGATCAGCATCTGGTCTAGGGGTAACAGATCGCCATGACTGAGGCAAGACCCTTCTGCTACTCTACCCAATACCCTGTGAATTATGGAATTTCCTAGTCTGGTGGTGGGAACAGTAATTCTCAGCCTTGTGTGAGCACCTGGCACTGTTTCTGCTAATCCTTTTTGGGAGCTTCTTTCCCTGGCTGTGGGTAGTTTCCTCACCCACATGCACTGATCACTCCTTGAAGGGGGTCTTCTGCAGATCTCCAGAGTTCTCTCTGCAGCTTTCTCCTTTCCAGTGCTGCGTCCTGGGAATCCTGGATGCTCTTAGCTCTGTCTTCTCCACTCAGGGTCCCTTGGCCTCCACCTGGGTTCCCTGTGCTTGTGCTGCAGTCTGGAAACTGACCCAATGCAGGAAGCAGGGGAGGTCTTCAGGCTCACATTTTTCATTCCCTATGTCTTAGAAATTGTTTTCTTTTGTTGCCGGATGTCCATGGAATGAAAACTGTTGTTTCATATACTTTTCCTTTTTTGTTGTTGTTGTTATTTTAGTTGGGAAGGTAAATCCCTGTTATACCAATTGGCCAGAAGGATTAATCTTCCCGATAGACCATTTAATTAGAGTGAAATTGTCTAGAAAATAAGACACTTATTGAGCACCCACTGCATACCAGAAACAGTGCTAAGAACTTTATTTCTCTTATTCATAGCCTTTTCACATTAACTAGTAAAGTAGGCACTGCTGTTATCCCATTTTCCACAGGAGGTGATTGAGCCTTGCAGGGGTCACTCAGCTAGTGAGAGGTGAGGTCAATCCCAGGCAGTGGGGCTCTCGGCCACCCCAGTGTCCTGCCTCATTAGAGGAGAGGCTTAGGTTTCAACAGGGAGCTCCCTCCCCACCCCCAAGGAAGCTCTTTTGATGGACTTTTCCAGGATGGTGAGGGATGAGTTTAAATTCAATTTGAAAGTACATTGTGTGGGTCTTCGAAAACAGAAGTGAACTTACTCACAAAGCTTAGAATAAAATTCTGGTGATAACCTTAATTTGGCCGTTACTTTTTTTTCCTCCTTTATCTTACTGTGTGCTCCTTTACTGACTCACACTTTGCCGAGGCTTGGACATTTGAGGGGCCATGGAGGTCTGGCCACAGTTGAGACCCTCTAACTTTAGACATAGGGGGCATTTCTCAGTAGTCAGATGGTTCATCTGAGGGACTATGAGGAACACAACCATGGCTCATAGGTTGGCTTCTGCTGGGAACTTCCCTGACCCTATTCCCCTGAGCCCCCACCCCTCCAGCCAAGCTTGGTCAGACTCTCCCTCATTGTCCTTCACTCACCTGGTGGTACATGTCTGTTAATTATCTGTCTGCTCTCATGTCCTGTTGCACTCGGGGCAGAGGACTTTTTCTTACTTGGTTTTTTATTCCTTGCACTAAGGAGAGAGTACCCCGGTGTACGGGATTCTTGGAGAAGATGGTATGAGTGAGTGAATGAATGAATGACTCTCAGACTTGTGCCAGTGAGGACACCTTGGATCATAAGTAATGGGAGAGCCAACTCAGGATGGTTTAACCACAAAGAGATGCATCATCTCACTTACGCACGGGTTTGGAGGTGAGGTCAGCTGCAGGCGCGGTGCCATTAAGGCTCTAGCCTCACTGTCCTGATTCCCTTGACTCTACCTCCCCTTGTCCCCAGGCAGGTCCCCAGGCAGCCTCCCTCATAGCTTTAAGACGTGTGTGGCCAGCTGCCAATGGACAACACCCAGAGGGAGAAAGATAGATGGAGTGCAAGTTCTTCTCATCGCTCTGATTGGCCAGCCTGGATAATGTGTCCCTGCCTGGACCTATAAAATCACCAGGAGAATTCCCTGTGCCGATTGGCCGAGATAATCACTGGCGAGGGGGATGGCGTACTGTGATTGGCTAATCAGGATTCAGGCAGAATGACAGATGGAATTGGCTACCCAAGTCCTTGGGCAGTGCAAGGGAGAGGTGGACACCAGACCAAATATGGGGAGGCGTGGGGAAGGCCACAGGTGACCTGTGTCCCAGGAGACACAGCGAAGAATGATGGGAAGTCCCCTACACTCTAGGTGTCCCTCTTTTCTTCCCAAAATAAGCATATGCAACAACCTGCATTTCTTGGGTGTATGTTTGGCGCCACATCGGCGCTGTGCCTTGGGCTGCACAGGGACGATCCCACCAGAGACCCTCCCGACGTCCATCTGGGAAGGGATTACAATCACTCCACCCTTGAGATGAGAGAATGAAGACATGGAGAAACTAAGAAACGTGCTCAAAGTTGCACAGCTGGTCAGCAAGGCAGCGGGGGGCGGGTGCCTGTGTCCCCAGCATAGGCCACTGTGCCTGAGGACGGCCACCAAGGTTTTTTCAAGATGGGGTGTCTCTGCAGTTTCCAGGGCACTGGGTCCCACCCCATTGACTTCCCACTGCCCCCCATCTTTGCCCCTCCTTCCCACCCAGGGCTGAGAGTCCTTGGTGGGCAGAAAGCTCGGGCTGCTCAGGGACCCTCAGCCACATCGAAGAGTTCTTGAAATGCAGGTGGTTCTGGCAGCTTGGAAACCGGGAACACCCACGCCCCTGGTTGGAGTGGGAAGGGCAGAGCTGGTGTCGGGGGGCCCCTCTGTCCCCATCCCCTCCCCACACCCCCTCCCTGCCCATGGAGACAGTAACCTCAACAGCAACAGTTCTCATTGGTGGCCCGCTCCCAGCAGGTGCTGGGCTCCGCACATCCATGTACCCGTCCATTCGACACACTTTTGTTGAGCACGAGTAACAGTGCACCAGCCACATGGCCCGCATCACCTCGTTAAAACCCTCTGACTGCCCTGGAGAGTGGGGGCAGTGACCGCTCAGAGAGCCACGTAACCCAGTGAGGGGAGGATTTGAACCAGGCTTCCTAGAGGCTTCCCGGCCACGCCCGCTCCCTGGAGCTGTCTTCCCAAGCTGACAGGCTGGCATTCTCAAGCCCCTTGTGCCTGCACCGCTCCCCTCCCCACCCAACTTGGGAACGCCCAGGACCCATGGCAACATGCCTGTCCCCTTTATGCCCCAGAAACTAGGTGGTTCTTTCCCTCCTTGTCTCTTTTCTCATTGCTGCTTGCGGGCAGAAAGCCCCTCTCCTCACTTCTGCTCCAAAACTCAGGACCTCCCTTCCCTCCTGGATCCAGCAGGACCAGCTGCATTTGCGGCCGGTGCCTCTCAAATTCATTGCCCTGCGAATGCCTGGAAAAATGCAAATAAAAGTAAGATTATGATATTTTTCGTAAATAAGCAATGTAGCAAGTCGGATCTGGTTTGGGCTGTCAGCCGAATCCACCAGAGAGAAATTGATGTTGAAATGTTTGCGTATGTTCTCATGGAGCATTTATTGTGCAATGCTGGGCTCCAATAAAGCCTTTATATAAATTATTCATTATGGAATTCAGATGAAACGCCAAAAACCCTCCCACCAAGGGGCTGCCTTTTTTTTTTTAGTTTATTTATTTATTTTTTTTGTTACCTCTGAAGAGCTGGTGTTGGTTAGCATCTCGTGCCACTAGCTGGGCAGACAATGTAATTAGTGGGGAGAAATAGATTGGTCTGACACCAGGTTTCTGACCCTACGCTCACACCTCTTCAAGGAAACTTGGCTTTTCTTAAAGGATTTTCTCTGCTGGTCGAGCACCAGCTAGCATCCTCTCCCACCCGCCAGAGAGCTGTGTTTTCCTGTCCTTGGCCAGGAACACTGGTTACTCTGGTCAGCACGGTCCTGCAAGGCTCTGGGAGGGAGCTGGAGCAGGTGTAAGGAGATCCAGGCTCAGAGATGGTGTGTGTGTCCTTAAATCCACATGTTGATGTGCTAACCCCCAGTGCCCGCGAATGTGACCCTATTTGGAGATAGGTCTTTACAGAGGGATCGTTAAGATGGACGCTGACCCAATAGGACCTGTGTCCTCAAGAGGGAAGTTGGGACATAAGTCATGCCATCAGGGAGAACACTGTGTGGACAGGAAGACATCCATCCCCGAGCCAGGGAAAGGGACCTCTGAGGAACCAACCTGCCGACACCTGGATCCTGGACGTCCAGCCTCCAGGGTTGTGAGAGAATAGATTTCTCTTGTTTTAAGCCGCCCGGTCTATGGTGTTTTCTTACGGCAGACTATCCCCAGAAGACTGACGACGCACAGACGGAGTGACTCTGCAAGGTTCAGAGACAGCAGAGCGGGATTTGAGCCAGTGGCCTCTGTGTCCAGCCTGCTGGTGTCTCCAGGTAGGAGGAACATGAGCACACTTTGCAGACGGCCCTGTGGCCTCCCGTGAAGCCTGAGTCAGAGAGACAGAGGCTGAGGCAGGAACTCTGCCAAGGCTCTTCTTTTTTTCCTTCACAGAGCTTGCTAGAGCTCTCTGTCAATATTTGTGGAGTTAACTTCACAATTCACAAATGAATAAATGAAGGACTGAGCAAGTGAGTCCTGCTGCCGGGATGACTCCCCAAGGAAAACTGCCAGACGCCAGCCCTGCGTGGCCACCACAGGCCACGTCCCCGGAGCCCAGCGGCCTGTGGGGCTCTCCCGGGGCCAGCGGAGCTGCCCAGGGCTGTCCCGTTCTCCCGGGCCGTGGGGTGAGGCCGGGTGTGGCCCCAGCCTGGGGGCGGGTGGGTCTCCCTCTCAAGGAGTCCTGGCCCAGCGGCCGTCTCTGCCGGAGAGGAGGACCGGGCTGCTGGGGGACCTATGTCCCTCCAAGGCCCTCTCCATGGAGCGAAGTCTGCTGGCCTGATTCAAATCCGAGTGTGGCTTGGCACGGCCTCAAATGATCTCTGGGGGTTTTCATTTCCATTGTTAACGTTATTAATCACTTCTGCTCTCTCAGGGAGAAGCAGGCGGTGCATTAAGGAAATTGTTTGTGAAATGTATTGGATGTACGCTGAAAACACTTAACATCTCACAGAGCAGCACCGGGTCCTGAGAACCTTCCGGATCCTTGGTGCTTCCCCACAACCCCGTGGCGGCTAGGAGCAAAGCGGGCACCGGAAAAGGCAGGTCCTGGCGCCAGGGCCGCTCGCCCCCTCTCTCCTCCCTTCCCTGCGCCGGCCCCCCGCCCCTCTCTGTCCGATCCGTGTGCATGCGTGCGTTTTTGTTCTTACCGCTTGTACACACCTTTTGTTACTGTGTCGTTCAAAATTTCCAGTTTGCTTCGAAGACTCAGCCGTAGAAAATTCCAGAGTCCCTTGGTCTGACGGAACCTCCAGCTGTCCCCAGCTTTGTCCCCGCTGTCCGTCCGCTGTGCTTACACTCAGGTGGTTCCACCTGGGTGGACCCTCCTTTCTGCTGGCCCCGCCCTGGCTTTGGGGTCCCGCCTGGCCATCTCACCATCCTCCTGCTATCCAGCACCCCTGCCGGCCCCCAAGTCAAGCCAGAGCCCTGTGTCCAGCTGTTGCCACACCGACCACCCCCCACCTGCCTCCCCAAGGCCGGGTCACCACAAGTGGCCTCCCTCCGCGGGTGCAGCGAATGAATGCGCCCAGGGAATGACAACACGGTTACTAAGAAAACCCATCCATGGAGGGAAGCCTTTCTTTTCCGCCTAAAAAGCGCACCGCTCCGGCGTCAGGAAGGCCATGCTTACGGCACTGACGAACCAAGGATGTATGTCTTGGGCGGCAGATGCGCCAGGTTTTGGTACACCTGTTCTCATTTGCATAAAGCAGAGCGACCTGGGTGGGGGGTTCTCTCCTCCCTCTTCGGGCTTTTCCCTCTCCCTCTGTCCACCCGTCCCTCCCGCAGGTCCCCCACCTGAGCTGCGCTCAGACTCGACTGTGCTTTGGCACCCCTCCTGGACTTACTGTCCTCTTGTCCTGAACTGAAAGCGCAGCAGACAGGCAGCGTCTGGTCCCCCTGCCCCCGTAAACATCTGCACACGGCGGGCGTGTGATTTATGCGTCTGTGACTCCAGGGTCTTGGTGCCCTGAGGTCGTGGCTCTAAGCCCCTGCAGTGGAGAGAGTCGAGGGCTGAGGGATAGTCAGAAGAGAAGAGCGAGGTGGATGGGGCCAGCTCCCGCCACCTGTCCCAGCCCCGCAAGGTGGAATGACAGGCAGCCGGCCCTTCTGGAACCCGTCTGCTCTTGGCTGTTCAGTGATGTGTTATAACATGTTCCTGGAACGCTTCTTTGCCATCTGTCTCGTGAGCTAGATTACCGTGCAGGCTTTGAGAGACGAGTTCCAATTTGCAATTGTAAATTGTTTTTTTTTTTTTTTCCCCTCCCCTTCCTCTTCATTCCTCATGCAGCCACTCAGACGACTTCAAGGGGCCATCATGGTTTGCGGTGAGCATGAGTTGTATTCCATAGAGCATGAAACGTACTCTCTGGAGTCCTCCTAGAGCCTGGGACCCCGCCGTGGGAACCAGGTAGGCAGGAAGCTGGGAGGAAGGGAGGGCCCAAGACATGGCCTACCCCCAAGGTGACCTTGGGCTGATCCTGGGCACTGACCCTGGACTCCATAGAGGGGACCCAAATCCCAGAGCCCACCCTGACGAGCTCACGTGTGCCGTGTAGTGAGAGCCCACCCCACCAATACCCGCCTGGCCTCGTGGTATCCGTCCCTGTCCTGCCAGAGCCCTTCCAGCCACGCTGGACCATGCTGCTTTGTACCACCCAAGGCAGATCTGGTCACCTCTCCCTGCCTGATGCCCACCCTCCTTACTGTGGCCCGCGGGGCCCTGCAGGCACCTGCTGGCCTCTGCCCTCACAGTGACTCTGACCTCCTGATCATTCTGCCTTCAATACACAGCACAGGCCTTTGCCCAGGTGGCTTCACTGCTGAATTCTGCCAAATATTTAAAGAATTCATACCAAACCTTCACAAACTCTTCCAAACAATGAAAGAGGAGAAGACACTCCCCAACTCAGTGTATGAGTTACGTGGGCACCGAGTGAGACAGAGATGCTCTTGTCTCAGCTCAGTTGTAACAAATTCCACAGGCTGGGGGCTTGAACCTGGACATTTACCTCTCACGGTTCTGGAGGCTGGACATCTGAGTCAGGGGTCCGTGGTGAGAACCCTCTTCCTGGCTTGCAGATAGTGGCCTTCTTGCTGGGTCCCCACGTGGTGGAGAGAGCAAGCTCTGGTGTCTCTCCCCCTTCTCACAAGGACACTAATCCCATCATAGGGCCCCCCTCCCATGACCTCATCCAACAGTAACCGCCTTTCAACTCATCCAACAGTAACCGCCTTTCAAAGGCCCCCCCTCCAATACTGTCCCACTGGGGGTTAGGGCTTCAGCACAGGAATCTGGGAGACACAGCTCAGTCCATTGCACACTGCAAGGAAAATCTGCTGACCCATGTGCCATTCACCCTCTCTGCCCGGACCCTCCCCACGGCTCGGCCTGCCCTTTATTCCAGCCCCCACTCCAATGCTACTCCCTTCCAAATGGTTCATGTAATGTATGTCCTGCCTCTGTCATGTCCAGAAGTAATTCAGTCTAAATTACAAATAGACCCTACCGTTTCTGTTACATCACACTGCATCATGGGGACAAAAGTGATGGTGACAGAGACAGATGGGCAGTCGGCTGGGACCAGAGCTTTGGTGCCAGTCCCAGAGGAGGGTGAAGCTGGTGGTGTGTATGGAACAGGGGCAGTGAGGCCACACATGGGGACTCCACACAGCCCCCAGGGCCGCCCAGTGAGTCCTTAGGGGCTTGACCCCAGGACAGGTGGGCCGGGGTAGACACAAAGTCCAGGGCAAGAACAGGTGTGTCGTGGTGGTGGTGGTGGGGCTCATCCCAGGCCTGGGGAGGAGCCCTGGGCCAGCCGTGGGGTTGTTAATAGGCCCCTTGGGGGGAGGGCAGGATCTGGGAACCTGAACCCTGAGGAGCAACGATTTAGCCCTGGAGGCGTGGCTGGATTTCATGGGCAAAGACCAGAGCTTGGCCAGTGGAAGCCCAGGCCAGTCTGCACAACTTTGCTGTCTGTTTGGGGTGGTGGCCCCCGGGCTCAGCTTCAGGGGGACCCTGTTCCCTGTGGGATGTCTTAAAAGTGTTAGGGTCTCCACGACTTAGGATCTGAAGGCAAAAGGGACTTTCCCTCACTTTTAAATCCTCCCCCTGGTGGCTCCCGTGGCTCCCATGACCTGCAGTTCTGATGCGCTGGAGTCGGCTGTTTCCCTGCTCCTGCCAGCCTCAGGCCCAGCCTCATCTCCCCCCTCCCCCGCTCTTCTCCTCCCACCCACGCTTCCCAGGTTAGCACCTGATTTCAGCCAACAGGCCGTCTTCCACTTGGGATGAGAACTGCCGCCAGTATCATGGCAGAGGCAGGTCCCCCTTGACTCCTACCAGCCGAGGAAAAGCAAAACCAGGGTATGACTGAGCTCCAGAAAGTCTGGGGACCCTCTCAGCCACGCTCATCACGGTGTTGACCTCAGTGCCGCTGCCACCCGCCCACTTGTCCTCCCCCAGATGGCATCGCTCACCAGGGAGGAAGGACCCCCGCGCCACGTGGGGAGGTGTGGGACCCGCGTGGGGTCAGGCAAAGTCACATCAACAGGGAAGCCACCCTGTGCGGGGACGCTCGAGTGGGTGCACCGCGGCGAGCTAGCCGGGAAGTCTGCCCTTGGAAGGAGTCCTTCTACAGCAGCTCGGGTCTGTCACACAGGCTCCTCTTTACGGGAGTGTGTCCTTTCTCCTCTTAGAAGGATTAAACACTTGAGCTTCGGCAGTAGACGGATCTGGGTTTGAGTGCTGGTTCGGCCGTTTGCCGGGGGGTGAAGTCAGGCAGGCTGTCGGAGCCGCCTCCCCCTTTCCGACAAGTGACAGTCGGGGGGGGGGGGGGGGTTGCCCAGTGCTCTGTGCGTGCGGCCCTCGGTAGCCTCGGGTCCACGGAGCTTGCTGCATTTCCAGCTCCGGGTTACCGTGTTGCCCTGGCTTTCATTCTGCCCATGGTCCTCAAGCACTCGCGGTTCACACTGTCTCAGTGAATTGTACACATTTCAGGTGATGGGACAAGATCTGTTAGCCTGTGAGGGTCCCGGCCTTTCCCCCCCCCACCCACTGAAGGGATCAGTGCCCTCCCAGACAGACTGTGGGGTTTCCCTCCTCGTCCTCTGGATTTGAGGTGAAGCTGGGCCAGAGGAAAGGCTGGAGCAGAAGAAGGCTGAGCGGATCTCCATAAAATCACAGAGATGCGATGAGGAGGAGGGGGATGCCAAGAGCTGATGTGCTCGGTGTCACAGAGAGCTCCTGGGGCTTTCCCCGTGAGAGGCTCTGGGACACATATGGAAACAAGAGGATTAGGGAAGCGAGGGAAGAAGCTTCCAGGAGGTCTGGCCGAGGACTACAGATCAGACCATTGATGCTGCACAGTGCAGATCCTTGAACGCAAGTCCTCATGGAGACCGGACCGCAGGGGACCCCAGCTGATGTCTGGGTTACATTCCTGACTTAGGCTGAATCCCTTCGGGACCAGACAGAGGCAGGATGTCCATCAAGAAATGATATGAACCGGAGAACCCTTCTTCCTTGAACATGCGATCCTCTGGCTCCCATCTGGTTCTCTCTCCTCACATGAGACTTTGGGGCACTTGGTGAAGAAAATGCATTCCCCCCAGCCTGGGAACAACAAGAGATTTGGAATGCGAGTCTGCTGCAAAAGGAATAGACTCTTACCTCCCAGCCCAGAGGAACAGTGTCTGCATTACTCCGGTCCCCGCCTTTGTCTCCTCAGTGCAGAGAATGGAGGGTTGATAGTAGCTCATGTCCATGCAGGGAAAAGTACCCTTATTTTTATGTATTCTTAGTGTAAGTGGCTGGAACCATCATGGGACTCTTGGGAGTCATGGCAGAGACAGCTGGCTATCCATCCAAAATTGGTCCTGGGAATTGGTTTTCCAGGCAGGGATCGTACTTCCCAGGCTCCTTATAACTAGGCAGGGTCAAGTGACAGACGTATGGACAGAAGGACAGAAGCTACTCCAGCACTCACCTGCACACACTTCTCTTCTCTCCCTCCCCATTGAGGGACTGGATGAGAGGATCCAGGGGAGGACTCTGCTGCCCCGGTGATGGGAAGAGCTTAGACCCGCAGCTCGGAGGAGAGCCGCCTGGTCATCAGGAACACCCATTGGGACTTTATCTGGGCACAAAGTAAACTGCTGTTGTGTTGGGCCATTATATGTTCTTGGGTTTGTTTTTTTTTAGAACAGTGAGCATTACCTTACCTAATATAATACTAGAAACTTCCATTGGGTGTAGATGGTACACACTATTTTGCCTCCTGATATAGAAGTCTGCAATGGTCACTGCCCAAGGACACCAGATCAAAAAAAATTCAGACCTAGAGCAGCAGGAGTTTCTGCCTCTGCGGATAGATTTCTAGCACTGAGCCCTCCCGAGTGGACGAAGCTTCGCTTCAGGGTCAGCATGAGTTACAACAGCCTCCGGCGGCTGTAACAGGAAGGAAGGAGTGTCACAGTGGCCGAAGTCAGTTTCTCTTGCATGGACCTGTCCCAGCACAGGCTTCATATGGCGGCTCCTCCAAGTCCTCGCGGGTGCACTGTGCTCAACAGGTGGCTGTTATCGCAACGTGGCTGCCCCAGCTCCTGCCATCATTTCTACACCCCAGCCAGAGTGCGGCTCTCCCTCTGTTCTTCCTGCATCTTCCTCCCACACCTTGGGGGTGCGTCCCCGTGGCACAGGGTGCTCAGCATTCCTCTCCCCGGACAGGCCTACCCTTCCCTCTCCCTGCAGCTGCTATCAGTCAGGACTTGGGCAGGAACAGGGTAGCCACTCAGGTGTTTTGAGGAGAAAGGAGAGAGAGGAGAGGGTGTGAGGCTCACACAGACATTGGAAGGGAGTTATAAGATCAGGCAGGCGGTTTTAGGGGAAGCCCCGGCCCCCCGGCCCCTCAGCCGGCTGCCCCCACATTGAAACGGGACAGCCCGCAGCTCACCGGGTCCGTCTGACCCAGCAGAGCGGCGGGGGCACTGGCGGGGTTATTACAGACAGACTGTGCTCAGGAGGCTGGAAACGAGGTGCGTCCCCCAGACCCCGTCTGCCTCTCCGCAGGGCCCTCCGAGCCCGGCCCCGGGGACTCTGCCGGCGGGCAGTCCTGCGGAGGGGTGCGGGGGACAATTCCAGTTTCCGGGGTCCTGGCGTTGCTTCCCGTCCCCGCTCCTCGAGGACTTTGCGATTATCTGCTCTCCTGCCTCCTCACAGGCGCCTGTCGCGGTCGCTGTGTGGGCGCCGGCCGTGCCATCGTAGTCACCGGCTTTGGGGAGCCTCCTGACCCACCCGCCGCTGTGCCCCAGGCCTCTGCTCCCCTTTGCACAACCGTCCACGGGGGGCTGCCCGTCCCCTCACCCACCGCAGCCCAGGCCACCCCCGCTGCCCTGCACGGGGTCCTCCCGCCACTGCTGGTCCTTCGCCCCCTCGCCTGCCTGGAACCTCCTCCTCCCGAGCTCTGCACAGCGGGCTTCTCCGTCCTTCTGTTCTTTCCCCCGGAGCTCCCCAGGCGGAGCTTCCGTGAGCACCGGGAAAACGGCCCAACTCAGGGAGGACGCACTTTATTCTAGAGGGTTATTGTAAGGGGTGAACGGGCCTGTTGTCCTGGGGGCGGGGCTGCCGTCCTGGGGGCGGGGCTGCCGTCCTGGGGGCGGGGCTGCTGCCCTGGGGGAGGGGCTGCTGTCCTGGGGGAGGGGCTGAGGGGAAGGGCTGTCGTTAGTGGGGTGGGGCTGCCATCATGGGGAGGGGCTACTGCTGTCCTGGGAGAGGGGCTGCTGTCCTGGGGGAAGGGCTGTCACTGGGGGAGGGGCTGCCATCACGGAGAGGGGCGGCCGTCATGTGGGAGGGGCTGCGGTCATGGGGGAGGGGCTGCGGTCATGGGGAGGGGCTGAGGTCATACGGAGGGGCTGCCGTCATGAGGGAGGGGCTGCCGTCATGGGGGGGGCTGCCGTATTGGCGGAGGGGCTGCCGTCATGAGGGGGGCCGCCGTCATGGGGGAGCTGCGGTCATGGGGGGGCTGCGGTTATGGGGGGGCTGCGGTCATGGGGAGGGGCTGCGGTCATGGGGAGGGGCTGCCGTCATGGGGCGGGGCTGCCGTCATGGGGGGGGCTGCCGTCATGGGGAAGGGGCTGCCGTCATGGGGGAGGGGCTGCCGTCATGGGGAGGGGCTGCCGTCATGGGGGGGGGGCTGCCGTCATGGGGGGGGGGCCGCCGTCAGGGGGGGGGGGCGGCGGTCAGGGGGGGGGGCTGCCGTCATGGGGGTGGGGCTGCGGTCATGCGGGGGTCTGCGGTCATGGGGAGAATATTTTGACGGTAAGGTGCAAGCATCTCAAGAATCAGGCTGAAGCGTTTTCTGTCCCAGGCGGGAGTAAACGGCCGGGCTTTGGCTGTGTCTGAAGGTCTCAGCCTGCAGGCTGACCCGGGGAAGGCGATCACGAGTGCTTGTTGGATGAAGGAATGGTCGGATGTTGGTGACCTTTGGAGGGCTGCTGGAAGAACAGGTGCAGGGGTGCGGGGAGTGTCAGTGCAGCGGGCAGAGCCCTGCCAGGGTTGCCCCAAGTGTCACCGTCCCCTGGAGGGCTTTGCAGGGCAGGCCCCAGGGAAGTCTCGGGAGGACCTCGTGGGTGCAGCAACAGCTTCCTGCTAAGCAAAATAGGACTAAGGTGGCATACGGGGGGATCTCCCCCCCAGAACTCAAGGGGGCCTGGAAGGGAGGGCCTGGGTCAGGACCTTGAGCTCCTCTCCCCTTGGCCTCAGTTTGTCCACCTGGGACTTGATGGTGTGTGTCAAAGTGGGGTCCACTCTACCCTAACTGCCACCAAGCTGTGGGGCAAGAGTTCTGAAACCCAGCCTGTCTGGGGACAGCAGCTCGACCACACCCTCTCTATCCCGCGTCTAAAGAGGCCCTAGTGCTATTTTGCATCTCATTTCCTCCCAAAATAACAGAATAGGGTGCCCAGGGACTCTGGCTGCCTAGCTTCTCCCCAGTCTATGCAGTCCTTGTCCCTAGTCCTGGAACTCCTTTGCTTTGTCTCTGACGATCTAAGGAGCTGTGCTTTGTCCTGAAACCTCACTTAATTCAACTTTCCCTGACCTCGTCGTGACCTAGGGCCTTGTATTCAGTAGGTGCTCAGTGCACACGTGTTGGCCTGTTTGATCAATAACGTGCGTTCACTCTGGAAGCCAACACTGCAAGTCCTGGGCTAAGCTGGATGGGGGGCACGTTGGTAATGGAACAAGTAGCTGTTTGGGGTGGAGAATGGGGGGTTTACTGCTCAGTGGGGGGCACTTGGACCCCGTTCTTCACAGGTGCGCCGGGAGGGTGCAGGCGTGGGTCCATGCTCGCTCCCCCTTGCCCAGTGTCTCACAGAGCCTCTTGGATGCGGCTCCTCTGTTCATTTTCTCTGTGCCTAACGCTAGCCTGTGGAGATCTCCTGGAGAAGGGTTCACCTTCGCAGAGCCAGGAAGGTGCCCGATGCCGGCCGCGGTGAGCGCCCTCTGGGGAGAACGCTGCGTGCACGCATGGCTGGCTGTGACCATTCTGACTGCTTTATTGCACCTGAGCTCCCATTTCCCTGCTCCTTTAGGAAGATGATTCCCTGCTCGCACACTCAGTGGACGCCTCCCCCATTTCCGGGGGCATACGAGAGTGGTGCGGTGGGGGACGTGGAGAGAGGACAGGGTCTCCTGAATCAAGGTCCTGCCTGTCAGCTGTGCTTTCTCGAAACAAAGCAGCCACTAGCATCCACATTTCTACCAATCCCTGTGGACTGGGATTTTACCCACGGTCATTGCAGGTGAGGAATTGGAGGCTCAGCAAGGGTTCCAAAGCTTGCCCAAAGTCACATTGCTAGTATAGGTCAGCACCAAGATTTGAACCCTCGTTTCAAAGCCTGTGTGCACATGTATACACGTGTGTATGTGTGTGCACTCATGTACCCACAAGTGGGTTCACATGCGTGTGCACACCCACACATGTGTGCATGCAAGGGCACGTGTGCATACATGTGCACTCATGGACCCACATGTGCGTTTGCATGTGTGTGCACACTCAATGCGTGTGTGCATGCAAGGGCACGTGTGCATACATGTGCACTCATGGACTCACATGTGCGTTTGCATGCGTGTGCACACTCACACGTGTGTGCATGCAAGGGCACGTGTGCATACATGTGCACTCATGGACCCACATGTACGTTTGCATGTGTATGCACACTCAATGTGTGTGTGCATGCAAGGGCACGTGTGCATACATGTGTACTCATGGACCCACATGTGCGTTTGCATGCGTGTGCACACTCCCGCGTGTGTGCATGCAAGGGCACGTGTGCACGTGTGTATGAGCCTGTAGATCACACTACCTCCTGTGGTACCGCATCCCTAGTGAGCAGCTAACCTGGCAGCACACACGTGAGCGTGTGTCAGGAAATTGAGCGAAGCCGCTGAATCTTGAGGGCCTTGGGAGGACGCTCAGGGAAGTCTTCCAGGAGCAGAAGGAGCTTAGTGGAACGTGTGCCTTCTAAGTGTCAGTGCCTTGCCCTCATCGTGCCCGGGCACACATGAAACCAGCCCCCTCCGTCTCCTTAGCCCTTCAGTGGCCAGGAGCACCTGTGGGGCCTCTGACCTGGCGTGGAAGTCCGGCACCTCCCCAGAGCCCAGCGGAGTCCTCCAGGCTGACTCCCCTGCCAGCATGAGTCCAGGCGAGGTGGCACAGCCTGGGGTCTGCAGAAGGACCCTTCCCTGTCCCCGCGCACCACCACCCAGCAAAAGCCTTCCCAACTGCCCCCTGTTCAAACCTGCCCTGGGGCTTTATTCCTTTGTGTCTTTCAATAAATGACTAGTCTGGCCACGCTGAGGGCTGGTGCTTTCCGTGGGCCCATGGGGACAGAGGTTTAGGGTCACCAACGCTGAGCTCTGAGGACCCACTCAGCTGCATCTCTGGGCTGCATCTCTGAACACGTCCCTCCCACCCCCGAGGCTGATTTGATTTCTCTGCTGCATTATTTACAGGAGAACATCCATTCCCACCCCCTCCGGCTTGAATCCCAGCCCTCGGGGACCTGGGCAGCAGCCATGGGGCTGGCCTTCAGCTTTGTGTCAGAGATGTGGCTTCCCCAGACTTGGGGGAGAAAGCCTGGTCTTCTTGCTGGTGTGTGACTCCACTCCCCCACCCCCCGCCCCCCAAGCCAAACACTTAAAATTATCCTTATTTAATTGGGCTAATTTAGGAGGAATGGCAGCCGTGATTTGCTCAAGTTGCTGAGTCTCTTTGAGAGAAACATTAATATTCTGATTCCAAGAGGGATCTGTGAATTCCTCAGTTACAGATAATACAATTATATTTCTAAATTCTTCCCCTAAATTAGTACAGATGGTTAAAAATACCCTCGCCTTTTAATTAATCTTCCCGGCAATAGTCTTATGAATACAAATGGATCATTATTCCTTTCCACAGATGGGGCTGGGGGGTGGGCGCGAGTCATGAGCCCAACTGTGGTCATGTCCCCAGCAGATCACGAGGCCTCACTGAGGTTCTGGGATTGTGGTCCTGGGGGTGAAGATGGGGATCCCCAGCACATTCCTCTCATTTCTGGGCCTCCTTGGGTCTGCTAGGCCCTCCATGGTGACTTTTGTTTCTCAGGGGGGCTGAGAGAGCCACGCTTTGCCGGCCGATGGTCCTAGGGTCACTTTGGTTGTGGAAGGATCCAGATGTTTCCTTAGCTATGAGGCTGTGCTAACCTGTGTTTGTGTGCGTGTGTGTGTGTGTGTTTTCTAGAGGGCTGTGCGCTGGGTGCCATAACCAAGGCGTGACGGTTTGTTGCTGTCTGTTTGCCAGTCTGTCCACCCTGCTGACTGCAGGTGGCACTGGCTCTTTCTTTGGGCATCCAGAACCTAACACGGAGCAGGCCCAGGATGGATCCGAGGGCTTGTTGAAATTATCTGTGGTCTGAAATTCAAAGCCGAATTTCCTGGACTGTTTCAAAGTAAAATCCTTCTGTGCATCAAAGGATGCTGTCGACAGAGTAAAAGGACAACTCACAGAGTGGGAGAAAATATTTGTAAATCACATATCTGATAAGGGGTTAATATGCAGAGTATATAAAGAACTCCTACAACTCAACACCAAACCCCCAAACAATCCTATTCAGAAGAAGGGCAAGGGACTTGAATAGATTTTCCTCCAAAGAAGACATACAGATGGCCAGCAGACAGGCGAGAAGATGCTCGACGTCACTAATCGTCAGGGGAATGCAAATGAGCAGGACGATGAGAGAGCGTCCCACACTCATCGGGATGGCTACCCTCTCAAAACCACAGAAAACAACAAGCGTTGGCGAGGATGTGGAGAGACGGGGCCTGTGCACTGTCGGTGGGAATTCAAACTGGTGCAGCCGCTGTGGAAAGCAGGGTGGTGGCTCCTCACAACATTAAAAATAAAGTTACCATATGATCCGGCATTTCCACTTCTGGTCCTTATCACTCCCCAAATACTTAAAAGCAGGGACTTGAACAGGTATTTGTACACGCATGTCCACAGCAGTGTTATTCATAACAGCCACACTGTGGAAGCAACCCAAGCGTTCGCGGACGGTGAGCGGACACACAAACGAGGGTAGGGCCACACGGCGGCGTATCGTTCAGCCTGAAGAGCAGGAAGTGCTGTCACCTGCTATAACGTGGAGGGACCTTGAGGACACCGTGCTCGGTGATATAAGCCAGTCACAGAAGCATGATTCCACGTCTGTGAGGACCCCAGAGTGGTCGGATCCATAAAGACAGAAGGTGGAAGGGTGGGCTCAGGGCCTGGGAGGGGGAAGGGGTCAGTGTTTAGTGGGGACAGTTTCAGTCTGGAGACGGGGTGGGGATGGTTGTGAAACTGCGCGAATGTGCTTCATGCCCCTGAGCTGTGCACTTAAAAATAATTATGGTGGTAAATTGTATGTATATTTTACCACAATTTAGAAAAAGCCAAATTCTTTTGTCAAGAAAGCCCACCACTGGGTCTAGCTGGACACGCCTTCCCAGACACTCACGTGGGGCCCCAGGGTGGGGGGTGGGGGGAGGCTGCCCCGGGCTGCAGAGCGGGAGGTGACATCAGATTTTATTCAGGATCTTTGCAGTAGGGATAAGAGAGCTCGGGGAAGAGCTGGTCTCAGCTCTGAGGACAGCAAGGACAAGTGGGGAGCAGGCCGGGGCAGTGCATGGAAATTACCGAGAGGGACATCAGGAGTGCGGGGCATTCTGGTGAAATAGGCCTGACAGGCTTCTGCTGACGGCAGGCCACGGTGTCCAGACTTCCCCTGGGGACGGTGGGCGCTGTGGATCCAGGGCAGGGGTTCCCTCCAAGCTGATGTTGCAGGATTCCTGCTACGACCGGTGAGGCAGGCTCCGCAGGGATGGACAAGGTCGAGTCCTGCAGACCTGGGGGAGGCAGATGAGAGTTTGGGCAAAGAGAGAGTCTTTGTCAAGGCACATAAACTCAAAGGGAGCATTTCTGGACTGCAGGTATGTCGGCCTATACCCACCTGTCTGCCTGCCTGACCCCTAGAAGCAGGTGGGTCTGCAGGCCGAGGCTGACACCACATGTATGCAGAGATGACGTTTCCTCCTGGTGACTGGTCCCATACAACAGATTCCTCTCTCCCGTGGGGCCCCAGAGCCTTCAGCCAGCCTTGAAAAGGCTCATGCCTGGCAGCCCCCGGGTCCTGACGCCCCACGTGGTGAGGCCAGTGACTGCGGCATTTCTAGGACCAGAGCTGAGCTGTTGACCGCAGAGAATGAAGGTGTGGGAAGGGCTGAGGGTTCAGAAGGTCAAGGCTGGCAATGCTTGAGTCAGTGGTGTGCTGGTGACGTGTAACAACCAGCTCTCTGACAAAATGTACACACACCTGTGCACACAAGTCAGTATGTGTTTTTACTGACGAGGAGGATACACAGCATGCAATTTACAAGTAATAATAAAATATACAATACTCTTTATTGTAAATTCCATATGGTCAATTGATTCTCACAGATTGCTCTTGTTGATTTTTGCCAAGCTCTTGTATTTTTCACAGTCAACCAATGCCTGCCGCTGATGAACGAACACGGCTCTGACATGCATGTGAGCTCATACTTCTGCTTATGCTGGTGGGTAAGACAGAAGTAAAACGACAGAGCCGCATGTCTGGACTTCGAGAGTTTGCCCGACGATGTGAGTGATTCCTTTGCTGAACTGGATGATGATTTTCAAATGTTGGGAGGATATTTTCTGAATTGTTTGTGTTCTACGCAGTGTCACCAATGACTGCACACAGAACACGCTTTTAAGTTTGACCTGCCTCCTTGGCGCTAGTAAATCAAGCCTTGATGTATAGTGATCGTCACTTCCCGTGGTGTAAATTCTCCCATGGCTCGGCTGCAGCTCCCCTGGGGGGATATCAGGAGAAGCAGGGCTGGGAGGAGGTGGGCAGTTAGGCAGGTCACGGAGCCCCCCAGGCAGACACACGGTAAGCTCAGGGCACAGAAAACAGTAACATGTGGTAGACTCGTTAGGGAATGAGGAATTTTGAGTCCTTATTACCTTTATTTTTATTATAATTCATTTAGTTGTGAATCTGCAATCTTTAATTTGTAGTAATGGCTATGTTTTAACAACTGGCTCCTAAAATCCCTGAAAATTTAACATGAGTTCCTACTAAGCAGTGAGTGGGCTCCAGCCCCGCTGCAGACTCCCTCCTTCCCCCGCCTCCCCGTCCCGGAGCAGCATGAACTCGGGAGATACTCCTGAGGAAGCTGGCGGCTTGTGCAGTGACCAAGAGATGCATGTGTCCCAGGCCACGAGCGCCCCGGGCAGCTAAGACGCATGCACAAGTGGCCCTTCACAGGCCCCTGGGTCGTGAGCCTCGGTTCACAGGACTCCTCAGGCACAGAGAACACACGCGTGTCACTCACAGCCACGCAGCAAGTGCTTCCACTTCACAGCCCTCGCTGGGGGTGCTCTTGCCATATCTTGCTGCCTTCCTTAAGAAAAAATGGGAAAAGAACATGTCCTTTTAGCATACATTAAAAATATTCAGGAATTTAACACTCTCGATCTTCCTGGCTGGCCTCCGTTGATATGCAGTTACTGGCCTGGAAGTGGCTGTGTCCCCGTATAGACCATATGCCCTCGCTGTCACCCTCGGAGCGGGGTGGTTTGGGGGCTGTGCTATGGACTGAATGTTTGTGTGCCCCCCCATTCTCATGTTAAAATCCTAACCCCCGGGGTGATGGTTTTAGGAGGTGGGGTCTTTGGGAGGTAATTGGGTCAGCAGGGTGGAGCCCTCATGATTGCGATTAGTGCTCTTTTCTGGAGAGAGCTTGCTCTCTCTCTCTCTGCTCTTCACCATGTGAGGACACAAGAAGACAGCGATTTACAAACAGGAAGCAGGCTGTCCCCGGATCTGCCAGAGCCTCCAGCTCAGACTCCAATGACCTGGTCTGTGGTATTTTGTTACAGCAGCCCCAAAATGACCAAGAGAAGGAGTTATTGAAACTTTCTGAGCCTCAGTTATTCATCAGTAATGTGGTTATGAAAATAAATAGGAATTTTTTGGAAATAATTTAGTTCATAGCAACTGGTATCTTCGTAAGAAGAGGAAAACACCGTATGAAGACAGAAACACAGGGAGAAGGTTATCTGATGACAGAGGCAGAGATTAGGGTGATGAAGCTGCAAGCCAAGGATCACCCAAGATTGATGGCCACTACCAAGAGCCTGGAAGAGGTAAGGAAGGATCTATCTAGAGTCTCAGATGGAGCATCACCCTGCTGCCACCTTGATTTTGGATCCTGGCTGCCAGAATTGTGAAAGAATTAATTTCTTTTGTTTTAAGCTAGCCGGCTTGTGGTACTTTCTTACAACGTCTGGAGAAAAGTAGCACATTCATGAATTGACTATATTGACATTTGTAGTTATGACTGTTTTGCACCAACTTCATTTTCCTAACAGTTATTTACTGAGCATCTGCCATGTGCCCTGAAAAGTGCTAGATTCTGTGGTTATAGGAACAGGTGAGACACAGTCTTTGTTCTCATAAAGCTTATAGTACTGTGGTTTATAGGCACAAGTCAATAGATCACATCAAAATATTGTCATAATTATGACATGTGGGCTAAGCTTGAAAAGCCCCTTGGAGCACCTTGGAGGGATACCCAGCACATCCTGGCAGAGGGGAGTGTCAGGGCAGCTGAAAGATAATTAGGTGAGAATAGACTCAGGTGAGCACAAGGTGGGGAGAGACAGACTTCCTCCAGATGGTTAAGTCCTGGGGCTTTGGCCAGAAGGTGAGAGGGAGCATGGGTCCCATAACAGAGTCACTCCACAAGACACATGCAGTGTCAGGATGGGGTGGGGAGGAGATATGTGGTCACAGAAGTCAGGAGGAGCTGCTTCATGGGGGACCATGTAAGCTGAAGCAAACTGAGGTAAGCCAAGAACTTTATCCCCAGAAAATGGGAGAAGTCAATAATTGTCATGATTTAATGTATTTCCATGTTTTAAATCACTGACAGTTAAAGCCAATTAATGAAAACTGGTCATCTCCTGAACCAGGCACACATCCGCATGTGGCCTATCCAAGGAGAGTATAATCTACTCAAAGGCTCCTCTGTCAGAGATAGCTGATCACACCTAGACTTAAAGTGGATGAGGGTCACCTGCTTATATTAAAGTGTGGATCTGAGGGGAGGCATCTAAAGTAACACATGCATCTAGCCGTGTTCTACTGGAACGCTCTCTGGGGATGAAGTTGGTGGGTGCCGCCTTCACACTTTCCCCCCCGCTGTGCTCCAGAGCATCATTATCTCCTGGAAGGGAGCTTTTACATGTGTCTGGTGCCCCAATCATTGCAGACACTGCCCAGGGGACTCCCCTTGAGACACTGATGCTGGAGGCCAGGGAAGCGTGTGTTCCTCATTCCATGGACTATGATAATTGGTGTCACCCAGAAAGGAGCTCAGACCCCTGTCTGGTGCCTTGATTTTTGCAGCTGTTGCCAGGGCACACCTCTACATCACCTGGCTATGGTGCAGTGGGACTTACACTTGTGGGTCCCACAGGACTGCAACAAATGGAGAAAAAATTTTCTTTTTTTTAATTTATTTATTAGAGAGAGAATGAGAGAGAGAAAGCACATGAGAGGGGGGAGGGTCAGAGGGAGAAGCAGACTCCCTGCCAAGCAGGGAGTCCGATGCAGGACTCGATCCAGGGACTCCAGGATCATGACCTGAGCCGAAGGCAGTCGCTTAACCAACTGAGCCACCCAGGTGCCCCTGGAGAAAGAATTCTTAAATTGCTATGACAACTAGGACACAGCAAGAGGCAACAGATCCTGATCTGTCTTTCTGTGAAGGAAGCTTGGAATAGCTAATCATCATGGCTGTGGCCTGAAGGGCAGTCTTCTAATTAAACAGACATCTGGGGGCTGACTGTTATCCTCTCCAGATGCCTCAGAATGTGGGTGTGATCTTCACTCCCCCTCTGCTGTGCACCAGAGCACCAGTGATTGCTAGAGGGGAGTTTACATGCACTTGGTGCCCTGGCTTTTATGTCTGCTGTCCCAGTGCTTGTGGCTGTTGCCAGGGAGCATCACCTGGCACTGGTGCTTGGTGGGGCTCACACTTTTGGTCCCACAGGACTATATATATTTACACATTGTAAAAAGCTGCTACCAAAGGGTCTGGCTTGCAAATAGCCTGGATCTAGGTACTGAGATACTGACAGGTCTTGGCATATCCTCAGCTTCTGGGAGCTATTAAAAATATAATAGGCTACTTGGACAAGCACAGAAGTTTGACAGACAGCAAAGAGCTGGGGCAGGTTTGAATGAGAAGTTTCTTCTCCTACATGAAGCCACTCCTTCACGACTGGGAGAGGTGTTTCATCTATATTGCATAGAAACTAACACAAAGAGTCAAGCAAAACAAGGAACAGAGGAATATGTTCCAAATGAAAGAACAAGAAAAAACCTCAGAAAAGACCTGAATGAAAGAGAGAGAAGTAATTTACCTGATAAAAGCTCAAAATAATGGTCCTAAAAATGCTCACTGCCTGGGGAGAAGAATGGTTGGACATGGTGAGAACTTCAGCAAACAGATAGAAAATATTAGAAAGTACCAAATAGAAGTTGCAGAGCTCAAGACAATAACTGAGATGAAAGATATACTAGAGTTATTTAACAGCAGACTAGATGAAGCAGAATAAAGAATCAGTGAACTTGAAGACAAGGCAGTGTGACTTACCCAACCAGAGCAACAGAAAGAAAAAAGAGTGAAAAAAGAGTGAAGGTAGCTTAAGGGACTTTCAGGACAACATCAAACAGACTAACATTTGTATCATAGGGCTCCCAGAAGGAGAAAAGAGAGAGAAAGGGGCAGAAATTTTATTTGAAGAAATAATGGCTGCAAACTTCCCTAACCCAGGAAAGGAAATAGAAGTCTAGATGCAGAAAGTCAGAGAGTTCTAAATGAGAAGAGCCCAAAAAGACCCACACTAAGATACATTATAATTGAAATGTCAAAAATTAAAGGCAAAGCCATAATATTAAAAGCAGCAAGAGAAAAACAACTTGTTACATACAAGGGAACCCCTATAAGATTATCAGTAGATTTTTCAGCAGAAACTTTGCAGGCCAGAAGAAAGTGTCATGATATAATCAAAGTGCTGAAAGAAAAAACTTCCAATCAAGAATACTCTATCTGGCTAAGTTCTCATTCAGAATTGAAGGAGAGATAAAGGTTTTTCCAGACAACCAAAAGCTAAAGGAGTTCCTCACCACCAACCCAGCTTTATAAGAAATATTAAAGGGATTTCCTTAAGGTAAAAAGAAAGGGTGCTAATCAGTAACAAGAAAATATATGAAAGAATAAACCTCACTGGAAAGGGAAATATTTAATAATAAAGGTATTGGATTAATCACTTATAAAGCTAGTATGAAGATTAAAAGACAAAAGTAGTAACTTTTGTTTGTAACTAAAATTACAATAATTAGTTAAGGTAAGATAAAAAAATGTAAAATGTGCATCAAAAACAAAATGTGGGAGGGGAGTGAAAGATGTTGAGCTTTAGAATGGGAACAAACTTAAGTCCTTATCAACTTCAAATACACTGTTAGATTTAAATTATTATAGGTAAGCCTCATGATAACCACAAAACAAAAACCTATAGTAAGTACAAAGTGATCAAGAGAAAGGAATATAAGCAAACCATTAAAGACAGTCATCAGGGGTGCCTGGGTGGCTCATTGGTTGAACGTCTGACTCTTGATTTCATCTCAGGTTATGATCTCAAGGTTGTGAGATTAAGCCTGGCATTGGGCTCCACACTGAGCATGGAGCCTGCTTAAGATTCTCTCTTCCTCTCCCTCTGCCTACTCCCACTTGTGCATGTGTGTGCTCTCTCTCTGTTTCTAAAAAAAGAGAGTCATCAAACCGCATAAGAAGAGAGCAAATAAAAGAAAGGAACAGATAGGAACTAAAAAAACTGCCAGTAAACAATTACCAAATGGCAATAAATACATACTTATCAATTACTTTAAATGTAAATGGACTAAATGCTCCAATCAAAAGACATAGAATGGCTGAATGGAATTTAAAAAAAGACCCATCTATATGCTGCCTACAAGACTCACTTAAGATGTCCGGACATACACAGACTGAAAGTAAAGGGATGGGAAAAGATATTCCATGCAAATGGAACCTGAAAGAAAGTTGGGTAGTAATACTTATATCAGAAAAAACAGACTTTAAAACGAAGACTGTAAAAAGAGACAAAGAAGGGTGTGAGATAGTGATAAAGGGATCAATTCAACAAGAGGATATAACGCTCGTAAATATATATGCACTCAACAAAGGAATACCTAAATGTATAAAGCAAATATTAACACACCTAAAGGGAAAAATAGACAACAATACAATATAGTATAGGACTTTAATATCTCATTTACATCAAATAAACCCATGCATATATAGTCAATTAATTTATGATAAAGGAGCCAAGAATATATAGTGGGGAAAGTTGTATCATCAGTAAATGGTGTTGGGAAAACTGAAAAGTCACATGCAAAACAATGAAATTCTATCACTATCTTCCACCACACACAAAAATTAACTCAAAATTGATTAAAGACTTGAACATAAGACCTGAAACCATAAAACTCCTAGAAGAAAACAGAAAATCCACTCTTTGATGTTGGTCTTGGTGATGATTTTTAAAATCTGGTACCAAGAGCAAAAGCAACAAAAGCAAAAATAAAGAAATGGGAATACATCAAAGTATAAAGCCTCATGCACAGCAAAGGAAACCATAACAAAATGAAAATTCAACCTACTGAATGGGAGAAAAGATTTGCAAATCATATTTCTGATAAGGGACAAATTCCAAAATTTATAAAGAATTAATACAACTTAATAGCACAATCTGATAAAAAATGGGCAGAAGGTCTGAATAGACATTTTTCCAATGAAGACATCCAGATGGCCAACAGACACATGAAAAGATGCTTAACATCGCTCATCATCAGGGAAATGCAAATCAAAACCACAACAAGATATCACCTCATACCTCTTAGGATGCTTATAATAATAATAATAATAATAAAGACAAGGAGTAACAAGTGCTGGTGAGGCTGTGAAGAAAAAGGAACATTGTGCACCATTGGTGGGAATGTAAATTGGTGCAGCCACCATGGAAAACTATGGGGGTTCTTCAAAAAATGAAAACAAAAACCACTGTATGATCCAGCAATTCCACTGTTGGGTATTTATGTGAAGAAAATAAAAACAATAAATTGGAAAGATATATGCACCTATCTGATCATTGTAGCATTATTTTCAATAGCCAAGATATGGGAGCAACCCAAGTGTCCATTGATGGATGAATGGATAAAGAAGATGTGGTGCATATATACAATGGAATATTACTCAGACATAAAAAAGAATGAAATATTGCCATTTACAACAACAGGAATGGATCTCAAGGGCATTACGTAAGTGAAACAAGTCATACAGAGACAAATATTGTATGATCTCTCTTATATGTGGAATCTAAAAAGCAAAACAAGCTTATAGATACAGAGAACAGATTAGTAGTGCTAGAGATGGGGTTAGGGGAATGGGGGAAAATGAATAAAGACAGTAAAAAGAAAAAAGATTCTTAGGTGCATACATCCAAACATCCCCACCCCTTGGCTCAGGGTTTCACTCCATCAGCCCAGGACCTTCACGTTGGAAACCTGCCAAGGCTATGCATTCAGTCCCTTATAGTTTTCTACCCTTCAGTGTAATTACATGCCTGATGTTGAATACCAACTACCCTCTGGCTACAGGGGATGAGGGTCACTTAAAATGCTGTCATGGAGTAATTCTGGCTTTGATGGCGTATCCTGAGCTGACGTCTAAAGCAGTTAACAAAAGCCGGCCAACTCTCCCAGTCTTACAACTACCATTGCTTCCACACACTACAAGGGCTAGTTACTGTATAAGCCAGTGCTTCCACCTTTACCTCATTCAACACTCTACAGGTGAGAGTGTCCATTGCTGCAGGGCTACTGCGCACCAGGAATTGTCATCACTCTATTTGTCACCCACAAACAGGGTCCTTGTTGCTGTCTTACAAGGGAGTAATCGAATTTCAGGATTCCATTTTGAGGGTTGCTTTCTAAGTTTGGTTTGGATTCCTCAGAAAGGGTACAGGTACTTTAATGGAGAAGTGATCCCAAGGAGTAGGAGCAGGGATAATGGGAATGGAATAGGGCAGGAGGAAAATCCAGTGAAAGAATTTGCTATGAAGATAATTACCATTGTGTTCAGCTGAGCTTCAGTCCCACTGGGGACCCTGTAAGCGCTGTGCAGGATGCCTCTTGTTATTGTGCCTCTGAAGAGAGTGAGACAGGGCCATTTATCCACCAACTCCCATCCGTATTTTTTTAGGGTTGCCTCTAGGGTGTAATATTCCCCACATCATGGGCTGTACTGAAGCCAGAGCAGAGAGCCCTGATGCAAAAAGGTCTGGGGGAGATGGGGGAACTGTCCACACCCACAGTGCTGAAGTCAGGTGTGCTGAGGGGCTAAGGTGTGGAACACCATCAGTGTCTGCTACTCCCGACAAGTAGATTTGGATCCAAAATGCTACCAAAACACTTGACTACATCATCAGTCTGATGATGCACTATGCCTTGCCTGCCATACACTATGCATTTGCCTCAAAGATCTAATTTCCTTTACCTATTGTCCTGGCACTTCAGCTCAACCTCTAAAATCCTTATGGATTTACATTAATGGTGGCACGCAGCTTCTGTGCCAGGAGAGCAGAGGGCAGTACACCAGCTGGGAGTCTGTCTGTAACTTGTTTGTAAATTCTTGTTTGTGGAGGGGAAAAATCAGACAACCAGCTGTTGCATCTGTGCGTGGAGAAAACATCATGTTGATTCCATTTTTTGTTTTTGTTTTTGTTTTTGTTTTTGTTTTGTATTTTGGTCAAGTAGTCTGCTAGAACCTCGGGGGGTGTCAGGTCAGGACACTGTAATTTCTGGCTGGGAAAAATAGTGGCTGTTCCATTTTTCTCAGTTTGGGCTCCTGGAGACAAACATCAGCTGGTTCATCAAAAACAAAGTGCTCCCCCGTGGGAGAGTTTAAACAGCTCACCGATGAATTGTATTACTTTTTCTACTTCTGAAGTCTGCCCAGCTTTTTTCTTCTGCCTGTAGCACCCTTGAGTTATAGGTCTCCCAGCCATAAAAGAGACATAATGTTCACCTTTCATGAGTGAAGGGCCCAGGAGCACTTGCTAAAGGCTGCATGCGGCTCTCTGAAAAATGTGCTGTAGCTTTGACCTTGTTAGCTGCAGAAGACCCATCATGAGGGGACTGAGCATCTGGGATGTGGGTGGATGTGAAGACCATGCAGGCAGAGGGAAAGCTTATGAGTGGGTAGTCCCTAGGGTAGGACCTCCTGAGCACATCATTAAATGCAGGGGTATTCAGTTGTGGCTTCTCTGCTCTCGAGCCCCCAGGACCCAGTGAGGAAAAATGAGGGATATAGGGTTTAAGGATGTAAATAATTCCTAACCTGTTTTTCACTTTCCCGAGAGCTCAGGATCGAAAGCTATTTCCCCAGTGGGCAGTGGAAGAAAGTGTGCACTGGGGGCAGACCTGGAATGGAGTCTTGGCTGGCCATTAGTCAAGTAGTGTGACCTTGAGCAAGTTACTAAGTCTCTCCAAGCACTGGCTTCTTCATTTAAATCAAGGGCATAATACTCTTCACCTCATAGTGTTGTCATAGGGATTAATGAAGTGACACAGGCGACATGCTGGCCTCGTATGGGGCACACAACTGAGTGCGTGATGAAAGTTTGTCCCTTTCCCTTTTCCTAATTGTAGGGAGAAAACCAAACTCTGTGGTTTCATTGCCTGGAAAGCCCACAGGTTTGGGGACGATGAGCCACATGGTCGTCCGCTGACCTCGAGGCAGTCTGAGGAGTGATTATAAAGATGGCTTCAGATTTTGGAAGCACCAGGAGCTACCTCTTTGATCTGTCTGCTTTAAAAGTTCTATCTTTACAGTAGCCTCACTGTAGGCTTTTTCAATACTGCAGGATTTCCTAATCCCCTTTAAATAAAGATCAAAAAGAAGCCAGCTCTTGGCAGCATCTTTCTTTTCCTGCTGGTCAGTACCGTAGAGGTTTGGGTTGAAAATCCTAGTGACTGCCTCTTGAGAACTGAGAATACTATATCTGGGCTCCAAACCAGTTGGAAAACCTGGTCACCTGGTACCTGACCCAACCTGTAAGTTTCTGAAATAATAGTTATAAATGCTTCTATGCTCCAAGGACAGTTTGAAATGCTTTATATGCATTAGTGCATTAATCCCTCACAATAACCTATAAGGTAGGGGGCAATTAATGTCACTCAATCATACAGATGGGGAAACTGAAGCACATGGAGGTGAAGTGCTCACCATGCAGAGGGTAAATGGCATTTGGGACCAAGGGTCCATGGACATAAGCACACTGCTGAAGTATCAGGGACTTAACCAACGGCCAGTTCTCAACTCTGTTGCAGTCCAGAACAAGCCCGTTTGCAGAGAATGTGTCTTCCACCTCAGTTCAGAGACCCACCCCTCACTGTGCTGTCCAGGCATTTGGGATTCCTAGCACATTTCTGGGAACCACTTCTCTACAGAATCTAGGGGAGACTTAGGGAGTGAACACACAGCAATCCACAACTTGTGATGTCCTGTCAGTTGCTGTGGGGCCTGACCACCCATTACAGTTGTCTCAAAGATGCTGGGAAACACCAGCTCATTCAGTGCCAGGGTTGGCTCTAGGTTAAACACAGAGCTGGGAAGCATTTTTATTCAGACTTTAAAAGAAGGGCAAAAAGGCAGAGTGAGCCAAGCTTTGCTGCTTGGAAACCGTCAGCACTGTTGTTATTTTTGTCTGGGGTGGGGGGCAGTAGGGCTCCGGCTCTGGCATGCAGTGAGCAGATGGGGCAAGTGGGGACTTAGATGGGGGGCCACCATCAGTTGTGAGATTGGCAAACATTTGTCTTCAAAGAGAGAACATCACAAGTAGGGAGAACTGTTCACTGGAGAAGTGCGTGTTGAGCAGACCATGGTTCCTACAGCAGGGGGCGTGGCTGGAGCGGGAAGTGGGTTCTACAGTGGGGAGCGTGGCCAGAGTGGGCATCAGGCACCACACCAGAGCCCAGTGTGGTCAGTTTGGGAAGTGGGTCCTATGCCAGGGAGCATGGCCCAGGAGGGCAGCAGACACTGTCCCTTCTCTCATTGCTCCAGAGGGCGAGGTACTTTACAGATCCATCCCAGGATGGGGACATCCAGGACGCCCTTTTTCCCTCACGATTGTGAGGTGACATGAGGACATTTTGAAGCTGGGAACAAGTAAGGAGCAGGCAGCCTCTTAACACCCCACACGTGCACGCATGCGTGCTCACACAGGCACACCCACACACACGTATGCATGCAAGTGCACACACACACACACACACACACACACACACACACACACCTCCCCTTGGCCCAGACTCCCAGGGCAGGAGAGTTCTAGGGCTTTCCTTTAAGGCTTGGTACACTTGCCCAGGTCCTTGCCACTCCAGGACCCACACTGGGAGAGGCTGGGCATCTGATGCCCTCGGCGGTCGGGCTGGCTGGCTGCTCCCAGGGTTACAAGAGGAGACAAAACCCGGGGGGCGGGGCGGGGAGTCAGTGAACTCTGGCAGCTGGAGTTGGGGCATCCTCGAAGGTTGGGAGGAAGGCCGCCGGCCATGCTTCTAGCCTGACTGTTCATTTAGACATTCATTTCACTGTTCATTTAGAAGTTACTGAGTGCCAAGGAAGATTTATTATGTGTGCCAGACACTGCTGTCTAGGATGCAGTGACTAGCAAAATAGACAAATCCTTGCCTTCGTGGAGCTGACATTCCGGTGGGGGAAGAACAGTTGTTGAAAAGGTAAATATATGTTCATGTTTGAGGGTGAGCCCTGTGGAGAAGCTAGAGCACAAAAGCAGATAGGGAGGTGAACTGCAGCTTAAAACGAGGTGTCTGAGCAGGGCCTCCCTGGGAAGGTGTGGTTAAAAGAAGACCAGAAGGAGGTAAGGAAGGAGCCATGTTGACTTGTGGGGAAAGGGCATTCCAGGTAGAGGTCACAGCAAGTGCAAAGGCCCCAAGGCTGGAATGTGCCCACCCAGCTCAAGGAGCAGCGAGGAGGCCAGGTGCTCAAAGCAGTTCTGGTGAGCTAGGTTTTTCCTCTGAGTGAGCTGGGAAGCCACTTGAGGGTTTTGAGCAGAGTGACATCATCTGATTTCACTGTTTGGGCTGGCGGAGCTGAGAGGATGGAGTCGTCAATGACGGAGGTGGGGAGACTGTCAAAGGAACCGCTCTGGGGATAAAGATGAGGAATTTGGTTTTGGATATGTGAAATACGAGATTCTTGCTTAACACCCAAGTACAGTTACTAGGCAATTGGCAGGAAAACATTTGGGGCAAGATCAAGGCTAGCGGATACATGTTTGGGGGTCCTGAGAGCAGGAATGACATTGCATGAGGCCATCCTGGGAGTGAGGGTGGGTAGAGACGAGGAGAGCTCCAGGAGTGAGAACCTGGGGCCTCCAATGTTGGGACAGGAGGGAGTGGGCAAAGGCAAGGCATCCACATTGCCATGTGCATTGTGCCCCTGGAATTGTGCAGTGTACAACCTGTGTGGCCACACACAGCCGCCCTGAGCAGAGGAGATGGCGAAGGAGTGAGCAGAGAAGCAGGTGGGAGGCCAAAAGGGTGTGGTGTCCTGGGGGCCAGGTGAGGAGAGCACGCCAAGCCGGTGGGGGCCTTGGACCGGGGCATGAGCTGCTGACAAGTCACAGAGTGCCAGGACCGGGAGTTGGCCGTTGACCTGCAGGTTGCAGGAAACTGACCGCCTGCGCTGGAGCAGTTGTGGTGGAGGCATGGAGCAGTGGCTGGAGGTGGTGGGCTCTGGAGAGGAACGCCGGGGAGGTGGAGAGGCTGAGTGCAGACAGCTCTTATGGAGCTCCTCTGTGAAGGGGGGCAGAGGAGCGGAGGTTTATCTCTGTGTACTTGTCAGTTTTCTGAGGTGGGAAAAAAATGCTCAGTGAATTTCACATATTGCTGGGAGTAACACAGCAGAGGGGGATAACTGAAGATGCAGAGGAGAAAGGTTTGCTGGAAGTCTGACCGGGGTAGGAGCGGGAGGTGCGCCGGCGGAGGAGGGGCTGACGTTGGAGGGGGCCACCGGCCGAGACTTAGCAGCAAAGCCTAGAAGCACCTGTGCCCAGAGGCTAGTCTTCTCTCTGTGCTCACAGCCCTGAAGCTATCACGTGTACAACCGCGGGTCAGCCTCTGGAAGATGAGGCGCTGTAGGAGGAGATCCAAGGAGCCGCTGACAGTCTGCCCGACATCAGACAGGTGAGGAGGCCAAGCTGGGCCATCCAGGTGCTAGCCAGTTCATTTGTGGACCACAGACCTGCAAGAGAGCCCCGCAGAGATCAGCCAAGAATAGCTTAGACCAGAAAGTTCACCAGCCACAGGATCCCGCGAGAAAGAACACATGTCACATTAGTTCTAGTGCCACGAGGCTTTGGGATAATTTGTTACACAGCAAAACTAACTGGTTTCATCAGAAAGCCACATTGAAAAGCAAGGAGGCCACCTCCCCTACCTCCAGGTGCAGTGGTCAGAGGCTATGGTGGGGAGCAGTGACTGCAGGGGAGGGCCAGGACCCCACAGAGCAAAAGCCTGAGGGGCTCTCCAGACAAGAGTTTGAGGATATGGGGCATTCTGATGATGAGTGGCTATGGGCTCCGAAGGTCACAGTGGGAAGGCTTTAAGAATTGGGGGAGAGTGGGCAGTGGGGTCAGCGAAGGCTGGAACCAGCCTCCACAGGGATGAGAGGGCAAGGTTAGTTACCTGGGTGTGCTGGTACCTGTTCTCATTCCGATCCATAAATACGTCCTGAGGGCTCACTGGGTGCAAGGTGCAGGCAACAGGCGGGCTGTTGTAGGACTCTGTCCTTCATCCAGCTGTGAAGCGGTTTTCCTCCTTGTGGGGGCATATCCTGTGGGCCCCCCCCCCCCACTATGCAAAGACCATGCTGCTTCGCCAGTCCTAATAATTACTGTTTTTTTTTTTCTCTCTGAGGGAACATGTCCTTGTTTGTATTTATGAAAGTTAAAAGGAAGTCAGATTCACCTAACAAATTTTCATTGTTATAAATGAATATGTTCCACTAGGTGAGGGCTACCTGCGAGGTATACATCCAACCAAGAGAACACAGACTCACCTGCAGTGAGCTGCCAGGCCCTGGTGGCACTTAGTGGGATGGAAGATATTGGAACTTCCTCCTCACAGCCTCTTTAGCATATAAAACAGCTATTATTAGATTTCAGAGCCCATATTTATGTTTCATTAATTTGGTATAATGAAGTCCCCTCTCCCCTGAGTGCCATCAGGGAGGCGTTTGTCCAGGAAGGCAGAGGACCTGCTCTCAGCAGGGACTTGGCCCTAACCTGCAACAAGAGCCATGTCCATCCGGCAGGTGTGTGACCTTGGTCAGGTGTGTGACCCTTGGTCAGGTGTGTGACCCTGCATTTCGGGGTCCCCTGATGTCTGGATGCTAAGCCCCCAACTGACCTCCTGGAGGGAAACCCATCCCTGAACCAACCTCAGTCCAGTTGCCTCTTGCTCTGGAGTGGTGCTGGCAAGCTCCCAGAACTATATAGTCCACGGGGATAAGGGGGCTCAGAAGCCAAATGCTAATATTTCAAGGACCTGGAGTGACAGCCATTTTGAGCCACTGGTTTTGGAAAATGCAACCTTGTTTAATTTGATCATTAAATGACTGGATTTTTTACAGCCCAGCAAGACCCCTGGAACATCCCTGTGGGTTTCTGAGGCTCAGAGAGGACCAGGGGTTTGCCCTGTGTGCTTCCTTCTCTGGTGCTTCCTTCTTGTGCAAGCCATGTCTTCATGGGTGAGAGGGAGTTTTTTGCTTTTCTCTCCATGTGCAATAATCACATTTTATTTAAACAAGTTTGTGTTTGAAGGGTAGTGTGGTACATGGGGAGATCCCTGGGCATCCATCCATCCATCCATCTGTCCACTCATTCATCCACTCATCCATCCATCCATGCACCTATCCATCCAGCCATCCAACCATCGGTCCATCCATCCATCCATCCATCCACCATCCATCCACCCACCCATCCATCCATCCATCCAACCGTTGGTCCATCCATCCATCCATCTATCCATGCACCTATTCATCTATCCATCCATCCATCCGTCCATCCATGCACCTATCCATCCATCCATTCATCCATCCACCCAAGCATCTATTCATCCATCCATCCCTCCATCCATCCATGCACCTATCCATCCATCATCCATCCATCCATCCACCATCCATCCACCCTTTCATCCACTCATCCACCCATCCATGCACCTATCCATCCAGCCATCCAACCATCGGTTCATCCATCCATCCATCCACCATCCATCCACCCAGTCATCCATCCATCCATCAATCCATCCATCCATCCATCCATGCACCTATTCATCCATCCATCCACCATCCATCCACCATCCATCCACTGATTCATCAACTCACCCATCCATCCATGCACCTATCCATCCACCCACCCATCCACCCATTCATTCACTCATCCATCCATCCATCCA
>NW_022589705.1:98521511-98548399 GCF_004348235.1 Phoca vitulina | reverse complement strand
CATCCACCCACCCATCCACCCATTCATCCACTCATCCATCCATCCATGCACCTATCCATCCAGCCATCCAACCATCGGTCCAGCCATCCACCATCCATCTATCCACCCATTCATCCACCCACCCACCCATCCATCCATGTACCTATCCATCCATCCCTCCATCCATGCATCCATCCATCCACCATCCATCCACCCATCCATCCACTCATCCATCCATCCATGCACCTATCCATCCACCCACCCACTCACCATTCATCCACTCATCCATCCATCCATGCACTTATCCATCCAGCCATCCAACCATTGGTCCATCCATCCATCTGGCCATCCAATCATTGGTCCATCCACCCATCCATCCATCCACCCATCTATCATCCACCCATCCATCCATCCATGTACCCATCCATCCATCCACTCATCCATCCATCCATGTACTTATCCATCCACCTATCCATCCACTCACCCATCCACCCATTCATCCACTCATCCATCCATCCATGCACCTATCCATCCAGCCATCCAACCATCGGTCCACCTATCCACCATCCATCCACCCATCCATCCATCCATCCATCATCCATCCATCCACCATCCATCCATGCATTCATCCACCCATCCATCCATCCATGCACCTATCCATTCATCCATCCATCCATCCATCCATCCACCATCCAACTACCCACTCATCCACTCATCCACCCACCCATCCATCTATCCATGCACCCATCCTTGTGGACGGGGGTAGAATGGTGAAGGAGATGGAGGGGTCCCTGCCTCACAGAGCACACAGGGCCCTGGGAAGGCTAAAATTAGGTATCTTAGCCAGAGTGGTCAAGGTAGGGTTTCTCCAATCAAGTGATTAGCTCTGAGACCTGAAGAATGAGGAGGCACCAGCCACTTGGAGAACAGAACAAATCCCGTGGTTTCTTCTTGGGCCATATCCCAGAAGATCATTTTGAGTACTGGATGCTTTTTCCACCTTGCTTTTGGTGTCACCTTTAACTCCTGACTGTTTTCTCTCCCTCCTTTTTTGCCTCTAAATCTTTTTAACAAGAGGTCCAGAAGAAGGCAGTAGAGGGCTGGACACAAACCAAGCTCTGTCCATTTTCCTGTTCTATCATCCACAGCAGGTGCCCTTCATCTTTAAGGTTGCAAGATGGCTGCCATGCTTCCAGACGTTGTGCACACATCCTAGGCAGGAAGAAGGCAGAAGGGGCAAAACCACCTTTTCTTGAAGGTTTTTCTTTTGATTTGGAAGGGACCCATTCCTTAGGGACTTCTGCCTACATCTATTTGGCCAGGATGATATGACACAGTCCTTTCCCTCCTAGCTGCAAGGGAGGCTGAGAAGTCACCATTCTAACCTGCTGGCCCTGGTTGTAGAGGAAGACAGGGAGGCAATCCGAGAAGCCTCCACCCCAGGGGAGACTCTTGTCTCCTTCCCCTGCCCTCTTGCATTGGGTTCATGTTTGCAGTGAGGAATTACCATGTGGTATTATATTAACCACACACACCTTCCCTACACCTGCAACTGTCAGCTGCTTGAGGGGTGGCTTAGTGTCTGGGGATCTTTCTCAACCCTTTGGCTGAACAAAGGCCCTTGTGTGAGGGAGGGCATGTCCCACTGGCCATACCTCATCTCCTCCAAACCAGGCAAATTTGTCCTCTCTTTCTCCGTTGACACCTGGCCCGGCTGTGGGTCCTGAAGGCCCCCGGAGGTCCCCCTCCCCAGATCTTTAACAACGTGTATTTTAACCAATTGCTGTGTTGTTTTCTTGATTCACCTGCACCTGGACACTTTCATTATTGTCCTTATGGAGTCAAGGCTCAAATGTAATTCCTCTCTCCCCGTCAGTGTCCTGGTGGAGTGGCCAGTGAAGGGACACAACGCGAGGTGTCCTGGGGGGTCTGTGATGGGAAGGGCCCTGGTTCTGCCCAGGCCTGAGCTTCCATGGGAAGCAGAGAGAGCACCAGGGCTCAGGGGACTCTGGGCGAGGTTGTAGGGCAGCTTCCCCTCCTGTTTCAATAAACAAAACCCTGTGTCTGCTCTGTGGGGACTGGATGATCTTGGGAAATCTCTCCTGGAGGCAGTGCCCAGGGATTGGTTGGAGGGTCCCAGCTGGAGGGAGATGCCTCTTCTGGGAGAGGCAGTGGTTCTCCTAGGCAGTGCGTGGGAGATGCCCATTGCTTGTGGATGAATTGGGGGTTTGCTGAGCTCTTCTCCTGAGGTTTGGACAGGTCCTGTCCTGGCTCCTCAGCTGGCCAGCATGGCCCCGGTCAGCCTGCTGTCGTCCCTGATGGGAAGTGTCCATACCAGGGAGCGTGTCGATGCCCAGAGCATGGTGCTGTCTGGTGAGCCTGAGAGCAAGTAGGCTTGGATCTAGTCTGGTTTAGGTACAAACTCCTGGTGGGACCTGGGGCACGAAGCCTGCTATCTCTGGACCTGCAGGGAGGTGGGGGACTTGGGCCCGATGATCACAAAGTCAGCATTGCTGTTCCTGCTCATGACTTATGGAGGGTGTGGTGGAAGCTCAGGGCGTGCGACCGTGACACTCATGGCTTTAACCTGTGGGACTGAGTCATGATGCTGTAATTGGCAGCAGGACCCAATTTCTCCCAGCCCCTCTAGGGCCCCATGAGCTGTTACCCTGGCCCTTTGTCAGGGACACCCAGTAACTGCCTTTATTCACAGTACCTAGCTCCCTGAGACTCAGCGTCCCATTCTGCAGAAATACTGTTTCATGGGAATCCCTTCTTGTGCCTCTTAGTATTTTTAAGCACACGGTGAGTGAACTGGCCCAAGGCCTGCCTGGAATGTTCTGGCCCTATTCCGAGGATCTCAAGGAAGAATGGTACAACAGAACCTCCTCAGGTGTCCAGCGCCCATCACTGGGGGGCTTCCAGCAGAGACTGGATAACATAACCACACCCAACAGGTGCGTGCCCCACTTGGGAGAATCCATTCCTTGCCCTACTGTTGTTATGACCCCATTTCACAGAGGAAGAAAGGATCTCTAAATAGTTGACGAGCTTGTCTAAGTGGCAGAACTGGGCTTGAACCCATGGCATGTGACATCTTTAGGGACACGCTGGCCTGCAGCTCAGAGACTCCATCTCTGAAATCTTGATTCAACATCAGAGGCACAGGGGCGTGGGGAACAGGGGAACGAGGTACCTCGATTCAAATGGGGCCAGCCAGGGATGAGTCATAGGGCCAAATGCCCCTCAGTGGTGGGTCCCCCTGGGCTCACCTTTCCTTTAAGATCGAGTGGCTCTACAGTCATTCTTAACCAGGGCAGCTCTGCCCTCCCAGGGGACTCTTGCTATGTTTGGAGGCATTTTTGGTGGTTACGACTAGGGTGTGTGTGCTCATGCTCTCGGGACTGCGGCAAGGGCACCCAGGCAGCATCGTGTCTGAGTTCCAGCTGAAGAATGAAGGTGCCGGGGGAGGGTCCCTTAGCATGGCTGTGAGCACGAGGTCATGGCATACTGGAGGTGGACCCCTCAAGAGGTGTCTGCTGCCCATGCGCCTCCCCCATTCTTCAAAGTTGCACAGAGAATAATGAGGCATCTGTGCCCCATGGAGCTCCACTGTAATGCCCCGGCTTTGAGTTCTGAGCTTTGCTTCTAAACCACTCGCTTTTCCCCTGAAACCAGCTGGGTGAGTGGGCTTATCATACTTGAAACCAAGGTATTTCGTGCTAAGCTGGTGTTCTTGATGGTGTGGAGACCCTCAGGTGGCAGGGCTGACCTAGCAGCTTGTCTAACTGGCAGTCTTGCCTGGGACCCTGGCCAGCCCACGGTGGGGTCCCCAAAGGAAACTAAGAAGTGACGGGATGTCCTGTTTTCTGGTGGAATCCCAGCAGGAGGCCTAGGACGTAAAGTGTGAGAAGCAAGCAGCACTCGAACCTTGGCCATGCTTGGGAGCTGGTTGTCGGGACAGGAACATTCCCTCGAGGGTCCCTGTCCCTGTGCACGGGATGAGGGCTGTGGAGGGCTCAGGGATTGCCATGGATGCCCCAGGGCAGACAGCATCATAGCCGCTTTTTCCTGCTTTATTCCCCAAGTGTTTTGCCCTGTGATGACAAAACGTATTTTCATTCCTTGTTATGGGCTGAATAGTGTCCTTCTCCACAAATTCATATGTAGAAGCCCTGACCCCAGGACCTCAGAACATGGTTTTATTTTGAGAACAGGTCTTTGGAGAGGTAATTAAGGTAGAATGAGGTCATTGGGGGGGCCCTCCTGACTCAGTGTAACTGGTGTAAGTGGGAAGTTGGGGCACAGACACACGTGGAGGGCAGATGTGAGGGTGCCCACGTCCCAGCTCAAGATGCTCAGAGGAGAGGAGATGGTCACCCACATGCTAGGGAGAAGGGCCTCAGGAGAACCCAACCTGCCCACACCTGGACCTCCCAGGACTGCGAGAGGCCTCGTGCGTGTGAGGCAGCCCCACGAACCCACGCGCTGCCTAATGCTGGCATGTGGCCGGCATGTGCTGGTGATCATGTTCCAGAAACAAAGGCAGGACAGATATCAAAGCAGATTTTGGAAAGAAAGTGACCCTGTGGATGCTCCTGCCCCTTCACTTGGTTCCCCCTATCTTCTTGTTTTCCTTTTTAAAATTCTTATTTAAGATTTGTCTTATTTACAATTATTCTGAAGGTCCCCCCCCCGCAACGTATGTGTTGGGGGGAAGGTGATGCGCTTATGGGGCCTGATGCCGTCTCCAGACTGGGTGGCCTTTGGGGCCTGCTTCCTGGGGTCAGAGAGAGGGGGAGCTGGCCCCGCAGGGGTGCAGGGAGGCGGGCAAGACCTCTCCGGTGGCCCGGCAGGACAGATCACCCAGAGAAGATGAGCCCCGATATCCCAAACAGGGGGCGAAGGAGGGGGGCCTCTGCTCAGGGAGCACCAACCCCGTCTTGGGGGGAAGAAAGACGAGGAACAAAGGTGCGTGTACAGGATTCAGTCCCATTTCTGTAAAGAAGGAAACGCGGACAATATTGAACAAATATACCCCCGTATATCATGACGTTATCAGGGGCACTTACCGCTTGATAGTGCAAAGGTGGGTGAAGTTTAAATTTGTTTACATCTCTTCTCTGTTTTAAAAATTATCTAAAATAAACATGTTATTTTATTTTATTTACTTTTTTAGTAATAAGGATAAAATAAAAAAAACTTGTTTCTTTTGGGTAGAGAAAGGGATGGAGGGACAGGCCTTTGGCGTCTGCCACCTGGGCTCTTTGTCACTTGAACCCATGGGGACTCAGACATGCCACATGATCTACCTGAGGTTCCATTTCCTTGTTTGCAAATGAAGAACATAATGGCACCTTCTTGGGGCTTTCAAGTAAGGATTGCAGTGAAGTCATTCCATGCCGTTCCGGGCATACCCCGTCCCCTCCATAAATGTGAGCTACTTTTATGACTATGACTACTTTCTGGCCAGAAACACCACTCAAGAGCAGGGAACCTGTGTGAAAATCTTGCTGATTCACTTGATGGTGATAACCTTCCTTTATTGGAAAGCAGGTCCTACCTTGTCTGTTGGAAGTGGGTTTCGTTGGGGGTGGTGGGGGGGCTGCTTGCAGGAAAGAGGTGTCCCCTCCCCTGCCTCCTGGGGTGGTCTGATGCTGTTTTATTGCAGCTTAGAGTCTGGCCTCGGATCAGACTCTGGGTCAGGCACAATCGAGAAAGAAAGGGTAGGGGGGTCCCCCCAACCCGAACCTCTGGGGACCTGAATTTGTGTGTATTCGGGGAGGGGGGTTCCCCAACAGGACAAAGTCCTGAGTTTGAGGCGGGGGAAGCATTCTGAGTGGGCATGTCACGCCAGCTGGGGGATCCCAGGCCCGGGCGTGATCTGGACACGCCAAGTTCTAGAGCCTTCATGGAGGAACGTTCCATGGTGCTGAGCTCCAACTTTAAATGACTGCTATTTATTCCCACTTCTGAAAAGGATGCTTACTGTTATATTTTTGTTGTTGAGTCGTTTTTAGCTTTCTGCACACAGGGTACCGAAAGGATATTCCCACTTCTGAAAAGGATGCTTATTGTTATATTTTTGTTGTTGAGTGATTTTTAGCTTTATGCACACAGGGTACCGAAAGGAAGGCTTTGATGGCTTCCCAAGTCTCATATATTTGCCCTGAAGCAAACATCTGAGCTGCCGAAAACCTTGTAAAAACAGCAAGAGACTGCTCTGTGGGTTTTTCATCAACAAACAAAAGACCCAAACAAGACCAAACCTTTAAAATTATTTCTTTTTACTTGTAGAATGCATGCACATGTTTAAATGCCTTCCACGTTGGGGGTGGGGGGTGGGGCACAGTTAGAGGCCTTGGTCTGACTTCTGCCTCCCCGTCCCCAGCTGGTTCCCGGAGGGGCCACTTCTACCTCCGCTGCTCCTTGCTGTGCTCATAAAACACGTTCTGAAGACCCAAACAAACAAAGGTCCCTTGAGACAAAGACCCTAAAACCAGCAGACGCTGCAGCTCTGTCATAAAGAGACTCATCAGGAGCATCCATCACCATGTCATTGTGACTCAAGGGCTTACAATCATTTTGACTCTGAGTTTTAAAGCGGCTTGTGCCAAAAGCAATTCCATAAATCCCATCCATGCCCCTGTTGGACAGGAGGCGATGTAGCTTTCCCAACATGTCTGTGGATTGAATATTGGTTAGGGTCTCCCCCGACCCCCAACACTGTTCTAGATGCTCAGGGCAGATGGGAGTCTGAAGATTCTTGATCATTCTCCCCGTTGCAATTAATAGATGCAAAACATTTCTGTGGAGAGAACGCACACTCACCTAGCCCCAGGTCTGTTCTTGTTTGAGGTGAAGACATATAAACACCTTTTATAAAGCAGTTCTGCTTCAAATCCTTTTTTAAAATCAGGAGGAAGTACACATCCTGAATTAAAAACACCGATTTGCTTTTTAAAAGATGCAATGTCACGTTTTATCATGAAAAATTCACTCTCTCTGGCTCATAGGGTAGGGTGCAGAGAGCTCGGTCACCCCCCGTATCAGCTATCCGTGTGACATTGTTCTTTCTGTTCTTGGAGGTGCGAGAAAAGGATAGAATGCTGGAAGGAACAGTGAGTATGGAAAGCCAGATGCCAGCAGCAAGGGCAGGGGCCGCGGCCACCGCAAGCCTAGATGTGAGCAGGAGCTTGCTGTGCTGGGGCCCTGGGGCCGGGGGTCTGGAGGAGCCCTGCCCTGGGTGGGGGGTGCATTTCTGCTGCCAGCAAGCTCCGCAAGGCAGGCTTTCACAGCCGCTTCAGCCTCCACCACGGAGGCCACCTGACTTTCTGCCTGTCTCCATATAGAGGGCCCAGCTGAGCACACGACAGGGAGTTCTTTGTCTTTGAGCCATTAACTCAGTTCCAAAGAAATAAGGTTATCCTAATCTCAGAAGAGTGTTTTGACTTGCTGCATGAATCAACCTTGCGATCGGTAAAAGTGGCAGGCAAAGTCCTCCGTGCCTCCCGCTCTCATTGTCTTTGTGGGGCGTGGGGGTGGGGAGAGTGAGGTAGGGAGGGAGCTCTTCCTACACGCCCCGGCCGCAGGGTTCCCGCCGTCCTTTCTGGTCTGGGGGAGCTTCCCATTAATAATGGTTAATAATTTAATAATAACAGTGATCCAGTGTGGCATGGTTAATGAAAGGGAGGCAGTCACGCAGGACACAGACCTTTCCGCCCGCGGCGTCTGCATGGACAGTGACATCGGCAGATCTGTTGGTTTGTGTCCAGGTTAAGCAAACGAGGTCACGCATGACCAAGCAGCCGCACCTGACTTCCCTGGAAATGTAGGACCGATTCCTGCCTGACAAAAGGAACCAGGCGGACGCATATCCTCACGATGTCAATCTAGCCTCGGAAGCCAGTCTATATCGAAGAAAACTTAGCTGACCTTTTGGTTAAAAAAAGAGCAATCCTGGTGTTTGCACGCCCAGCTCAGAATCTTGCTGGGTTCTGGAGCTGGAAGCAAAGTGGCAGCGGAGTGAGTGGGAGGTGGGGGGGTCTGTTTCTATGGGTGTCTCCAAGGGGCTTCTGGAGGAAGACGATACTGTGCAGCTACCAGCATGTGAAAACTCCACCTGAATGCACAGAACTCGAACAATGTAGGCATTTATATCCCCAGTGGGGTAACGGGGACACCCTTGCCAGGCCGCTGAGTGGCCCCCTGGCTGTGGGACCCTGAGCCCTGGCAGGAGATCCCAGGAAGGGAAGGTGGGCCCTTCTTCTCGAAGGGCCTGCCAGCAAGTCGGGCATAGTCATGGCTCCCACCACATGAGGAGGGGGCTGCAGGACCAGGCTGGGCAGTGACACAGGCGTCCCAGGGGCGTCGGGTGAGGGGTTCCTCTGTCAGGCCCTGGGGGTGGCCATTTCTGTGGGCGGCTGCGCCAGGGCCAGGCCCTTTATTAGGGAGATGGAGAGCTGGTAAGTTTCTGAATCCAGACTTGGACCCAGGACTGTGCTGGACCCAGAGTTTTCGAGGTTGGCCGGAGCCTTGGGGGACGGAAGTGCGGGTAGGGCACGTTTAGGCTGGAGGAGACCGTCTGGCTGACACCTGCTAGGTGGTGGCTGGTGGGATATGAGATGGGGCGACACCATGAAGGCCTTGGGGGCCAGACAAAGGCGTTTCTGGGCAAGATTCTTTCTCTGGGTCTTAAAGAAAAACTCCTTTACCCTTCACAGCAGAACACTTTTTCTGTTTGGTTGGCACCCGCATTAGTCAGTATCATTGCAACTACAGTTATGTGACTCCTGGTGCCGGGGTCCAGGGGGCATGGGTGTTGGGCCCGTATTGACATTTCATACGAGTCAAACACTCCAGTGACCGGCGTTGCTCTGTTTCAAGCTGCTCCCATTTCCTTCTTTTTGACTTGAAAGGAGCCCTTCAGAAAATGGCACTTGTGTCCCCCATCATGTAGGGGAAACTGAGGCAGAGAGGCTTAGGAGAGAAGCCTGTGGGTCAGCTGCAGGCAGGGGCCGGCCCAGGAGCTCCCCCAACTCCGTTGATACCAAGTGGACAACTGCTTAATATATTTTTCTCCAAAGATGAATAAACGGGCCTTTATAGAAATTTAGTGGGGGAATAAACCACAGAAGAAAAATCAAAACACTTAGAAAAATCTTTTAATGCTTTTATTTACACCCTACATGAAAATACCAGCTTGGTTTGGGATTGGAGCTGTTCCATAATTTATAGCCACAAAACCAATTCCTAATGCAGTGTGTTCTTCAGTTTTGCAGGTCCCGGAGGCACCCGGTCTATATACCGTTCTGCCACGGAGAGAACGAATGTCAGAGCCGCGGCAGGCAGGGAAGGGCGTCTTCCCGGGAGCTCCAGAAGGGAAGGCGGCTCGGAGTCGCAGAAAGGCAGACGCCGCACGGATGTAGGACGGCAAAGTGGTTTATAATGGAAGGATTGTAATTTATTTTGACACTGATCATGTATTATTCAGCTAGAGTAAAAATAAACCTTATTAACTGGGAAAATAGATCCCCTTCTTCAGCCCACGCTATGCCAACTGCAACTTAATAGTGATGATCAGGACAATAGTGGAGTTTGCTCAAACATCTTATCGGCACTCAGAGAATCAAATCCCTCGCCGGGAAGAGATTTACAAACACGCAAATGCATCTGCGTAATACGCTTAACCTCCCCCGGCAGCGGAGACTGTGCTGCTGAGCTGCGGGTCAGATCCCGGCGGGTCCCCTGTGCCGGGCCCTGCGGGGCCTCGCTGTTGGTGCAGCTGGGGCCCGTCATCTACTCGCTCAGTCATTCATTCACTCGTTCATTCCTCTATACTACACCAACTCTGCCAGGCGTCTGGACACATAAACCGCCTCCCCCCCGGCCCCGCCCTGGGATCCTCCCAACTCCATAAAGCAAGTATTACTGGCCTTAATTTTGCAGATGACAGAGATGAGGCTTCGAGGCACGTGAGTTGTGGATGCCAACCTGTGACCTCCAGCCCTAAGCCTGCTTCAACCTTCCAACCTGCTGAGCATTGAGCAGTGTCCTCCCCTCCCACATTCATGTCCACTGGGAACCTCAGAATGTGATCTTATTGGAAATACGGTCTTTGCAGGTGTCATCCAGGTAAGACAGGGCCATGTTGTTTGAGGGTGGACCTGGATTCAATGATCAGTGTCCTTATGAGACAAAAAAGACACATTGAAGGGGCCCACATGACAGCAGAGACGTGGATTAGGGGTGTGTGTCTATAAGCCAAAACACACCAAGGATTGTTGGTTGTCACCAGAAGCTGGGGCATGGGGCAGATTGTCTCTAGAGCTTCCAGGAGGAACCAGCCTGCTGACACCTTGATCTCTGACTTCCAGCCTCCAGAACTGGGAGAAAAAAGTGTCTGTTGTTCTAAGCCCCCCGGTTGTGCATTTCTTCGGGCAGCACCAGGAAACAAAAGACACAGAGCTGGCTTCATTCATTCTTGCAAAGACGAGAGGAGATGGAGGGAGCCAGGGGCCTGGCACTGACCCCAGCCAGTGGGTCTCCAGGGCTTTTCTGAGTAGGACCGTCCAGCCCCAGCTGGGCTCCAACCATGTCTCATGCTGTGAGTCTCGAGAGCCCTGGGTGGTAAGGAATTGGTGCTGTTTTGTGATCTTTCTGTGCAGGGCCCTTGTTGGTAGGTCCTCAGACCAACCATATCACAGCCTGCCCTCCTCCCCCGCCTCTGTCTTTCTGTCTCTCTGACTTTGTTTCCCTTCCCCATCACCTCCGTCAGCACACACTGCTCCCTCTGCTTGGTTCACACCTTCCTTTCCTGCTGAGTATATATGTCACCCCTCGGGGAGGGCCTCTCTGGTCTCCCATGACCTACAGCACACACCCCATCTCAGCCGGCACCTGCTTGCGGGGAGCGGCCCTGTCCCAGCACCCGGCATAGAATAAGTGCTCAGAAACTCGCAGCAATGGACGGAGGGGCGGCTGGCTGAGCACGTGTCTGCTTTGGCTCTAACATGCTCAACTAACGTAGTTAGAGACCCAGAGGCCTTGTGTGTTCTTGTCTGTCCTGCAGGACACTTACCCTGTGAGGACGAGGGAAAGATGTCCACTTGAATATCTCAACTCTGCCTCAAATTGCAGGTGGTTGTGGGCCTGGGGGTGTAATTCTAGAGACCACAGTGAAGCTGCATGCCCCGAGAGACAGTTGTGGGAGGTGACCAGGGATGGGGAAAATCAGCTGTTTAGCCAAAGTTCCCTGAGTGGACACAGTGGGCTCACTCCACCAGCCCCAGGCCTGTTCTGGGCCCTGCAGCTGCTTTTCCTCCTTTTGTGGGTTCTCTTAGGACTAGCCAACCCCCTGACAGCTCAGAGGATGCCAACGTGGGGAAAACCAAATCAGAGGATGTGGACTTCAGTGTGCACAAGTTTTAGGAATTCTTTAACCACTTCATTTTGCTTATATCTTTATTTTTATGTGTGCATTGAAGTGATAGCCAATAAAAAGCCCTGTCTAATTAAGTCCAGAAGAGCTCCTTCAATACGTATAAAATAAAAATTGTAAGGGATAGGAAACATCGTGTCAGTTTAATTGGTGGTGTTTTTTCTTTCTTAGTGGTACATAAAATAACGGAGCATTTTGCCATGTACCATGTCTTAAATTCAGTGAAACATTCTCAGTAAAATGCAGCAACAGTTGCTACATGTCAGGGACACTTGTGCCCTGTGATTTAAGTCATTTCATTCTATGACAGCCTTGCAACCTGCCACGTGTGCAGGAGGGAAGTTCCAGGGTCTGGGAGGGAGGCTGTGACAGAACCGGATGATGGGGGAGGGCCGTGAGAGGTGTGTGCAAAGCCCAGGGGAGGTGAGGGGGCTGCACCCATGCTTGGTGGGGAGGATCTCAGAAGTTCTAGAGACATCTGGGTGCAGGGCCCTGGGTCCCCGTGTCCCTGGGAAAGATGCCATGCCCCCAAGGCCAGGCTGTGACCAGCATGAATCAACCAAGTGTCCCTGAGTCTGCATTGCCCTGAGGTCCAGCAGGACACGTGGCAGAGGAGTGAGCCACCGCCCACTGGGCTGGGAGGAAGCTGCACTGTGGCAGGGGCTTCCCTGTTCTGTCCTGAAGATGTGTGGCTTTGAGATGAGGGGAGGGAAGGGGATGGTCCACGTTTCCTCTGTGCTCCCTGAGTCCATCCTTAGCCTTCTGGTCTCCCCTGGGCAGTGCCCACACCCCCCTGCACCACCTGCCTCCCCTGGGGACAGACAGGCCCACAGCGCCATCCCCAGGTTCTGCTCCTGGCTCTGCAGGGCAGGGACCTATGATGGTCAGAGCCCCAGGTGTCTCCTCGGTGGAGGGGGCCAGACCTCCCAAGGGCTGCTCCCGGGGCATAAGATGCATGGCATCTCCAGGAACGTGGGTGCTGGCCCCTGACTCCGACTAACCCATCTCTCCGTCAGCACGCTTCCCCATAAGAGCAGGCTGCTAAGGGGCGGTGACTTACGCCCTCAGACCACAGATTCTCTGGCTCTGATGTTGGGCTTGGTTTGGGGCCACACAGGCCGCGGTGAGGGTCCCCACACTGCCAGTGGAAGCTCAGGGTTTTTATTTTCATGTTCTGACCACCAGGAGGATGGCAAGAGCGCCGGTCTGGAGGGGTTCTGGGGAAGACCCCGTGCGTATCGAGCTGGGCGTGTGGGAGATGTTCTGCAGCCTTCAGCTACCGGGGGCCATGGCAAGGACCATTCCCAGCGTGGTTTCTGCATTAGTGCGCTCAGTGGATATGGGGTCGCCGAGGGGCACGGGGATTAATTACAGCAAGCCCCAGTGGCCTGAAAGGGCATCCGGAGCCTTGGTAAAGAGGATGTTTGTGCCTCTAATGCCAAGAGGCGGTGAACGCCGACCCAACAAGCTGATGGCACGATGGAGGTCTGGGAGGCAGATCCCTGGGGCAGGGGCCTGGGTGCTGCTCCTCGCAAGCAGGTGGGCGAGTGCGGCATGCTATCCCTTCAGTGCTCGGGGTCTTGCTGACATGGGTGTGACTGAACAGAGGAGCTTAGGTATCTGTGAAACAGGAGAGGAAACGGGGTGGGGGCTTGCAGTGGTGGTTGTCAGACAATGTGTCCCCCAGGCCTCCATTTGGCACTGGTCCCGAATACTAGAGAACGTTCCTGTGTGCAGCATCCCATGAGGTGCAGTCCATCGTTCACCGGTACTGCCCTGCCACCTGGGCCCCAGAGATTGTCCCACACGATCACACAGTCCAATCTTGAAGCTTGGCCGTGTCAGGGCCAGCACAGGGCCTGGCTCACGCGGGGCATGTGGAATACACCGTTTCTAGTTTCTGTATTTAATATAATACTTTGGTTAATATGGGCCTTTATGCTTAGACATTTCTGCAGAGCTGCTCTGGAGGGGCCAGCAAGCACGCGGACCTCGTGGCCTCCATCTGTCCTCTGCCTGATCGTGCTGCCTAGGGCCACGGCAGGGAGGCCCTTTGGATGGGTAGTGGGTTTGTGCCGGGGAGCTGATGGACAGGGAGGCAGAACATCAGTGCCTCCAGGTATCCCTTCTGTAAAATAGGAAACAGTTACACCTGCCTAGAGTACCCCATAAGGGTGTCATGTCACATGATCGAGGTAGGACGCGGGGTGGGAAATTGCTTCTTCAGGGGACAGCGCGGGGTAAGGGCAAGGGTTCCTGGGGTGGTTCTGTGTCGGCTGTAACCCTGCCGTGCTCGGATCTCTGTCTCTGTCTTCCAGTGGGGCTCTGCTGGCTCCAGGGGCCTGCCGTGTTCCCCGCCCTGCCGGGAGGCAGGTCCCGCGCTGCTGGGGCAGAGTCGCCAGCCCAGGGGCCCGAGGCCAGTGGACGAGCTTCCTGCTACCAGCCCACGTTTCAGGGCCGAGTCAGGTGCTACACTACCACCTCAGAAGTCCCAGCTAATGATTCCAGCAGCAGAGTTCGGGGGACGGATGCAGCCCCCCCCATTACTCACCCCAAGCCAAGGACCCGTGGACGCCTGCCGCTTTCACACTGGCCCCTCCTTGTGTGGCTGTTGGAAGAAGCGCACCTGCCCGAATCCCCCTGTGCCTGTGTCTGGCCCTGAGGCCCCCTTCCTTGTCTGCAGGCCCGTGGGGCGCAGGGTGCCCCGGAGCCAGTGGGAGCTGTGACTTCATTTTCCAGATGGGGACAGTGTCTCTGACAGGGTCACACAACATACGGTGGCAGAAGAGCCTGCCTGTCCACCTGTCACCCTGGGTCTCCCTACTAGCTGTGTGGCTCTGGGCAAACTGTTGTCTCCCTACCCCCTCTCAGCTGTGAGGTGGGAGCGGACATTACCTACCTCAGCCTCTGCCTGAATACGGTTAACTTTCCTAATCTATCTTGGACCTAAGCAAAGGTCACCTGTCATGTTTTGGCACCCAGGGAACACCCAGGTGCCCACTGAGAAATTGTTGGAATTTATGGAGGATAAGACAGGTTAGATGATGGATGTGTCCACACCAAGAAAATGCAGAAGGTGGGCTTCATTATTTCCTCTCGAATCCCACGCGAAGGATGTCCTGTTCTCTTCCACTCACCACTCTTATCTCCAGGGCTGCCTCATAGTTGCACAGGAGAGCTGCACAACCCGAGGGGGGCCAATCGCAGACAATACTGTAAGTGGCATCCCCAGGAGTTGCTGGTCCTCAACTATGTCACATAAGTAGCCCTTGGCATCTCTCACGGTTTATGGTTCAAGTTTGTGTTGCATGAGAAAGGTCTAACATCTCTGAATAGGGTCTGGAGAGGGCAGCGTGAGGGAGGGTGAGGCCCCAGGGGTACCTGCTCTGTGGTTGTGGGCTCACCGTGACCAGGGCCTCTGGTGACTGCCCCTTGTTCTGCTCTGGCGAGATTGTCCAGGCCAGGGCGTGGGGGCTGGGACACGGCTTGCTTTTCCACACCAGGGAGCAGTGGGATCAGTCCTGGAATATAGGGTCAGTCCATTCTGTGATTGCTCGCACAAATCAGCAACGCAGCTCCATGTAATTCACCACTGTAGATACACGGCGGGGGTGGGGGGAGCTGTCAGTCAAAACCCCAAATTCCCTCCAGCCAGAGACGTGTGCTCACTGCGGTGGGCAGAGTGATGGTCTGCAGAGATGCCCGGGCGCTAAGCCCTGGATCTTGTGACCAGGTGAACTTCTACGCTAAAGGGGAGTTAAGGCTGCAAATCAGCTGATCTCGGTTTACCCACAGGTGGACCAGTGTAATCACAAAGGTCCCTGAAATAGAAGAGGGTGGCAGGACCGGAGGTCAGAGACTCAGGACGCTGGGGCTGCTGAGTGGGGGGCTTCTCGCGGCAGCCCCAAACTGACCTTCCTGTTGAACCTTGCACTCCTGTCGGAATGAAAGCCGGCCAGTCCTGTGTGCTCAGTAAGCCAGGAAGCTTCCCCCCTCCCTGCCTCCTCTCTGCCCCACCCCCCGCTGCCCAGCACCCTCCGTGCCCAGCCCACCAGCTTCCACTTCTTGAACTCTGCACTCTCCGTCTGCCCGCTATTCTGCTCTCAATCACTATAGTTCCAGAAACTTCTACTCCTTACCTTCAGAAACAAAAGGGAGGTTGGGGGTCTCCTTGGTAGAGGAAGAGGCTTTTCCAGTGGAGCCTGAAGAGCAAGGGTGCGTACCAAAGCCAAAGACGGGGTGCAGGTGGCAGGAGCTGATACAGGGCCCCGAGAATGACAGGGGCCAAGGCTGAGGGGCAGGTGGGCGGCCTGAAGCCACCAGAGCTACAGCTCGGGCCACGGAACCTTGTCCTGGGAGCCTTGAGCTGCCAGCCCTCAGGGAATGGGGTGCTGCTGGGCTCTCTGCTCCCGGGAGGGGGAAGGAAGGGCTTGCAGCAGGAATGGTCATTCTCTCGTTTGCTCGTTTGTTATGTGAGCATTCGCTGGGGCTAGCATGTTTAACTGACACAACAATCCTCCAGTGTTGGTATCCTCAACCCCCGCCCTGTAGAAGGTACAGAAGCCAAGGCACAGAGAGGCCAAGTAAACCAACCAAAGTCACACAGCCAACAAATGCCTGATGAGGACTCGAACCCAGGCTGTGCCAACATCCGCACCCTTTGGTCCGGGGCGGGGGCCTCCACTCTCCACTTCGGGCAGAAGGTGCTCTGAGCCAGGTGCTGTGTCACAAGCCACACAGGTGTATCCCATGGGCCTGTCCTGGGGCAGACAGACACACTAGAGCCAGTTAGGATCCCAAGGGACGAGTCCGGAGGGTCTGCCATGAAGCACGGTGAGAGGGGGAGGAGACCGCGCTTGTGATTAAATACTTAAACACAGAATTATTCCCATTACAGAGAGAACTTCTGCCTCACATGGAGGTCCTTGGTGGGGTAACTGCTAAGTGGCAGGCTTTTTGCAAGCATTAAAATAGGTTTGCGTCACAGCACTGTGATGTCCCCACTTCAGAGGGAGCTGGCTGAGCTCAAGGGAGGAGGGGGAGGGAGGGCAGCCCACCCAGCCAAGCCCTGGGGGGTTTGCACCCACCTGGGAGCTCCGATGATATAGGGGCGAGGCAGTGCGCGTAGCACCTGCCCCTGCTCACCGCCGTGACTGGGGGCTAGGGGCAGCCGAACTCACTACAGCCCCACTTGCCACAGCCCCTGGGTCAAGGAAGACTCACCAACTTGAATGACGTCCATGTAAAGGAAGCCTGCAGGGCTGCCCATCTGCTGACCTGAGACCACCTCAGGGTCCTGGTGGATGCAGGCTGGGCCAAGCCTCAGAGCCTGTGGTTTACCTGGGGTTTGCAGAGTTGAAATAAACCTGCTTCAGAGTGGTGTGTGGAATGGAGACTGGGAGTTCCTGGAGGTGGCCCTCCAGCTGGGGCTGGACCCAGGGGTCTGACCATGGTGTCGTGCCTCCCTCCCTGACTGTCCTCCTTCTGGCCCTGGGGGCCTCTCTCCATGTGAGCTGAAGCCCTCATTCTCACGTGGCCCAGCAGTGTGCATGTCCCCGTGTCCCCTATCATCTTCAAGCAGGCGGCTCACAGGTTGCCCAGGTTAGAGCCACACACTTGTCATCTCATGGTTTCTGGGAGTCAGTAGAATCCAGGGGGGAGGGAGGCTTATCTGGAAGATTCTGGCTCAGGGTCCCTCATGTGGATGGCCAGGCTGCCGTCTTATCTGAAGTCTCAGCTGGGGCCAACACACTGTTTCCAAGTCTACTCATATGGCTGTTGGCGGCCTCAGTGCTTGCTGACTGTTGGCTGGAGGCTCCTGTTCCTCACCTGATGAGCCTCTACACCAGGGTTCCTGCAGCATGGCCACTCACCTGCCCCAGAATGCGAGAGAGGTCGAGGGACTGAGAGCGAAGCCACAGCCTTTTATAACCCAATCTTGGAAGTGACAACTACATTGTCATCTTCCATTGGTCACACAGACCAGTCCTGATAGAGAGGGAAGGGACTGTGCAGAGGTGTAGATACCAGGAGGTGGGGCCCCGGGGGTCATCTCAGAGCCTGGCCACCCAGTGCCCACCCTGACCCATCACTGAGTCCAGCCCCACTCACCCCTGTGACTGCAACGGGGTCACATGGCTAATCCTCCCCTCCCTCATCAAGTGATGAGTGGACCAGCAGCTGCCCTGGCCCTTCTGCATCTCTGACTCCTGATTCCCATTATGGCCTTGGTGGGGGGTGGGGCACGTTCTGGATGCATCAAGATCCCTCCCCTACATCAACGGTATGGTTTTTACTGCACAAACCCGATGTGGTTTCCACTCTTATTCAATCGTTGTCTGAATGACTCAGGAGTGTGCATGTGAAACTCGACAAACTCCTCTTTCTGCCCACTGGTGTTGAGTTTCTCAGGTGTAGCTTGGGAACTGTGGCTCTGTCTAATGTCACAAAGGATGTCCCAGAAAGATAAGACAGAGCAAAGGCACTCACTTCTCTACAGCTGTGATAACGCATGCCATGCTTGCAGACGTCACTGCTAACAAAGTCACCTTGGGGGACCCTGGGTGCAAGTGTCCTTGTGCCTCGAGGAAGTAACCTTTGTCTTCAAAGCAGGCTGTGGTTCCGATAAGGCATCTGAATGGGTAATGTGTTGCCCTGGCAATAATATTTAAATCGATGTATTTGTTTTCTTGAAGGCATAAATGTTTGTTATTTTTTCTTTATTAAACCAGAAGAAAATCATGAGCACATTTTACTTCTCCCACCAGAATGGAGGGAAAAAATAACCCAACAAACCAAGAGAAAATTCCCCCCATGAATCCTGTTGGATTCTTAAAAATTTAAGCAAAATGTTTGAGAATCTAATTACACTGAAATGAACAATAGCTCCATAAAGAAGGTTGATTTATTCAATTGTTAGAGGCCCATTTCATACCTCTTTCATCTGGAGGGTGTTTTGGGACTCTCTGTTGCTAAAATCAGATGGTCCAGGTGGCACGCATGTGGTTTTCCACAGCTGCGGTGGGCTAATGGCATTTCCGCAGCCATGTCCTCTTGGCCATGCTCTACGGTATAGAATTTGGGAGATGTGATCATGTTTTATCTTTGGAATTGAAGCCAAAGCCACCCCTATGAATACACAGTTGGTTCCCTGCAGACTGTCTCTGGGAGACAGGGACCTTTGATCAGGGTGGAAGTTTTGGTTAAGCTACTCATCTGGCTATCTGGTCAACCTAACCAACAACACCCATCCATCGTCAGCCACCACAGTGCATGTGCTCTGTGCCTTCTAACAAAAGCCCAATGATTACTTTTAAAAATAGATGATCATTTGCAGGGTATGCAATGCGTCCATGCCTCTGGGTGCTCTACATCCTCTCTCTGGAGCAAGAAGCCTGCGTATGGAGACCACAGGACCCTATCTTGGCAAAGCCGGGTCTTCACTGAGTCACGTTTTCTGCTATGCCCCTGACGTTTGCTGAGATCTTCCTGAGCAACTGCTGCATGAAGTGCAGTCACAGTCCTTTTCCATAGAAATGTTATCAAGGATGGTTTTGCTTTATCCCATGGGGTTCCCAGCATCAATTACACAGAGTCCTTCTTTCAGGACTGTGTGTGCTCCCTCCTTTCTGATAAGTGACTGTCTCTTATTCATACCCTGCTATCTGTTCTGTAGGGAGCTTGGAGCCACATCCAAATTCAACTACAGAAACCAGTATTCCGTCTCCCTCTTGTCCCTGGTTCTTACCATCCCATGGTACTTGCTCCCTGAGTGCTGATCTTCCATTTTGGTTGGTACTGGTCATCACTGGGAAGTACAGGGACATGGGGTGAGGATCGTGGGTTTTAGATTCAAGTGGGCTGTGTTCAAATCCCAGCTGTGCGGCCTTCAGTAGGTGATGAGCTTCTCTGAGCCTAACTATTGTCAATTTCCATATTTTATGTCAAGTGAGCCTGTGTAGTAGGTCAGGGAGCCAGAGCCTAGCTAGGCATTCCAGTTTCTCATAAGACTTTTAGGTAAACAAGCACATTTTAATTAATATTTTCCACAGGGCACACAAAAGGTAGATTTATTGACTACCTTACTATTTTCAATCTTCAGAGAGAGACAGATGGGATTTCAGTACTGCAGGGTTGGAAAACTTTCCTCGGTGTATTTTTGGAGATGAGCCTCCTGAAGCCACGGGGGGTCCTCGCTGCCTGGGAACTGGGGAGGCAACCAGCATTAATTCTCAGACTTATTGGGCCATTGGAAGCCTCTAGAATTTTAGCTCCAGTTCCAATATGTGTGGGGTGCCCTCCCCCATCCACCAAGCAAATCTCGGGTATCAGCTGTGTATCCTACAATTCAGCTCCATTCTGATACTGTCTGCCTGCAATTAGTGTCAGGTCCCACTAATTAAAGGGCTCCAGCCACTCGCAAGTCCAGTTTGTCACCTGTGCTTCTGACCAATCAGCTGTAGATTAGAGGTTCCAATGACCCCCTCCTTGGGTTTGATTAATTTTTTTAGCGTGACTCACAGGACTCAGAAAAACAGTTTACTTACGAGCTCACTAGTTTATTACAAGAGGATATAGCTCAGGAACAGCCAGCTGGAGGAGATGCATAGTGCGAGGTACGTGGGAAAGGCGTGAGCTTCCACGCGCTGGGAGAAAGCCACGCTCCCGCACCTCCACGTCTGCACCAACGTTTGGAAGCTCTCCAAAGCCTGTCCTTTGTGTTTTTCCAGAGGCTTCATTGCATAGCCATGATCAATCAGATCATTGACCAACGGTGATTGATTCAGCCTCCTGCCCCTCTCCCCTCACCAGGGGCCAGTGGGGAGGGGGTACAGAGGGGGCGGGACTAAAAGTTCCAACCCTCTAATCACATGGGTGGCTGCACTGGCTTCCAGCCCCCAATCTTAGGTGTGGTCCCAAAGTCACCTCATTAATATAACAGAAGACACCTTTATTGCTCTCAGCACTTAGGAAATTCCAAGGATTTTAGGTGCCAGGAAAGGGGTCAAGACCAAGTATATATTTCTTATTATGAGTCATAATATCAGTCCTCTCATGAAGATCACCCCAAGAACCCACTGAGGGCAATGCTTTAGCCAAGGGGTGAGGAGTGGACTCATTTGCTGTTGTCCTTGAGGACGGCTGGAGGGAGGATATGGTGGGGCATGGGAATGGCGGGCCAGGCTTTAGAATGCAGATGCCCAGGTCTCCTCTCCCTGGACTTTCTGGCTCAGTGGGGCTGGCAGGGGCCCCGAGGAGCTGCATGTCCTAGAGGCTCCAGGGTCATTCCCATACTCCGCTGCTGGGACTGGGGAAGCGTTGGGCCTGCTAAAGCCGAGGCCCAGTAACCCCAGTTCCTTCCCAGCCTGGGGGTGCGTCAGGCCCAGAACCAGCCCAGGACGGTTTGTCAGAGGCAGTTGCTCTTCTCCTATGTAAACCACCAGGAGCAAAACACATTAAATAATTATTACTTATTATCCCCTTTGGCTCCGGGCACTTTCTTTTGGAAGTGACTTGGCACTGGAGATGGTAAAGCTGGGAAAGGAGGGTCCTGGCAGGAGTGTGTTATTAAAACCCGCAGTTTAATTCAGACTGATGTCAGTGCTTCGGAGGCCGGCCTTCCCAGCAGTAACTGAGTTATGCCTCCTGCCGTGGTGTCCTGCCAACGCCACCCTGAAGGGAGAGGGGGTGATTTATGACGAATTCCCAGGCCCATGTCCCTGTCACTGATGCCAGTTATCGACCGCTGCTCTGGGCCACTGGGTTTTCACATGCGTGCTTCGAGACCTGGGAGCAGAGGTGAGGCCCTGGATGGGGCTCTGCCTCCTCTCCCCCACTCTGTGGTCTAACCAACAAGGCAGGGCAATCCTTCTGGAAGCTTCTATCCATGCGGAAGCTGGGCTGCTCCTCCATCACTCCTATGCCAGGGCTCTTGGCTGCAACTACTTGTCACATTGACCAACTTCTCCAGTATATCCTGTCACTCACCATATCTGGATGGAATCTCCTCTCCATCTGGCCTGTGCTCATCCATCCGGCTTTGGAGGGACATCTGTCTCTACCTTCTGCCAGGTGGGGAGCTCTGTCACAGCACCTGGCACTTCTTCCCCATCCCTGGGCTCTGCGTGCACTTTCCGCTCAATGGGTACCTCGCCGCTGAGCAGAAACAGAGGAGATTCAAGCAGGATCCCCCGAAGATTGGCAGAGATGCCCTGGCCACCTAGAATTGTTGAGACTTGTGGTGTTTTAAAAACTGGGGGGGGGGGGGGGGAAAGTTAACACTTAACGGGGCAACAATGTTCTAGACCCAATTTTATTTTTTCATTTTAAACTGGATTTTATTTATTTTATTTTTATTATGTTCAATTAGCCAACATATGATACATCATTAGTTTTTGATGTAGTGTTCCACGATTCATTAGGTGCATATAACACCAGTGCTCATCCCAACATGTGGCCTCCTTAATGCCCATCACCGGGCTACCCCATCCCCCCACCCCCCTCCCTTCTGTAACCCTCAGTTTGTTTCCCAGAGTCCAGAGTCTCTCACAGTTTGTCTCCCTCTCTGATTTCTTCCCATTCAGTTTTCCCTCCCTTCCCCTGTGGTCCTCTGCACTATTCCTTATGTTCCACAAATAAGTGAAACCATATGATAATTGACTTTCTCTGCTTGACTTATTTCACTTAGCATAATCTCCTCCAGTCCCATCCATGTTGATGTAAAAGTTGGGTATTCATCCTTTCTGATGGCTGAGTAATATTCCATTGTATATATGGACCACATCTTCTTTACCCATTCGTCTGCTGAAGGGCATCTCTGCTCCTTCCACAGTTTGGCTATTGTGGACGTTGCTGCTATGAACACTGGGGTGCAGATGCCCCTTCTTTTCACTATGCTAGACCAAGTTTTAAATGCATTACACAGATCAACATATTTAATCCTCATACTAATTCTATGATGTAAGAAGTTTTAGCATCACTCTTTTGAAGGTAAGAAAAGAGAGACACAAAACAGAACTTATGAATGAAAAAAATCACAAAGGATGAAAAAGAACATTATGTAATCACAAATAAAGAAGAGCTATTCATCATACAAATAGAGGCACCTAACTGCATAGCTTCAAAAAAATATCAATCAATACTGGCAGAAATCCAAGGAGAAATTTTAATGGGGTTTTTAATGACAGATCAAAGTAAAGGAGAGAACCTGGAGTTTTGACTAGTGCAGTGGTGAGTCCTTCACCGGTCCACCCATGGGGGTGGGATATTGGGTCTTGGAGGAAGTCTCGGTCTGTTCCTAAGAATTAATATGAAATAAGCTACATGCTCTAACTACCAATAAATGACATTCAAACGAACAAAAGGATCATTTTTTCAGGAACCCCAATTTTGGGGGGAACTCATTAACATATCTCTGAATAACTCAAGGGAATGATCAAGGAATTTAAGAAAGACACAGAATCAGTGATAACAGAATTCAACGTGTCAAAATTTGCGGAAAAGAGCCAAAGTGGTTCTTAAGAGGAAACTGACGGTAGTAAATGCACGTATCAGGAAGCAACAGGTGTTGGAAGTGAACGAGGCATTTAAAGTGATGCTTGCCCTTCCCCTCCTCCCCCCACCAAAAGAAATAAAGATTAAAGCAGAAATGAATGAAAAAGATAAAACCTGTAGAGAGGGCAACTAAACCCAAAATCTGGTTAAAAGAAATGAACATGTTAGACTTCTGCAAAGACCAATAAAAAAAAAAAAAATCGAGAAGCTGGAATAAATAAGAAATCAGTATCACAAACAGGCAGATTTTACCCTTTAAGCTGCTACTTAGATGGAGCGGATAAATTCTTATAAAGAGCATAAAATGCCCAAACTGATGTCAGATCAAACAGTTGGCTTGAATAGACAAACGCAGTGAGTGAGAGAAGTTGTGGCCAGGACCTTCCTCCACCAACCAGCAACCCCCCTCCCTCCCCAAGTCCAGATGATTTTTTTGGGAGATTTCTACAATATTTCCTAGGAGCAGGTAATTTCTGTTTTACACCACATATTTGGGAAAGTCGAAAATGAGTGAAATTTGTGTGGCTCATTTTGTGAATCAGGTGTAATCCAGATTTCATAATCAAATAAGGATAATGAGAGTGAAAAAAATACTATAGGCCCGTTTTATTTATGAGCAAAGTTGCAGAAATCCTAAGTAAAATGTTAACTGAATCAAAGAGTGTATCAGAGGAAGGACACCTGATGAAGCAGGGTTTTACCAGGAACATCTGAAACTCTCACTGTCATTCACTGTGGGGGTAAACCCAAGGGAACTCGATCAGTGCAGTAAAGACATTTGATAAGCTCAACACCCGTTTGTGATAAGAAATGAAAAAAACCACCCCAAACTCAACACTGACTCCCCACCTGATGACATATACATAAAAGGAATCTGCATGGATTAAAGTCCTACTTTAATCTTTAGGAAAAGCAGAAGTTAAAGAAAATGTAGGAGAAAGTCTTCGTCACTTAGGAGCAGGGATGCCTTCAATAAAAATTCAAAACCTCAAGCCATAAAGCAAAAAAATCCATACATTTCATTATATCAGGGCCAGAGATTTTTGTTCAGTGAAAGACAATACAGACGAAGTTAATACACAGCTGAGCAAATGAGAAAAGATATTTGCAATGTTAAAAACTGACAAGGGATTAAGACCTAGAATTTACAAGGACCTCCTGCAAATCAGAAAGACGAGCACAGGGACCCCAGTGGAAAAACGGGCAAATGATATGGGCAGATAATCGATGGGGAGGAAACCCCAAAGCTAATAAGCATGAGAAGAGAAGCTCAAAGTCATTAGGAATCACACAAAGGAAAATTAGGACAAGATACCACTTTACATCTATTGGACTGGGAAAAATTTACAAAGCCATTAAGCCAAGTGTTGGTGTGGCCCTGGGCTCCAGGAACACCCATGATGGCTGGGGTGGGGGGCTGTGGATGCCAGAGGCAACCGGGGAAGGCCACGGGAAGGCGGCAGCTGCTCACTCTGCATGCGCACACCTGGGGCCCCAGCAGCTCTGCTCTCGCGGATCCAGCCCCGAGGCATTCTCGGGACACCTGCAGTAGGTGACAGGTGCGGCCGCACGCTGGGATGTGCCTGGGGCCCACCGCTCCGTGGGGGAGCGCGCATGCGGTGTTCAGGGGGGCGCACTGCGGGGGGCTGCGCAGGAAATGGAAACCACAGGCCACGGGTGCACGGCAGCACCAAGGGGGCTCAAAAACTCAGTGGTTGGAGCAAAAGCAGAATGGAGCAGAATGAGATATAGGCCACTTGCACAAATAACTGTCATTTATGCAAATAAAACATACATGCCGGCAAGGCCACACTGCAGATTTGGGAAGAACAGCGACGTACGAACCAAACTATGGTGATCAAAACAAAATTGTTGCCTCTGGGGAGGGGAGGCCATGGGAGCGGGTGGGGATTAAAGGGGGAATACGTGCCCGGATGGTAAAGAGGGGTGAGAACCGGAGCCTGGGTGGCTCGGTTGGTTAAGCGACTGCCTTCGGCTCAGGTCATGATCCTGGAGTCCCAGGATCGAGTCCCGCATCGGGCTCCCTGCTCGGCAGGGAGTCTGCTTCTCCCTCTGACTCTCCCCCGCTCTTGTGCTCTCTTTCTCTCTCATTCTCTCTCTCAAATAAATAAATAAAATCTTTAAAAAAAAAAAGGAGGTGTGGGAACCTTGCCTAGATGAGGGGTGGAAGTTTGCTCTCAGGGGATAACTGTGTGAACGCCACCCTGTGTATCTGGGGACCTAGAGCGACCACGCGGACCCAGCAAAGTGGCGGCAGCAGACGCATCTCCAGCTAGGGCGCTACGACGCCCCGCAGCAGGGAGAGGGCGGAGCCGCGGTTCCGGAGAGGGACACGAATGCGTGAGCGTCCAGTGCATTCCTGAGACCTGGGCGTTGGAACAGCCCCTGGCTAAAACCACGCGTGCCCGAGCGCACATCTATGCACACACGCACACGCGCACACACACGTGGGCACACGTCTCTCAGCTCGGGAAGAGCGTGGGCAGCATTCAGGGGATCTCACTCTTTTTTTGTGCAGAGATGAGGTAACCTCAACAAATACTTTTTTTTTTTGAGATTTTATTTATTTATTTGAGAGACAGAGAAAGTACAAGCAGGGGGAGTGGCAGAGGGAGAAGCAGACTCCCCGCAGAGCAGGGAGCCCCATGCGGGGCTGGATCCCAGGACCCTGAGATCATGACCTGAGCCGAAGGCAGACGCTCAACAGACTGAGCCACTGAGACGCCCAACAAATTCTTTTATTAAATTCGGTCTCTTTGATCAAGCACCACAAAACCAAGAAGATGAATTATTAAGGTGAGGGTTTGCCTTCCGTCATTTAGGGCTGTTGTAACGGGCTCAGGCTGGGCCGCAGGTGAGGCATGCAGGTGCCCCTCCTTACTCTCCTCTCTTGAGGCGATACCCACCATGCCTGCTTCCTGCCAGGCTCTCGCTTCTCAGGGCTCCACGCTGATGACCCCAAGGCCGTCTCTATGAAGGAGGCATTTCTGGAACGGGCCCTGGTTCATTGGCTGGGGTGAGAGTGTGTGGGGCCATGGGGAACCAGCCGGCAGGTGAATGGAGGGGCCGAAGGCTAGAGTGTGGAACGATGTCACTCCACACTCTTCCACTGAAATGCAGCGGCTCTGGCTGGGGGAGAGCAGGGGCCGCAGCCTCACACCCACGCGTCCCCGCTGTTGCCGGGTGCCTCTCGGAGCTAAGAGAGCCAGAGGCAGGAAGAGCCTTACACGCCCCAGTGTGGGAGGTCAGGCCAAGGGAGGCTGGGGCCTGACGCCCACGCCCCGCGTAACAAGAACAGTCAACTCCCTGCTCAGAGTGACCATTCAGAGCCGTCCCTCACACCCCTGCCCCATGGTAGGTGCCCGAGGCCCCACTGGTGCACCCTGTCCCCATCACCCAGGCTCCCCCACCAGGACCCCCTCCTCACTGCTCTGGCTGCCCTTGCCAGTGCTCCCGCCCACCCAGCCCCACCTGGCCCTCCCTCCCTCCTTCCAGAGTCTCTCCGGGATCCCTAACCTCGTGCATCACTGTGCAGCAGGGAGTCCGAGCATCCTACGTTAACGCCTTTTTTTTTTTTTTTTCAATTGTAAAAATCTTAACTTTTCCAAACTACTCCCTACCGCAGCTGCTCAGCCTGGCGGGGAGGTCCCGTGAGGCCGGCCCTGCCTTCTCCCCGCCCTCCTCCCTGCTCCGCATCCTCCCGCTCACCAGTCATTGTCCTGTCTGTGCCCAGGGCACCCCGACTGAGTGTTCGTGGGGTTCTGGCATGGCAGGGCCCTCCCCGCAGCCTGATTCTGTTCCCCCCTTTGCAGCCCGGGAGCTGTGGTGACCAGTGTGGGGGAAGAGACAGAGAGGTGGCAGGATTCCTGTCCCAGGGGCACCTGGGTGGCTCAGT
>NW_022589705.1:98510331-98521111 GCF_004348235.1 Phoca vitulina | reverse complement strand
CTTAAAAAAAAAAAAAAAAAAAAAAGGATTCCTGTCCCAGGGGCAGGGAGGGCAAATGCTTGGGTGAGCATCAGGCCCAGCCCCCGGGGCAGCTCAGCGGCCCGAGAGCTCCCGCACAGACAGGAGCCGCTGCAGGAGGCAAGGTGCGGGGCAGGTGGGTGAACGGGAGGGGCTGGGGACCTCTCGCTGGACGCACACGGGCTTTGATCTGCTGAGACGCTACCTGCCTGATATGTAAACAGGCTATTGTGATAAACTAGACCCTTTTTTGGTTCTGATTTCCAGCATGTGTGGGGGTGCGATGTGGCCAACTCTCCACTTGGGGCTGGGAAGGCCTTGCTCTGTCCACGAGAACAAGGCTGAACGCTGTGATTTTGGAATTCAGGACAGTTCTGCACTCCATCTGCCTGAGCGGCTCCCTTTAAGGCTGGCTGGGGTCGTCGTTAGGGCGATGGGAGCCTGGGGTGCTGAGGCGGGGCCCTGGGGAACCTGCTGGAAGGAGGCAGAGGAGAAGGAAAGTCACTTTGGAGAGGACACACTCGGGCATCTGCACATGAGCACATGCTCTCCAACGAGAGGAGAGGCGCCCAGGTGTGGCCGGGGTTTCCGGGAACCTCACTCGCTCACGCCTCCTGGCCCCCGTGCCCCCTGCAGCCCAGGTGGGTCCAGGGTGGGCCCCCGTGCCCCCTGCAGCCCAGGTGGGTCCAGGGTGGGCCCCCATGCCACCTGCAGCCCCTGTGGGCATCGCCCGCACCCTGCCTCGGGCAGCTGGCTCTATCAACCTGTGTTTTCTTTGGCATCTCAAACTAATCTCGTTTTATGGGGCTCGTGATGGATTTTAACATAAGATAACAGCAAACCTTTGCCAACCTCAGGCAGTTTGATAGCTGAAAACTTTTTTAATAGTCTGGGATGACAGAATGGCGTAGGGCCATTCACAGTGATGTACATTTTACTGCCTGAGACGGGAGAAATCTATTTTCTCACTTTTCCCAAAGGATCTCTCCCCCCCCCACCCCCGCCAAATTTAAAACTCTCTAAAACAAGGTTTCCTTAGGAAATTAACCTCAATGCCTCTCTTTCCTGAGCTCCAGTCGCGGCCACGCCTGGATCCTCTGGAGGAGGGCGAGGAGGAGTGAGCCTTCCCATCGGCGGTGCGGGCGGCCGGGCCTGTGGCTGCATTACCCAAGCCAGGTGGCTTGAAACAACAGAAATGTATGGTCGCTGTTTTGGAGGCAGAGGACTGAAATCCAGGTGTGGCAGGGCCGTGCTCCCCCAGGGTCTCTGGGGGAGGCCCCTGTCTGCCTCTCCCAGCTCCTGAGGGCCCCTGGGTGCTGCTGGGCTGTGGCCGCGTCCCTCCTGTCTCTGCCTCCGTCTTCCCTCCATCTTCTTCCTCTGCATGTCTCTTGTAGGGACACCTGTCATGGATTTAGGGCCCCCCTGGTTACTCCAGGATGCTCTTACCTCGAGACCCTTAATCACATCTGCAAAATAAGGTCCCATTTTCCAAATCAGGTCCCATTCACCTGTCCCAGGGACTAGGACTAGGACATATATTTTTGGGGGCTGCCATTCAATCCACTACAATCCTCAAGCCACTCCAGAAGGAGGGTTATAGAGAAAGACATAGAGCGTCTTTGGCCCAGGGAGAAGGAGGCATAGCCGGACTTGGAGATCCCGTGTTGGCGATGCTGGTGGGGAAGGCACTCGCCAGCCCGGCTTGGGGGAGTGTGGGCGGGGGCTCTGCACTGAACCGCATATCCCCGAAATGCACCTGTGGGACCTGACCCCAGTGTGATGGTATCTGGAGGTGGGGCCCGTGGGAGCCGAGTAGGATTAGGTGAGGTCAAGAGTGTGGGGTCCTCTGATGGGATTGGTGCTTTTATAGGAAGAGACACCAGGGAGTTCTCTCTCCCTCTCCCTCCACCCCTGCCCACCCCTGGCCACCTCCCGCCCCTGCTGTGTAAGGTCACACAGAGAAGGCGCTGTCTGAAAGCCAGGAAGTGGGCCTCGCCAGGAGCCCTTGATCTAGGACTGCCCAGCCCCCCGAGCTGAGAGAAGCACCTGTCTGTTGCTTGGGCCATGGTAGCAGTAGCATGGTTTACGGCGGCCTGAGCTGACCCAACGTGAGCTAGGGAAAGAAGCACACATAAACAAATATTTATGATGCCGTGTGGCTGTGACCGAACAGACCGTGAATGGAGTCCTACGTGGCAGGGAGGCTGGGGAGGCGGTGAGCAGGCGTTCCCGGAACAGGGACCCGCGGTGCAGAGGCTTAGTGGTGGAACAGCCAGCGTACTGGGGAGTGGGGTGCTTGGCGGGGCTGTGCATGGAGCCCGTGCACGGGAGAGCGTGGAGGGGAGCTGGAGGTGGCTTCCTGTGGGGTTTGGTCTTCTCTTTGGGGGCCATGGGGGCCATTGGGTTTCTAGGCAGGGATAGGACTAGAGTCCATTTGTGCTTTGGGAGCTCACAGGGGTGATGTGCAGGATGGCCCTGAGGGACAGGATTCTGGATGCAAGGGCACCAGGCCGGAGGCTGGGCAGTGGTCCAGAACCTTCCACTGTCCCACTTGGACCACATATTTCTTCTCTACTAAGCCACCCCCCGACCTCAGGAGCACAAGGGGCATTTCATCAGAAATAAATAAAGAGTCCCACCGTTTCCTCGGCGCCCCTGCCCCTGTCCTGGGCTGGGTCTGCTGCTGTGGACGCATTTATTCTTGCCTGCCGTGCTCCGGGGAGAAATGGCACACGCCTTTTATTCCCCGTGGAGACAGAAGACTGTCACACTTGGTGTTTATTATTATAACACACGTAGCTGAAATCTCAGATCTGGGGAGAGATGGAAGCACTTCAGCCGAGTCTTCAAAAAACCCTTCTAAGTCCAGCAAATGGGTTCAGGGACCTGATGAACTGAAACCGCCCTCGGCCCTTGTTGGGAAAATCGCTTTCCTGCACGTGCACGAAGCCGCTTACCGAGCTTTGTTGTGTTGCCTCAGCAAGATGGGCTCGGGCAGAGAAGAAAGGAAAAAAAGCAGTTTAATCAGACTCGAGCCTGGCCTTGGGAAGGCCTGAGAAGCTAGCGCTGAGGGACAGCTGCAGGTGAAGCAATTTCCTGGGGGTGCCCTCGCTGCTCTGGGGGCTCTGGTGGAGGCTGGTGGGGACGAGGGCCCTGTGGAGAAGGAGCACCGCCGGTTTCCTTCCTGTTCTCCGCCTCCCTCCCCTGCTCAGGCCCCCAGGGGCCCCTCAGAAGGTTGTGTGGACGCTCTGCCCCGGGAACCCCTCCATATCCACACCTCCCTGAGTGCCCGGGGTGAGGCGAGCTTAGTGTGAGAAAGACAGCATCCTAGGGGCGCCTGGGTGGTTCAGTCGTTGAGCGTCTGCCTTCAGCTCAGGTCATGATCCCAGGGTCCTGGGATCGAGCCCCGTATCAGGCTCCCTGCTCGGCGGGAGGCCTGCTTCTCCCTCTCCCACTCCCCCTGCTTGTGTTCCCTCTCTTGCTGTGTCTCTCTCTGTCAAATAAATAAAATCTTTAAAGAAAAAAGAAAGACAGCATCCTAGTTGTTCACGGAGCTGGACCACACAGTCCCCCGCGTGTTGACCTGACCGCGACGTCGCCGAGACTGGAGAGCCGAGCTGAGGCTTGCGTGAAGGACAGGTAAAATGCTGGTGGAAGTTGGGCCTGGAGGAGAAAGGAGGGGTTGGAGAATGAGGGGAGAGAGAGAGGAGGCGAGCGGGAGGAGCCTGGACTGCGGGCTGGAGCAGCCCAGGAGGAGGTGCTGGGAGAAGGTCTGGGTGTTCTGGCCGAGGTGCCCTTCATAACAGGGCCGTCCAATACTGGGGGAGCCTGGGGCTGGGACGTCACCCGGCACACTTAGCCACAGCCCCTGCGGCTGGGTGGGCGGAGCTTCGGACAGACTCGAGCCCAGGCTTGGCGACCTCAGCAGCAGCGGGGGCAGGTGGGCCACGAGGCAGGCAAACGGGGGTGCAGGATAGAGCGGGCCGGGGGCTGGGACCAGGAGGAGGGTGCCAGCCCCTACCCGAGGAGACACACTTCTTGAAAAGGCGGAAGGAAGCTGGATTTCTCACACGTCCGACAGGGATTTGGGCCGATTTTTATTTAACGACTGAAGGACGAGGCGACGAGAAAGCTCGCCTTGCTTGTGTGGGAGGTGGTGGGCGGTCTTCCCAGGACAGGCTTTTCCCTGGCCCCCTCCGTCCCGCTCCCCCCATCCTGCTGACCCCAGAGCACCTTCACCTCTGGCCGTGCTTACTGCCTCTCTCTGTACCGAATGTCTGCCTCGCAGGGGCAGCGACTCCCATCCCCTGCTCCATCCTCGGGGCTCACGGCAAGTCCCCAGCACCTGGTCGGCTCTCGGTATTTGTGCAGTGAGTGTCTCTCCAGGCCTTGTGATGCTGGGGCAGCCTTGACCAGGGGCCGTGGGCTGAGTGGAGCCCGGCAGGGAGCAGGCTGCCGAGCACATGGCCTGTTCCAGCCCTGGTCTCACCGAGCGCTGAGCTGGGCTGTTCTCGTCCCCCTCCAAGCACTGCGGGGCTGGTCTGCCGCAGGTGGGTAACGGGGTCTTCGCAGGTGTCCTCAGTTTACACGGGCTCTTCCTGCTGAGGGTGGGTTAAATCCCATGGCTGATGTCCTTGTAAGAAAAGGGATTCCTAGAGGCACAGACAGTGGGGAGAAGGCCACGTGAAGACAGAGGCAGAGATTGGGGTGATGTGGCCAAAAGCCAAGGAAGGCCAAGGATCCTCCAGACGCTGAGAGGGGCCTGGGACAGACTCTCCCTCAGAGCCTCCAGCAGGAACCTGCCCTGCCCACACCTGGGTCTTGGACTTCCGGCGTCCAGAATTGGGAGAGAATGAGGTCCTGTTGCTGAAGTTACCCCGTCTGTGGTGCCTTGTTCCTGCAGCCCCAGGGCACAAGCGTAGGTCTCTTGGGGCTCAGTGACCGGCTGGGTCTGTTTGCAGCCGGATGAGAAAGGGCTGAGTGGCGCAGATCCAGGCCTCGTGTCCTCAGTCCCAGACCAAGCAGGAGGGTGGACGCAGGCCAAGGAAGCCCATGCCAGCCCGAGTGTCTGAGTCATCCTGAACCTGGCACGGGGCAGCCAGCCTGAAGGGACACTGACCGCTCTCCCTGACAGTGGGTCGGTATGACCATGGAACAGCCTGCGTTCCCCTGAGTCGGACCGCAGCATTTTCTGTGGCTCAGCTGGGGGCGGTGGCCCTTCCTGTGGCTGGGACCTTTCTCTGGGGGCATTTCTGGGAGGGCTTGGAGGGACTCCTGGGATTTTTGTGTTCATATTACAGACAGTCGCTGGACTACCGCTCTGTTTCCTAAGAGACCCAGTTGAGCCAGGAGTCACGAGCATCTTCCTCCTAAAAGTGGGCTGAGAGTATGTCTGCCCGTGGCTCCATCCTTCCCCCAGGACTGCCTCGGGACATGGCTGGGGACCCCTGGTTTCATGGAACAGCCCGGGGCAGAAATCCGTACACAGCTGGGATGTAAAACATCTCTGGGCCACCATAAGGCCTTGTCCACCTGCGGGGCAGCTGGACAGGATGAGAGGAGATGAGTGGGGAGTGGCTTCCACATGGACAAACGTTAGGAACGGGGCCTCTGCCAGCCTCTCGGGAAACCACAGTCATCCTGGGGCCTCTCTGCTCGCCCCTCCAACACCACCCTGCCCCTGGTTGTTGAGCAGCCTATGGCCAGGGGTCACCCATGTTTCATCCTCAGCAGGGGGCTGGGTTCCAGCCCGCTGGCCTCGGTCATGGCTCCCAGGCCTGGGCTGGCTGGCTGAGTCCACTCCAGAGCCCCAAGGCCACTGCCAGTGGGCAGGGATCCTGTGGGGACAACCCAGCTCTGGCGCATGGGCTTTAGGGTCAAGGAAGTGGGTGCCCTTGTAACTTAGCCCTGGTTCCTGGCCTCTGGAGACCTCCTCTGGCTGATTCATTCCCAATTCAGGCTTCTGCCTGGGATCCTGGATGTATATGTGGGGGCCTGGGTTCTCAGGATTGTATCGAGGCGCAGGTCATGGGGACAAGGGAAGTGAAAATGCAGCCACCAGTCACAAACACCGAGGGGCATTTCTTTCCTTGGGCGTTATGGAAGGACCTGGCTTCCAGGTTTATTTGGGAATAGCAGGTGAGGACAGATCGGTATGACTGGCTGAGTGGCCTGGGACATGTGTGTGCATGTGTGTGTTCAGGTGTGTACCTTTCTAAAACACACACAGAGCAATCTGGGCCTGTGGGAAAGCTGCCTGGAACGGGGGAGGCTGCAGGGAGCCTCGGGGGCGGGAGGTGCAGGATGCTGGGAGCAGACCCCATTCGTCTTGGTCCGGGTGTGCTTGTGGCAACTAGCGGACGGCACTCAGGCCAGCAGAGCCAGAACCTTCCTGGGTCGGGATGCGGCAGCTCAAGGCTTGCTAGGTGGGGCCGGGAAGGCATCCCGTCACTCCCTGCAGCTCTGTCTCTGCACCCAGCTCCCTCCGGCCCTGCTCCACGTGGCCCCACTTGCTAACGTCAGCGTGCTGTGTCCAAAGTCCAAATTCATGAGCGAGGCCTTGACTGGCCCAGATTGGGCTGTGCGTAGACTCCCAGGACACTCAGCTGGAGGGCTGGGGGGCCCCGCACAGGGTGACCTCTGCTGGGAAGGGTGGATTCCTATGGTGTGTGTGTACGTGTGTGTGGGGGTGTTGGTCCATGTGTGTGTGGGTGTGTGCATGTGGATGTGTGTGCGTGTGTGTGTGCACGTGTGCGGGCGTGCATGCATGTGGGTGTGGGTATGTGTGCATGTGTGTGAGGGCATGTGCGGGCGTGTGTGCGGGCGTGTGCATGTGTGTGTGCACGTGTGCGGGCGTGCGTGCATGTGGGTGTGGGTATGTGTGCATGTGTGTGAGGGCCTGTGTGCATGTGTGTAGGCATGTTTGTGTGCCTGTGTGCATGTGTGTGGGCATGTGTGCACGTGTGTGTGTGCGTGTGCACGTGTATATGGGCGTGTGTGCACACGCCCCTGTCGTCCCATGAACATGATCCTGTGTGGAGCACCTGTTATGTGCTTCCATCATCGCCTGGTTTCATCCTCATCACGCCTCGAGGAAAGCATGTTCCCCACTGGACAGAAGAGGAAGTCTGGCCCGGAGCTGTTGAGTTCCTCACCTCAGGTCCTGCAGCGGGTAAGCAGATGGAGGATCTCAGGCTGGGCCTGCCCACGTGGGGGCCTCTCAAGTGCAGGTGCCTCATCCATTAGCGGCAGGTTCAAGAATCTGCATTTGATGGCAAAGCCGGGATCCTGGGGTGGGTGACCTTAACGGAGCAGGCTGAATAAATTTTACTGATGTAAAAGTCAACAAGGCTCCAGGTCCTGAAGATCTCTCTCCAAACTGAGATGCCTGCTACGCCTGTCGTCAAGAAGCAGGGCAGGTGGTGCCTTTGCCCTGGAGGCAGGACAGGTGCCCCTTGTCTCTGGCCCATCCCACCCTCATTCGGGCTTTCCCTTTGCTCGCTGCTGCTCTGTCTGGGACACAGTCGTAAGCCAGAAGGACTGGAAAACTAGCTCTGCCCTGGGGACTTAGCCCGCACGTTTCAGTCTGCATAAGCTAGCTAGGCTGCAGTAACAAACAGTCCCCACATCCTAAGGCTTTAACACAGCGAACGTTTATTTCTCATTCACGTTGGTTTGCCACAGAGCTGGGCAGCTCCCAGGGCAGCTCTCCTCCACAGAGTGACTTGGGGCCCAGGCCTCTTCCATTCCTGGTGCATCTCAACACGAGGGTGCCATGCTTGTCGACATCAGGGGAAGAGAGAGAGGGAGGGTCTTTATCCTAGAAGTGGCCTCGCTCCTGCTCAAAGCCCACTATGGCCTCTAATTGCAAGGCTGAGAAATGCAGGGGGCACAGGGTTTTCAGTGACAAGGAGATGTTTTGCCTCACCAAGGGTGAGAGCCACCCTCAACTTGGCCTTTGGGTGGAAGGCATGGTTCTAGATATGGGATGGAGTGTGGGGGATGCCAGACCCAGGTTAATGATGAGCTTCCTGCAGGACCTCCAGCCCTCGGAGAGCGCCAACACCTCATCTTTGCAAGCTTTCCCAACAGAGCACATGAGCATTAATCTGCTTATTTTCTGAGAAGCTGACCTAACTTTGCTACTCCATTCCCTCTTTGAGGATGTCCACGCAGCTAACAGATCCAGGCCCCATGGGTGGATGGATGAGAGACCCTCCCTCCTGGGGCTCCCCTTTCCTTCTGTCCCAGCCTTTCTCTTGAGAGGCTTGTAGACCAGACAAGCAGAGGGGCTTCCCTCCTTAACACTGTGGAGCATGACAAGTAACTGGACGGGGTGGGTCCACTTGGAGAGGACTGGGGGGATTTCACAGGAGGTGCCCCTTGAGCCGTATCTTGTGGGATGCTGAGAGGCTGACCAGGGACGGGGAGGAAGGCTTCCTGAAGCAGCAGATATGCAGCTGGACTAGTTGGGTGACGGCTGACACTGTCCCGTGCTCCCCTGACCCACACAGAGCCTTGCAGTGAGGGTCATGGAAGGCTCTAGAATGCCACCATTCTCTGAGAGCCCAGCCTGGAGAAACCCTTATGCTCTAGGCTCTGAATGTGGGTATAGTTTGTGTCTGGAATTGGCAGCAGAGGAAAAAATTATGTATCATGTTCACCGTTGGCAACAGAATTCCTCTCTGGAAGGGAACTGTCTTCACTTGGGAAAATACCTTGCTGAGTGGCTGGAGGTGGAAGGTGGGTTTCCTTCCCATCGAGAGAGGAGAAGGGACGGGGACTTGGGGTGGGGTGAGAGCCACACCAGAGAGCAGGGAGGGTGGGTCAGGAGGTCCTGGAGGCTTCGCAAGTGACTCTGAGCTGTCCATGCGTTCCCTTTGGCCACCCGTCTCCCCAAACGCCAGTGCAGTTTCCTGCAGGCACAGGCGTCCTGGGACCCCCGGTTGGTGCGGGGCAGGGAGAGCACCCACGGGCGCAGGTTGGAGGTGCTACACAGAGGAGGGAGCACTCCCCCAGAGGACTCAGGGATCCAGGACTCTCCTTCTGCGGCTCCGAGGTCCGAGAGGATGGGACCTCGTGGGAATATGCAGAAACATGCTTCCTCATGAGAAAGACGAGGGTTTCAGGTTCATTTGTCTGCCCCTAAGAGGGCAGGAAGACCCCAGGGGACTCTGACTTAGAGCCATGTGTCACCATGGCCAATCTAGCAGATGGCGGTGATTACTGGGGGGCTGAGGTCGCCCGTGGGGTCCCCTCCCTCACCTACTCTGGGGACCAGGCTTTTAGGACCCCGCAGGCAGCTGTTTCTCCCTGCCCCGGGGCTGGGGGTTCCCTGTACACAGTGGCCCTGGCGAGGTCTGACCCCTCACCTCTCCAGTACAGCCCAGCGTCTTCCTCCTCTCTCAGCACTACACGCCCCCCTCGCAGGGTTTAGAACCCCTCACGACACTAAGATGGAACAATGGTTTGTGGCAAACGGATTTGGGGTGGATATAGGTCAGCTCCTTCAGCTGGTTTGGCCCCAGTATTTTCCTTCTGGAGGCTGGGAGGGGCTGGGAGGGCAGAGCCTGGTTCAGGGTGGGACCAGAGTGGGAAGATTTTAACATGGGTGTGTTTCCTGACCCAGGATCTGGACCAGGCAGGTGCTGGGAGAGGGCAACTGCTGGAGGGATGAGGGGCAGGAGGAGGGGGAGGAAGAGGAAGGGGAAGGGGGAAGGGGGTGGAAGGGGAGATGGGGGAGGCGAACCACAGAGGGAGAAGCTGGTAGAAGACGGGGCCAGGCCTCTGCAGGGAGGAAGCCAGAGCAGTGGGAGATGGGGCCTCACTTTAGGGTCTGAACAGTTTACGTGGAGGGAAGAAGGCATTAGCCTGAATAATCCCAGACAGTGGGTAATCCAAAAGTCGGTTATATCTGGATTTGAAATGAATCGCCTGATTACATTTGCAGCAGGTCGGCCCTCCTAATTATGATTAATTAGGCTAATGCCAGGTTTAGTTTACCTTCTCTGAGTGCCATCAAGGGGTACAGAGCGGAGGGATGGAGCACGGGAGCCGGCCGGGGAGGCACACGGTGGAGGGGCGGGTGGGGTTCTCTGAGCATCCTCAGCCCCAGCTCCTGCCCTCCGAGGCCAGGTTCCCTCTGCTCCCCACGGGAAGGAGGCTCAGCTGGGCTCTCCTCGTCCCTTCACTAAGGGGCGCTGCTCCAGCTCCCTCTGTCTGGCCTCCAGTGTGCAGCTTTCCTTCCAGCGACGGTCATGGCACGTTCCAGAACAGCTGCTTGTGGGGACGCAGTGCTGAGCTGCAGCAGAGTCTGGGGGTGGGGGCAGGACTGCGTCAGAGGGTGACTTTCCACCTCTCCAGGGAAAGAGGGCAACACCGTCCTGGGCTCCTTCATCCTCCTCCGTGGGTGTGGTGGGGACCGGAGCAGCTGCCTGGCCGGTCAGCGCCAGGGAACTGTCTCCAGTGATGGCCAGGAGCAGGTGCAGCAGGCGGTCAGAGGTGATGGTTCTGGGCGCTGATAACCGGACATGCACACTCCAGGGTCCAGGCCAGGGGCTGGCGTGTTTCTGTGTGCAGAGGTGGGAGTCCCCCCCCCACTCTCCGGTCTGTCTGGACCCATTGTCCCAGGTGCCGGCCAGAGGATTGGAACGGGCTTTTCTGGTCAGGGATTTTTGCTGGGAACATGCAGAGCTTGGCCCCTGCATGCGGGTGGCTTCCCCAGGGCCTCCGGCACCCGTCCCGTTCCCCAGGGCCTCCGGCA
>NW_022589705.1:98437082-98510321 GCF_004348235.1 Phoca vitulina | reverse complement strand
CCCCAGGGCCTCCGGCACCCGTCCGGTTCCCCAGGGCCTCCGGCACCTGATACAGCAGCTCAGAGCCTCCAGCCCTGCCTGGCATGACTCCCGCCCAAGCCCCTGCTGTGCCCTGGGGTCTTCTCCTTTCGCAGAACTTATCTCACAAGGAGGAATTTCTGTCTCCTTCCCTTTAAAGTCAGTTCCGAAAGTTAACTGCTCACACGTGCACATCATTTCATGAATGCACCGGGCTGCGCCCACAGCTATCCTGCGGAGTTTGGGCCAAATTGCTGATCACATTGGTTTCTCAGAGGAGCCCGGTTTCCCCAGTGCCTGCCGGGCAAACTCTGCCAGAAGAGATGCGCGGGAGTCGGCTTGTGGGGACCTGGCCAGGGCAGTGACTCGACCGCGGTGTCTGGGAAGCGCGGTGCCCCTCTGGGCCGTGCAGCCTCGGCTGACCCGAGTGCCGGGACCCCTGCTCACAGGGCGGCTCCAGGCAGAGCCTGCAGACAGGAGTTAGGCTTTCTAGGAGGAGGAGAGGGAGGGAGGTGGGAGAGGACATGGGGTGCAGATGCCCCTGGTGCATGGGGAGTCCTACAGGTCGCCCACCAGACTCTGCGAGGGGGCGACTGAGACATCACTCCAGGAAAACAAGCCTTTTTCTTAAAAATGCAGGGAGTCAATTACAGAGAGGCATCCGTTAAATCAGGAAGAAAAAAAGACAAATACCCATTTCACTCATCCACTGCCTCCATCATTTTCCTCCAAATCCTGACTGAGCACCTACTACACGCCGGGCCCTGTTTAAGCCCTGAGTGTGAGACTTCCTGCAGCTCACAGGCTGGCTGGGAGGCTGGTGGGGCAGAGAACAGCAGTGGGTTTGCGGGGAGGGGGGCACCCACGTGGTTAGAACGGTTGGGAATGGTGTCCCCAGAGCATGGAGAGCAGGGAGCTGCCCTGTGACAGGGCAGGGTACAGTGTGCACGAGGGGCCTTAAGACCTGAGCCGTGGAGGGATGATTCACAAACTCAGAGCCCACAGTCCTGGAGGCGGAGTGGGAGTGACCACTGGGACAACCTTCCTCAGGGGGCTTAGCAGCTATTTCAAAGGCTGCCCCACGTCCTTATGCCAAGGCCCAGCAACTCCGCTACCAGGATTTTTTATTCTGAAAAACTGTCAGAGATGTGCACCAAGATTCGAGGGCCAGGGGACTCACCAGGATGCTCAAAATAGCGAAAAATGACCTTAAAATTACCTTACGGTATTGTCATGTATTTTCGGAACATACTAAGCATGCAGGTAGGTTACGATACATTCAGGTTCGCTATGATTTTGGTTTTGCAAAACTGCGCCTTGACTCGTCAGACCGAAGGCTGGAAGGATAAACAGGGCACGCCAACAGCAGTTACGGCTTGGTGGCAGAGTGGTGGGGAGTTTTGATTTTCTTCTGTGTTTCTTTCTGTGTTACTTTATATTTACGTCAATAAATATAAAGATACACATTTAAAAAGAAGTCTGTTCGCAGGCCCTTTCTGTGTCTTCCAGACTGTTGTGTGACGGCCAGTCTCCAATGCCAAGTTCAGTTTCCCTAAGCCCACTACCTTCGTCTCTAACCCATGAAGATGAGTGTGTGACTCTGGCTGAAAAAGGTCCACACCACTGACCCCTCTGCTCCTTTCCCACTGTCTTCAGGTCAAAACCTGGGCTCCAGACTTGGTATTCAGTGCCCCTCACTCTCTTGCCTCCTTTTCAGCCGTTTCGCTGCCAGCTTCTCCATGATCCTCTCCTGCGACCTGCCCCTGTGAAGCTCCCAGGTTCTTTCATGAACCCTCATATTTGTACATTCTGCCTCCTCTTCCTGGGAGGCCAACCTTCATATATTTCTTTCTGGGAACTCCTACCCATCCTTCAAAACCTTTTCCAAATATCCCCCATGGTGATAATATCACTTCTGGTTTGAAACCCCAGGGCTTTCAGGATAAGAGTCCAAATTTCTTAGCATGGCTCCTGTTTGTCACCCCTCCCTCATCTTCTGCCCTCCTGCACCTTCACCCCCCCCCCCGCCCCCTGTCCCCCACACTGTGTTCTGCACCCTCACAGGTGACCCTCCCTGCATTGTTCTCTCTCTTGCCTTCGATTCAACAGTCAATTCCAGCCTGCGGGAAGGTCAGGGTGCGCTGTCGGGCTTGGCACTCGGCCTGGGAGTGCGTGATGTTTCTTCACCAGCTCAAGTGACTTAGAGATGAATCCAGCTGGAAGTAATTGTTTAGATTAAGCCCATTACCCTTAATAAATAATTAACCTGTCAGATGCGAGACACTTAGGAAAAAGCCTGTTCCTCTGCTCAGACTGAACATGCTCAGGACAAAGGTTTGCCACTGGGGTTCTGAGCTCCTTCCAAACAGCCAATTAAATTCAGATAGGTTTGGTAGCGTGGAGGCAGGATTTATGCTGGCAGGTGGGGCTGCTGTTTCCGGCGGGGGTGGGGTGGGGTGGGGTCCGAGGGGCAGAGGGGAGGGAGCCCCAGGGTCACGGCCAGCAGCCCTCTGGAGGTAGGAAGCCCTTTTCCCATCAGCTCATCATGGACACAGGCTGCAGGGGCCCAGTCTGTGGTCCAGCTCCTGGTTCTCTGGGGCCTGGAGGGCAGAGGGCAGAGGTGAGGACTCAGCATTCCCCCAGGGCTTGTCCCCCTCCCCTATTGATGAGAGCTCTGTGCTCTTACACCCCAGTGATGCTGGACCCCTGGGCTCCACCCAGGATCACCCAAATGACAAATCACCCCAGAGGCGGGTCTTTGGCTGCAGGTGAGCCACCCGGGGCACTGTCCTGGGAGGTGGCTGTCTGAAGTCATGGTTTGGACTGTGGCCTTGGAGGCAGACGGGCCTGGCACCAAAGCCCAGGCCTTCTGCTTGCTTGCTACCTGGCTTCAGCGAGTCTGTGTTCTCAGTGGTGACACGGCAGGTGGATGGCAGTTCAAGGAGGAGCGTCTACACCATGCAAGCTCCACAACAAATGGGTGAGCCTCCCCTCTGCTTCCTCGGAGAGATGCTGGTGGAACTCCCGGAAACGGCTGCCCCAGGCCAGGTAAACCAGCTTCGATAGGTGGACTCCCTTAGGGACTGTGGGGGACAATGTCCCAGACCCCCCCGAGCCAGGGCTTGGAGCCAGCCCCGTCTTCTCTCCTGTACCCTGGTCCCCCCTTCGCGTGAACAGCACCGTTGGCCAGGTGGGCTCAAGGTCAGGACAGGTGTGTGGAGGGGGCCAAGGTCGTGCGGGCTTGTGCCAACGGGGTGGGTGACCCACAGACCCGTGAGCGCTGGGCCTCTGGGGGGACATCTCTTCAAGAGGGAGACATGCCTTGTCCCCAGAGGTGGCCCCGGTGTCCTGCTGGGCAAACCTGATTCCCAGAGATCTGTTTGTCGGGAACCCTTCCCTACCGCCCGGCAGCTCTTTAGGGGCTAACGGCAATTTGCATATGTCCACTCGACAGCGCACGCCAAGTAATTCCACGTACATTAGGTCATCTGAGTTTCACGACTCCTTGGCACAAGGACAACTGGAACTATTTACGAATTATAATAATGTTGATTTAATAACAGCAGCAAGGACGTGACAGCTATGACGTGAAGGCGGGTGCCATCGCTGGGCCCACATGGATGCCTGTGTCCTGGGGTTCTCGTCACCCACCTTGGAGGCGAGGAGGCCGAGGCTGCAGAGCGGGGGCTTTGCCCCGGGGCCCAGTGCCCAGGGCGCATCTCTGCTCAGATGGTCCGGTGGGCATCCCTTTGTCCATCCTTACCTTGATGAGCGTGGGGGGGGAAGGTTCGGAGCCCCTGGGACTCTGAGGGTCGCTAGCCTGGCCAGAGGCTGCCCTGACCTGCCTCACCTGTTACCAGGGCAGGTGTGCTGGGCAGGGAGGCTCTCGCTCCCAAATTCTGCCACTTTCTGGTGGAAACAAATAAGACAGTGGGTGAATTATTTGCTTCCTGCTGTGCATAAACCAGAGGCATAATGTAGCTGCCAGGCCTTTCACACTGCAGCGTCAGCAAGGCAATTAACTTGAAAATTGAATTGATGTGCATTGATTTTTTTAATAAAGTTATCGTAATATATTCATTTGTTAGAATCCAGAGCTGAAAATAGACATTTTGTTTCTGATTATGGGGCCTGTCCCTATAAATCACCGGGGACGGCAGGAACGAAACCCCTCATTTCACGTCATCATTTCCTATTAGATCCAAAACGCCCACCATGGGGCTATTTTCCTCCTCCTGTTTAGGGGCTTTACATACTTGGAACCCCTTGAGGTCTTTTCCCAGAAAATGGGGTGAGGATGACAGGGCCTGGGGAGCAGGGCCCAAAGGTGGGGCCGGGTTGGCTGCTGGGGCTGGGTCCCATTGCCCCTGGGCTTGGCTGTTTGGGTTCTGCTCCGGGATGGGGATGGTGCCGAGCTGGCAGGTGCCCCATGAGCCCTGAGGTCAGAGGCACTCGGCCAACGGGAGGAAGGGGTCATTAATGGTGTGTGGCTCATAGGGCTCTGGGGACACCCAGACTCATGTCCCTAATCCCAGAACCACAGAGGCTTGGGGAAGTCCCACACCAGGTAAGAGGTTGGGGCTCTGAGGGGCTCTCAGGTCCCAGTGTGGCCTCCAGAAGGCAGAGTCTCCTGGCCACTGCAGAGAGCCTCAGTGTCACCACCTCGGGGGCCTGAAGGCGGGTCTGCCTTTGGGCAGCTCTGCTGATTAGAAAAGCCTTGCGTGTTGTGAGCCACGGTCTGGGCATCCTTTCTGTGTTCTGCTGCAGGAACGGTGGCCCAGGGAGGCCAGAGACTCTTCCAGAATCACCCTGACCTCCGACCTCCAGACCTGGGGGAAAGCAAGTGTGTCTGAAGCCACGAGACCTACAGGAATCTGCTACAGCGGCTGCGGGAAGCGAACGTACCGTTCATTGATTTATTTGCCGCTGCCGCAGGCCCTCGTTCAGCAAGACCTGCCGTAGCACCCGCCACGGGGCCCTTGCGGATGCAGAAACGGTCAGACGTGGCTCCTGGGCAGAGTCGGCAGCCTCCTCCTGACCTGGGCAAGACGAGGGACTCTAGGGCCCCCCTCCCCTCGAGCCCCTCTTGGTGCCCATCCCCTGCTGGAGCTGCCTCTTCTTCTCGCCTGCGTGCCAGGCTCAGGCCCACTCCTCATTTTCATGACGACAAAATCATTCCCTAGAGAGCCCGAGTAGAAAGTGGGGGCCGGGTTGGAGGCGGGGTCCTACCCCACGGGGCTTTCAGAGCTCCCTGACCTGGGATCAGAAGCTGATTAGGAAGTGAACTTGGGGCCGATGGGATGGGAGACCTGCACAGAAAGAATCCATGTGGCCTCTGCCTTGGAGGGGGCGGGTGTGAGGGGAGCCCCCATCCTCGGGGCAGGGCAAGCCTGGGTGCGGGGGACCTGCAGCAGGAAAGAGGGTCCTGCCACCCGGACCCTGAGCTGGGCGGCCTCTGAGTGTGTTCCCGGGGCAGTTATACTGAGAGGCAGCTTGGCCTGTCTGCCTGTCTGTCTGTCTCTATCTACTTTGTTTTTGTTTTTGTTTTTTTAAAGATTTTATTTATTTATTTGTCAGAGAGAGAGAGAGCACAAGCAGGGGGAGCAGCAGGCAGAGGGAGAAGCAGATCCCCACTGAGCAGGGAGCCCGATGCGGGGCTCCATCCCAGGACCCCAAGATGGTGACCTGAACCGAAGGCAGATGCTTCACCGACTGAGCCACCCAGGCGTCGGTCAACCTCTATCTTTGTTTCTCTGTCTCTGTCTACAGCATGAGGACGTCGGACCTCCAGGGTGTTTCCACTGGGCACGGGGGTCTGGTGTGCTCTGTCCTGTGAGGGGTCCCAGCCACCCACCTGGGCCTGGGCCTTGGTTCCGAGCCTTCGGGTGATGTTGCAAAGCCTCGGAGCCTTGTCTGCAAGGCAGGGCCAGCAGAGGGTCCCTTGAAGCCTGGTGGGAGTGAGAGCGTGCACAGGGCTCAGCACCAGCCTACCCCACAGACACGCCGTGAACAGCAATGCCCACAGCTACTGGTGTGGTTGCTCGCCTCCGCTCAGGTGATCTCGCCCTCCGCTGTCCTTCCTTCCTTCAGCTGGTGCTGGGCTCAGGCCTCAGCATCCTGTCCCCCTGCAGCCCATCTATGGTCAGCTGAGGCAGCACTGGGACAGGCTGGTTCAGCCCACAGTAGAGGAGAGGGCTCTGGCCATCGCGGTGCTGGGGGACCTGCTCCTGCAGCCCCAGGCCTGCCCTGTCCCTCCATCTCCCAACCCCAGAGGGAGCGGCTGAGTCTGCATCCAGCCTCGGCCCGGCCGCCGAGCCGGCTGCTGCCCAGAGTCCTCTGTGTTTGGAGTGGACCGACAGCCAAAGCATCTGGCCTTGTCAGAGCCTTTGTTTCCTCAAGGCACATCCCTGGGAGATGATGAGCAGGCAGCATTAATGTGTCCATGTGTCAGACGAGGAAACAGAGGTCCACAGTGGCCCAGAGCCAGACGGTTAGTGAGTGACTGAATGAGGGGTCTCCCCACATGTAGACTGCAGCATTTTTCTGGAAGGATGACGTGAGGGGTGGAGCGGTCAGTGACTGAGAAGGTGACTTTGCGTCAGGCTGGGATGATCCTACTGTCCTTGGCCCCAGCACCCCCACGGCCACTCTGGGACAACTGGGTCAGTTACCATTCTGCCAAGAAAGTAACCAACGTTAGCTGAGAAAATGAATGGAAACAGGGTGGAATTATCAAGCTTGTGGAAAGTGGGACCCGGCTGAGGGCCCAGGCCCCTCAGGACTGGCCCGGGACTCTGTGGTCCGGCAGCAGCCTCCCGGGCGTGGGCTCCAGGCGTCTTGTGCTCAAGTTCCAAATCCTGGCTGGGGGTCAGGTGGCCGCGCCTGGCCCAGGCCCCCTCCTTGCCAGCCGGGCTGACAGCTGCATGACCTGGGGGGAGGGTGGTTCCCCACAAGGAAAATCAAGGCGCTGTTCCCTGAGGAGGGGCATGGGTGCTGCTAGGCAGGACCAGCACGGAGCCTCGGCGTAACCCGGGGACTCCTCGCTCACCGCTTTAGGCATTCGTCACCCATTGGTCCGGCAGAGCGGCCTGGAGGGGACGCTCTCAGGGGGTGTCAAATGGCTTGGGTGAAGTCTGGTGGGAGCCGGGGGAGCGAGGGGCTAATGCGCCCTGAGGGATGGTCACTCAGGGGTACACCTGTTTTGAGGTGAAGAAGCCTGCACCTGAGGAGTGGGGTCCTCGAGCCTTGTAGGAGGTGTTCTGCTCATGTCTTCACGTAATGGCGCACGTGGCAGGGGGTCCTGGTGGTCCCCTCCCCAGATTCACGTGTTGAAGCCCTAACCGCCAGCGTGCCCATGGGAGGAGGTGGTGAGGTCAGTGGGGTAGAGCCTTCCTGGGTGGGATTAGGGCCCTTCTAAGAAGAGGAAGCAGCATGAGAGCCCTCTCTCTGCATGACCCGGGAGGGGCCACAGGACGGCAAAACCGGAAGGTGGCCGTCTGCAAGCCAGAGTCCGGGGGCTTCGCAGATAGAGACTGGATCTGTGGCTCCTCAAGCTATACTTCCCGACTCCAGAGCTGCTTCTGGGGCAAGCTACCCAGTTGGTGTCATTTTGTGATGCAGCCCGGACTAAGGCTGCAAAAAATGCTCTTTCTGAAACTTTAATGAAGCCATGTGTTTGGAGCAGGGGCTGGAAGCAGAGCGTGGGCACTTACCTCTCGCTGGAGACTGGAGGGTCTGCAGTGCATGCAGCTGAGGGCTTGGCTGGAGCCGTTGGTGGCTGGCTGGGCACGGGGAACCCACAGGTGCTTCCTGGCAGGGAGGGACCGAGACAGCAGCCCTGGAGGGCCAGTGGGACTAGCTCTTCTGTCTGCCGAGGACGGATGCTGTTGCTGACACGTTGGCATGGTATCCGGCTGTGGTGTGCCCCTCCAAAATGCCACAAAATCACTCAAGAGAAGAAAGTGGTCAGGCTCCATTTATCTTGCTAAAAGTGTCCCTGTTCTTGACATGTTGTGTGGGGGCACGTTTTTAAATGTAAAAACAAGGCTTTGAGCAAAAACCCGATTTGTTTACAACAACCTGTGGAGTCGTGAAGATGAGATTTTGACTAATGGGCACAAACTTTGTGTGCGCAGAAGCGTTCCATTATGGATGAGCTAATTACACCCGTGTGTTGGATTGGGATTGCGGGGACGTCAACACTTGCCCACCTCCGACGGGGCCCCAGCCCACCGGTTAGGATAATTAATGAAACCTTGCTCCTGCACGTTTTGCCAGGCACAAATTATCACCTAATTTCATGATTCTGCACCCATCAGCCATCAGGGTGCCTCCTGGGGGCTCTCCGCCGACGGCAGGTGCAGGAGGGACTTCTGGGCCTGGGGGACGTCTGCTTGTTAATGGCACTTGGGCTGGATGCGCCGACTCTGGGTTTCACGAAAGCCACTGGCGAGCGTGTCCTGGTAGGAGCCCCTCCTTCCCGTTTGCCACGGGGACCTTTGCCGAGCTTTGTGGAAGTGCCATGTGGGCGCCTGTGTCTGTGGATCTCCTCTGTAACTAGCAGACAGAGTTTTAGGATGGGGAAGGTAGAAGAGCCACTTTGCCACAAAGAGGGGGCTCCTCCACCCCCTGCTTCTTGAATGTGGCCAAGGCTCAGAGGGATTGTTGTTTATTTTTTTTTTCCCCACCAGTGGGCATGGGTCAGGCGATTACACTCCAGGGGAGTTCCTTCTTTCCCTTAGCCTCCTAGCGAAACAGAAATAAATTGTCTTCCTTTTTAAAAAAATTTACAAGTTAACAAGAGCAGCTAATCAATGTTAGGCATTCGCTGTGTCTGGGCATTGTGCTGTCCTCACTGGGCGATGCCCAGATAGCGACTTTGGGCATGGAGGATCATTCAATCTCCCAACGCCAGTGAGCGTCAGAGCGGGGGGTGGACTCCAAAGCCGGTGCTCTGAGCTGGTTCGTTAGACCACCTACAGAGCGACGGAGGCAGCGTCCAGCACAAAAGTGACCAGGCTCCCTCTTGCCTTTGGGTGGCTTCCAGCCCAGGGGACCCAGCCTCGTGTGACCCAGCCTTCATGTTCTCTGCTGAAGCCACAACAAAGTCTTCAAGGCATGGCTGTATGTCGACTCGGAAGGTGAAAAGCCAGTAGATGGTGCTTGCATTTTCGTAACTATGTAACAGCCATGTGGTGTACTATGCTTGCAATTTCTTTTCTGTATGGGTTTGTTTCCTGGAGATTTCTTTCTTTTTTTCTTGCATGATTCGTCATTAGCATAACCTTGCTTTCTCTCATCTCTCTGTAATATTAACAAGTCTCTGGAATTTCACTTAAGAAAAAAAAGAAACCCCTTCAAATTTCCTTCTCCCAGAATCTGCAGGTGGGCTCGATGGCATCGTAGGACGACTTCTGCATCGCCCGTGTCGGTGGGGAACACCCCTGCATCTTGGCCACTGAGAGACCTCCTTCCACTCTTCCCTCCCCATAGACCACATCCTCAACCGTTTTATGAATAAACTTTTAACTTTAAATCGGATTTAGATGTGCAGAAAGGCTGTGAACATAGTACTCAGAGTTCCCCTGTGCCTACCTCCCCCATTAGTAACATCAGTGCGGAGTGTTTGTCACAACCAAAGAACCAACACAGATTCGGCATTTTAAACGAAAGTGCATACTTTTTTCTTTTTTTCCAGATTTCCTTAGTTTTTACCTAATCTCCTTCTCTCTTCCAGGACTCCATCCAAGATGCCACATGACATTTAGTCATCGTGTCTCCTTAGGCTTCTCTTGGCAGTGATGGTTTCTCAGACTTCCCCTATTTTTGGTGACCTTGATAATTCTCCAGAGGACCGGTCAGATATTTCCAGACTGTCCCTCATCGGGATTTGTCTGGTGTTTTTCTCATGGTTAGACTGGGTGATGAGTTTCGGGAGGACGTGCAGTGTCCTTCCCATCACGTCATGTCAGGGTTCATGCTGCTACCCCCGCCAATGTGACCTTGACACCGGCCGAAGTCCTGTTGTTCAGACAGCTTCCCCACTGGAAAGTGACTCTATGCCGTTGACTTTATTTACATGCTGGTCTATATTATGCTTCCATTTGTCCCTTTGGAAATTGCTTCATCTGGCCGTGTCCACTGGGCAGGGCAGCCTGGAGGTGGCACCACGACGTGAATTTGACTCGCTCAGGCCCTTTGGCGACCTTTTGCTTTGTGTCTTGTCTTCTTTGGTTGACATTTTATTTCTTCCCTACTGCTTCTTCTGATTGTTTTTTGCTTTTTCCAGGACTGCTAGCATTACTCATGTCAGGATGGAGTCATAGGGCAGCGGCGGGTCCCCTTGGGGAGCACCACTCTTGCACATTGCAGGGTATTAGGTGCTTTCATCCCACTGCCATTAGCCACACGCCGAACACTGATGTTCCTACCATCTGGCTGCCAGCAGGATAACTGGCTGAGCCAGCAAATACCGTGATTGCAAGAAGGCCCAGCTGATCCCGCTCCTGAGCTCGATGCATGGCCCTCCTCCCCGGCCCTTCTATTTGCAGTGTGGTCCCTGTGCTTCCCGCGTGTGCTTCCCACAAAGGGCCCCGTACCCTGCAGGGACACTGGCTGTCTCCCTCAGGAGAGAGTGGGACCACATGGGGATGTCAGTGTATTTCCAGAACAGTGATCTTGGTGGAGCTTTTTCCCTACAGAGTTGGGTATTTCTTCTTGGTGCTGATCTAACTGAAAATATTCGGAGCTAATGCTACTGAGCCCTCACCGGGCACTTGGCACAGCCCACACTGGCTTACCACAGTCCTGGGTGTTTGGAGCTACTTCTTAGCTCCACTGAAGGGGGAGACTGAGGCTCACGGGCAGGTGTGTCGTGCCCAGTGTCTGCAGCTAGTCACCCATGGGGCCGGCATTCTAACCTGCTCCAGGAGACCCCAGCAGGCTTGCTTGCACACCTGTGTGTGAGTGTGAGAGTCCTTCTGCAGCCAGTCCATGCACCGGCCCAGCCTAGCCAGGAATGCTGTGGCATTGTGCTGGCCGGCTCCTGTGGGACGCTCGGAGCCCCTCCACTGTGGGGCGCACGTGCTGCAGTCCAGCTCTGTGGGGGCTCCAGGACCCGATGGCAGCCTCAGAGATCAGTGGTTGTGCTGATGTGCTAGGTACTCACAAATGGTGGCGGCGCTGTTTCCGTGGGTGGGAGCTCCTGGCAGGGCGGGGAGGGGAGGATGTCATGAGACCCTAGGGGCTGCTGCTGAGGCCAGATGGTCAAGGACGAGGACAGATTTCCCCCACGGTTGGGCCTCTGGGGTGAGGAGCAGGGCCAGGAGCCAGCAGCAGTGATACGTCCCTGCACCTGCCCAGAAAGTGATGTCACCAGTAGAGAAATGGCACTTTGAGGCTCTGTGTGGAAGGGGGGAGAGAAATGTGGACTGTCGTGAGAGGGTGGCTGGGATTTGCTCTCACTGGTGGACATGGGCAGATGACTTTGTCTGAGCCTCATGTTGCTCATCTGTAAAATGGGGCAACAGCAGGACCTCCCCCAAAGGGATGATCACGGTGTCAGTGGGATGACTGCCTTCCCCCCCTTGGTGAAACCAGGTGCAAAGGCATGCAGACAGATGGGACGGCTCAGCCCTGCTCCCTTCTGCTTGCCTCCCTGGGCATCTGCCAGCTGACACCTGCCCGTCAGGGCTCGGAAGGGCTGGGGCTGGGGCTGTGTGCGCTCTGGTTTACAGTTCCAGCTCCCTATCATGCTCACCATCGCGAGGGACAGAATCTGGACAGACAAGGGCGATTCTGCTCTTCACATGCACAGTGGACAAAGGATTGGGCAGTGGTGGGCTCTGCCTGCGTCCTGTATTTTATACACACACACACAGACACGCACGCACCCACCCACCCTTGCCCTCCCTGTCTTCTCACAGAGTAAATGACGGTGTGCTTTCTGCAGGGAAGGGGCAGCTTCTCTCCAGGGAGTGTTAGTATGCCAGAGGAGCTTCCCGTGTACTCAAGGAGAGCCAGCTAAGCACCTACTGTGTGCTAGCTCCTCATAGCACCTCTGTGGTGCTGGGCTGGTCCTTCTTGCCTTTGAGAAATGTGCAGTCTGGGAAACACACAAGGACGACACGTCCTGTCGCCATGTGCTTCTAGATGGGCATCTATTTTTGTGACAGAACGCAAGCAGGTGAGCAGGGATGCAGTGTGAGCCTGTGGGGCCTGAAGACTAGTTGCAAGTCCTCTTTCTGAGCAGGGCACTTCTGGTGGTAACAGCTGCTCTGGAGAAGGTTAGCAGGGCGAGCAGTCACCGTGTGCGGCCCCCTTTGCGATATTCAACAGCCCCAGTGACTCCAACACGTAAATGAAAACAGCATCTCTCCACTGAAGGAAAGCAAAATCCTAACGGATTTGTTCTCGAATCGCATACTATTGTTGAACACGGGAAAGTGTCAGAGTAATGAACACTTGTATAAATAGCGCAGTCCGGCCGTTACTTCGGAGGTGCCTTTTTCGACTAATTAAGACCACTGGGGATGGCACAGGTGTGCTGGGTGGTGGTGATTTCTGGCGAAGGTTGGATCTTGATACACCGACAGGCGGCAAGTTCTCAGCCGGCCATTGCTCCCTATGTCACTGGAAGAAGCCAAAGAAATGCCCCCAGTTGTCCTGAAAATACCCAAAGGATGGCAGGACAGAGCAGAGTTCCTGTCCACCCTTCCTGGTGAGAGAGTGGGTCTCCTCCCTGGACTCTGGGTGGACTAGTTCTCAAGGCTCAAAATGTCCTGGGTCATTCACCATAGACTCTATGTCAGGTGCTCAGGTGCTTGATATGCCATGCTGAGAAAGAGAGAGAGAGAGAGGGAGAGAGGAGGGCAGGGAGAGAGGGCAGAGGGAGGGAGGGAGACAGAAAGGCACTAATCACTTTGCGGAGACGACCACCACTGTGCACTGACAGCCTTGGGGAAGGGTGGAGTGTTCACACCCTGAGGTATAAGACACAGAGAAGTCCTCCCAGCTTCAGAGCATCCTGATTTCCAGTGCCGGCCACGCTTGTCCCTATGTACACCAGTGGGACAGAAGGCCGGTCACCCCAGGGCTTGTGTGAGCCCTGAGCAGGTGGGTGATCCCCTTGGTTGAGCCTCTTTCTCTGACCCTGACCTCCCTCACTCTCGTGGCCCCCAGACCCAGCAGCTCCTCCTGCGTCCACCTGCTGGATCCCAGCTTGCTCGGGGCTGAGGCCGACGCGATTGCATCTTCGTTGTACCAATATTTTCATGGCCACTGCTCCTGGCAATATGAGGCTGGCAATAAAAATAATTTATTGGAGGGATGTTGGTAAAGCCTTGCTTATTGCAAACAGTAAATTAAAGTGAGCACTTCCACCTTTCTTTCCCACCCAGGGAACAATAACCACTCACAGTGAACTCAGAGGGGAAAGGGAACAAGATATAGGACAATCGTTCAACTTCACCCGTCTTACCAGCAACCTCATAAAAATTAAGGAATTATTTTTCAAAGAGATAAGGGCTGTAGGGACATGAAAATCAAAACAACCAAATTGTTCCTGCCCGGAGGAGGTGCATGTGGGATGGGAAGGGATTTCTTTTCCCATTTTTAATTTACAAGAACCTTGTAAACTACAAATTAAAGGAGCAATTGCGATTCAGAAGGCTTGATTCATTAAACCTTTATTTACCCTTAATGCCTCCAAAGAAAAATAATTTGGTTACTGAACGTGAGTTATGGGCTCAGAGCTGACATCTTCCCACACAAATCTCCAGGCCTGTTTTAGGGTGGGGCTACTGTGCGCTGAGCAGAGGTGGCAGCTAATAGCAAAACTCACTCCCCTGTTGGGGAGATTGTTCGGAAGTGAGCTTCCAGTGGGCGATCGGAGTGGGACGGCTCCTGCGGTGTTTGGTCCCTAGGCCTGGACGCGGGTGAGCTTCCAGTGGGCGATCGGAGTGGGACGGCTCCTGCGGTGTTTGGTCCCTAGGCCTGGATGCGGGGATGGCAGTGAGGAACACGTGAATCTCCTGCTGGTCAACTTTAGGACTGTTTCAAATTCATATTCCTTTTCCCAAGAAGCCTGAAATTATTCGTGGTCTGCACTCACTCGTAACAAGCAGATAGTAGGAACCCAATAAATATGTCTTTAAATGAGTGAAAGAGGAAAGGAATGAATGAAGGGACTTCATGAATTGCCCCCAGGTACTGGACCTCGGGGTGCATGGGGAATCTGCATTATTGCACATGGGAGTTCTTAAAGGCAAGCTCCTGATGCCCTCCATCCCCTTCGGTCGCCACGGAGCACTTACTGCATGCCAGGCCCTAGCTGGACAAGAGGTCAGACCCGGTCCCAGCCCTGTCTGGGTTTATGGCCAGATGCATGTGGCATTTCCCTCAACAGCTCATCTCTGTGGACTTATCTGGTGGCTTCTGAGGGTGAGGAGGAAGTCCGGACAGTGTAGGCAGGGAGAAGTGCACGCCGTAGTGTGGACATGTGATGTATCCATTCTCCACCGCCGTGTAACTAATCACCCAGAACTGAACACACATTATGGCAGATTTGGAGGTCAGAAGTCGGCATGGGTCAGCTGGCTTCTCTGTTTCAGGGTCTCTCACAGGCTGCGATGTCGGTCAGGGTTGGGGTCTGATCTGAAGGCTTGACCGGGGAAGGACCCACTTCAGCCTGCTGAGCTGGGGTATCTTTTCTTATCTTCTGCCCTCAGACTGGGACTTAAACAATTGGCTCCCCTGGTTCTCAGGCCTTTGCACCTGGACTGAGCCACACCATCAACCTTCCTGGGTCTCCAGGTTGCAGACGACAGATCATGGTACTTCTCAGCTGTCATAACTGCATGAGCCAATTCCTTCTATATGCATATCCTATTGGTAATTTTTCTTGGGAGAACCCTGACTGATACAAGAACTCTTTTCTCTTTCCTCATGGAAAACCCCTTGCCCATGGTTCAACCAGAACCACACCCCATGCAAGGGCTTTGCTAACAATCCCTCCTGGTATGAACTTTCTTGCCTGCATTAAGGCTCCCTCCCATTGGCTCCCCAAAGGACTTTGGACTCTGCCTGAAGAATGTCAAGCAGGAGCAGGTGGGGATATTTCTAGAGATCCCAAACCCAGAGAGGTACCATCTTCACCTGCTTGCAACAAGACACTGACCTCAGGGCACAGTCACCACATGGAGACACTGCGGGTTTTTAGACTGAATCTAAAACATGAATTGACAATGTTTTTTTGGAGAAGGTCACGTTGCTCAAACCACTACATTTGTCATAAAGTGAGTGTGCCTAGAGAAGACAGTTGAGTGTGGGGTAAATGGTCATGGTGCAGGGTGGATGTGCAGGGGTGAACTCTGAGCCCTGAGCTAGGGAGCCGAGAGTTCTTTCCATTATGAGCCTTTGGATTCATTCTGTGTCTCTGCTTCTGTTGGCCCATACATCTCTCTCCTTTACTTTTTGGCATCATTGATGGATTTTATGAATGTTTCCAAAGGTGGGTTCCCAGCTTTAATGGGAGTTCGTCCTGGGCATCTTTGCACACCAGGTCATGGCACAGAGGAGGTGTGGGACGTGGCTTGAGGAGACGTGGAGTGGGAGGGCCATGGGAGTATGGAATCCAATGAGGGTGCTGGCTCCACCTCATGGTGCTACTTTGGGAACACCACTCTTCCCTCTTGGCCCTGGTGTCGCTACCATAAGGCATGGGGTGTGGTTAGACCTAAGTCTTAGCCAGCTTAGGTCTGTGGATGGGACTGTGGATGGCTCACCTGTGTTCCCCAAAAAGATATGTTGGAGTCCTAACCCCTGGTGTCTGCATATGTGACCTTGGAAGTAAGGTCTTTGTATCTTTGCCATCCTGTTAAGATGAGGTTGTACTAATGAGGATGGGTCCAAATCCAGTATGACTGGTGTCTTTACAAGGAGAGGAGGGATTGGGGCACACACACACAGAGAGGAGAACATCATGTGAGACAGACACACAAGAAGAAGCTCATGTGAACATGGAGGCAGAGATTGGGGTGATGCACCTATAGGCCAAGGAAACCCAAGGGTTGCTGGAAACCACCGGAAGCTAGAAGACGCAGGAAGGATCCTGCCCTAGAATCTTCTGAGAGACTACGGCCCTGCCGACAACGTGATTTCAGACTCCTGGTCTCCTGACTGTGTGAGAATAGGTTTCTGTTGTTTTAAGGCCCCCAGTCTGTTATGGAAGGTCTGTTATGGAAGGTCTTTGTTATGGAAACCCCACAACACTCCTATGGTGGGGACCCTACCCTGTGATGGTCAGTGGGGGCTGCAAGGGGCAGGCCCTGGGGGAAAAGGGGAGCACTATGCCCTAGGGTGACAAGGTGGCACAGAGGCACGGGAGGCTCAGGATGTCCTCCTCTGCCTGTAGCACTGTTCATGGGAGCTGGGTCAGGGAAGGTGCTGGGGGTCCAAAGCAAGGATGGATCCCTCTGCTCCTTAGCCTGGTTTGGAGGGACAGTCCAGGCAGCTGAGAAACACTCCACTTCATGCAGGGAAATCGGGTGGGGCTGGCCTGACTTTGCCTCAGGTGCTTGCCCCTCTTTGGGCCTTGGTCTCCTTACCTGTGAGGTGGAGGCATTCATCTGGGTGAGGGCAGCTCTTTAGGCTCTGACCACCATCCCACCCCACGCAAGGGGGCTGGCTCAGGAATGCCAGAGGAGAGCGAGCATTGGGAGGTGTGTTTTGTTTATAGTCACAGAGCAGCCCTGGTCCCAGGCGAGCCAGTTTCCCAAGTCCCAGAGATGCTGACTTATCCACAGAAGGGGGGAGGTATGTTTTAACCCCCACAGCACAATGACTATCTGAGGAAACTGGACCACACCCCTGTGGGATTGGATAGAAGAGGGTGGGGGACCTGGATTATTGGGAGGGGGAGTGGAGCCAGAGTCATGGGGGCTGCAAGGGTGTAGTCATGACCTTCATCCCACTGGCCTGTCCATAGATCTCACAGTGTCATTATGTCTCTGGACATTGGACTTGTCTTTGGGAGAGTTGACAGGTGGGAAAGATCTCCAGCCATAGAGGCAGCAGACCCGGGCTGTACCCCTTGGCAGGGCATTTACTCCCTTCATGGGGAAGGTCATTGCCCTTTCGGGGTTACTGTTATGGTTAAGCGAAGTGATGTATTAAGCCCCCAGGTCGGGTGTAATAAATGGGGCCTCCCATTTCCTTTGTTGGGGGAGAAGTACATTAAGGGTTCCTTCAGGGAGGGGCTGGGTTTCCAGATCCTGGCAAGCAGCCTTGATCTCAGCCAGCTGTCCTCATGCCTCTGCCTTACATGTGATTAAGTTATCCCCCCATTTATTTTAAAGACTTGTCTTATCACCTATTTACAAGACTTATGGATTTCTCATTACTTCCTTTGATGGGACTCAAGCTGAAGTGCTTTCTGCTCACTCCATTTGAGCTCTGCCTATAAAACATGACAGTAATAATGGCCAAGGGAGGAGCGGGCCATGTGGGGATCGGGGCCAGGCAAAAGGTATCCGCCCACATGCCTCAGGGATTTATCACAGCCACACGCACAAATGCTGGCATGCCTCCCAACAGTTGTCCGTAGATGCTCAGCCCAGATCCCCCAGCACCAAGTCCCAGATAGACACAGATGAAAATCTGCCTTTAAAGTTAGGAGAACATCCCTGAGATCACCCTCACTTCTGAACCAACTGCAGAGTTCATGGCCCTCTGAGACCACCCTTACTTCTGACACTAACTGCAGCTTTTGGGGGTCCCTTGTACTATCCTCAGGTTCAATAATTCACTAGAAGGACTCTCAGAACTAGCTGAAATCTGTTATACTCATGGTTCTTTATAGCAAAAAGACACAGATTAAAATCAGCTGAAGGAAGAGACTCATGGGATGGAGTCTAGGAAAATTCCATGTGTGGAGCTCCCACCATCCTCCCCGCTGTGGAGGCGTGGATGGTGCTCTTTCCAGCACCAGTGGTGACCACACACACACTGCACCCTCCAGGGAAGTCCATCAGCCTTGGTGTCATCACATAGACATGGTTGACCACCCACATGGCTGACTTCAGTCTCCAGTCCCTTGAAGGGTGAGCTGTTACCACTTGACCCAAAACCCCCACTCTAAATCAAATTGTTATACTATCCAGCATGGCCCTATGGTCCCCTGGCAAACAAGGACACTCTTACCAGACAGGACATCCCATGGGCTTAGAGATCACCTTCCAGGGGCTGAAGGCAAATACAAGACCTCTCTTTGGAAGGGTTGAATTCTTTGCTACACACTGTCTCTTCCTCTTGGCCAAGAGGGCTGAGGTATAAGCAAACTCAAAGGTGCTCCTTACATTTTCATAGAGACATGTGTTTACAGGAGGTGGGTGAGCCCTGAGTCAGGATAAAATTCCCATCTGATAGCACTGTACAGAAGGGCAGTCCTCCTGAGCCTTGAGGAATTCCCTGCCCTTCTGCAAGGCATGTTGGCTTTTCTCACCCTGGTTGTAGACCACTGGTCAAGGGTTGACTTCTTGACAACAAAAGCCTAAATTGAATAAACAGTTTAGAGTGCTGGAGTAGTGTGTATGGGCGTGTCTACCTCTAGACTCAAATAACCAAAAAGAAAGGCTGAAGATGCCCAAAAGGTTGGCACCACAATGCTTGGAGTGATGGGTCACCAATGGGAACTTGATGGAGGCCCTGGTTTAGCACAACCCTCTGAGCTAATGTGATGTGAAGCAAACTTACTAGGGAGACAAGGAGGGAGACAGGGTCCTAGTGGCAGATACTCACTCTGTGAGCATTTTTCAGTGAGTAGACAATGAATGGATGGATGGTTCATTGGATGGATGGATGGATGGATGGATGGACAGAAAGATGAATGGAGAGAAGGATGGATGGAGAGAAGGATGGATGGATGGGTGGGTGGATAGATGGATGAATGGAGAGAAGGATGGACAGAGAGAAGAATGGATGGATGGATGGATGGATGGATGGATGGATAGATGGATGAATGGATAGATGGATAGAAAGATGAATGGAGAGAAGGATGGACAGAGAGAAGGATGGATGGATGGCTGGCTGGCTGGATGGATGAGTAATATGATGTGGGAGCAGCATGATGTGTGGTATGCAAACACTGGGTAAGAAGCCCATGCTGTGAGGCCAGCTCTGGCTGGCCAAGGTTTGTATGAGGATCAAATGAAAAAATGCAGGTGTGATGTCCAGCCCCAGCATCTTGTGTAGACTAGACTCTCAGTAAGAAGCAGTTTCCTATCTCCTCTTTTCCCTGTTGGTACTCAGTGCTTACAAGTTCCACTGGGCTTTGTTATACCCCGTGGTTTGGCCCGTGTCCAATAGATGTGTCCCGTTGTGGGCAGTGTGGGGGAGTGAGTCCCCTCCCCAAACACCGTGTCTGCAGTGTTTGACCCTTTGCATACAGATGCTGCGTCTGTGTTGAACTCAGGACATTCATTCATTCAACTCCATCCCCTCCTGCAAATATCAGAACTATTCTTTGTGGCCGTGGACCAGGCACGGCCATCCTCAAGAAGGTGTCCTAGTTATTCAGCTTGGCACAGATGCCGTTTCTTCTTAGATCTTCATTCCTGGGTGTCAGGGAAATGATGGATCTGGCCCTGGTCCTGATGCAGTGTTCTGGGTAGGCACTCCTGCAGCTGTCCCTGAAGGATCTGTTTGTTCTGGAGGAAAAGTATCCACCACACCCTCCTTGGCCCCTTCAGAATCTGCATCTAAACCCTTGTCCAATGTTCCCTTTTTGGGGCTGAACCACCTGCTGGGCTCAGGGTGCCCCACTTGCTTTGAACCCCCAACCACCTTCCAGAGTCAATGTCAGATCTGTTGGGGGGCAGGGGTGCACAGGCTGGTGAAGGACATGCTTGATGATTGTCTTCATGACTGGCTTCCTGAGCAGTCACAAATATTATCCTCTGTCGCCGGGGAGGGGTGGTATTGGATGGTGACATACGAGAAGTGTCTCATCGCCCCTACCTGGGGGTCTCCAGTCCAGGCTCCCACCAGAGCTCCCTCTCCCAGGAAGCCCCAGTGGAGCATGAAGCTCCTGCGATCGCCAATCAATTATTCTTTATTAAGCGTATTTCCTTCATTAGTCATTTCTTTGCTGCTTCATTAGTCTCTTCTCAAGTTTCAGTGGGTTTCAGGCATCATTGAATATGAGATAATTTATTTTATTAGGCAATTTATTTTCTGGGTACATTTTTAAAGGTCAATTAATCAATTTAAATGGAGGGGTGAAGGATGGGGATCCACATACTCCTGAGACAAAAGTTACATCACTGACACTTTTGGGGGAGAGGTTTGCTTTTCTTTTCTGATTTGGGAAGAAGGGGGTCAGGTGGGGTCAGAGTGGGGGCATCTTGGGCAGCGAACGACATCGAGGACAGGGAGGCCCAGCTCTCTCACCTCCTTGGAAGGTGGCAGCCACAGCAGGCTATATAGGGAGGGGAGTCGCCGTGAGGAGGGGCTGGAGGGAGACAGTCTTGGGTCCGAGGCTCAAAGCTGGTGTCTCAGTGGCCTGGAGCCCGCCTCCTGGAGGGAAAGGGATCCCATCCACGAAGCCGAACTCAGACTGCGTGTTTCCCCAGCGCCTCATAAATAATAAATAAAAACACATCATAAATATTTAACAAGCAAGAAACATGCTCCAAGCCAAAAGTAAACTGCCAGTGAATGGTTTCATCTGCTGCATCCAGCAAATTGCCTTTTCGTCCAGATTTCCAAATGGAAACGCTTGGTTGGATGGAGGCTCTCATCACTCACAGGGGCAGATGCCATCCCTGCTCCACTGTCTGACCTCCAGCTGGTCGTTTTTCGGTGGGCAGGGAACTCGCTGGCTCATAAGAGCAAAATAATGGGTGTTCTTCAGAATCAGGGCTTTTCCCAAGCAGATATTTTCCTCCCCAAATGAGTTTCTGAGTGATTAATATTATTACCAGTTGATTGCTACATAATAAATAATAGCAGCCAGCCACGCATGCTTACTCCATGTGGGGAAATGTGTACGTGTGATCTCATCACATCCTTGCAAGTACAAAGCAGGTACCATGCTGTTTTCACCTGAGGACGTGGAGCCGCGAGAGGCTGCCCAGCTGGCTCACTCCCAGGGTGTGAGGACTTGAACCCCGGTCTCTGACTCCCCAGCTTGGCGGCTCTCTTACCAGGGGTCACGCTGGTGCTCCTGATGAATTACCACCCAGCCCAGGCTCCGGAGCCACCCACAGCTTTGGGGAAGACGGATGTTTCTCCAGGCTTGGGCTGCTGACCCCGGGCCGATCCTGGCAACCATGCTGGGTCCCCAGGGAGTTGGTTGTTCTAGAGGAAAAAAAAAAAAGCAGTGAAACAACTTTGTTTGCATGTGTTTCACAGAAACCACACTATGTTTTTGGTAATTACTATGCCTTTCAGGATGGGCATGAACCACAAGTCTGGGCTGGTTCCCTTGAGCAGAAATTATCAGGATGCTGTTACTCTCAGGTCATCACATTTTTTGGTAATTGGCATGCTATCGTTTATGTTTGTAAATATCTGTGCTTCTCCTTACCTTTTGGGGTCATCACATTTTTTGGTAATTGGCATGCTATTGTTTATGTTTGTAAACATCTGTGCTTCTCCTTACCTTTTGGGGGGTGGTGTAATCTATTTCTAGTTCCTGAAGACAGATCAATGTTTAAAAGTAGTTATTAAAGCAAAAAAGCAGTGATACAAATGGGAACATAAATACCACAGCTTAGGAGAACTGAAACAATGTACACGGTGTGCGCTGGACTCCAGCACAAACACAGCCCGCAGATCTCTGTGTGCTGGGGCAGGCGAGGCTGAGCGTGCGGACTGCGGACTCTGCACGCTGGAACTTACTGGAATGGGGATCTGATTGCCCGTGGCCCTCAGGGTGTGATCTCTTGGGAGACTTTCAAATGGTGACATGACATCTTGGAAGCTTTCAGTTCATTTTCAGAAGAGCCAAGTGGTTGCTCTGGTCAACGAAGGGAGCTCATCTTCACAAACCCTAAATTATATTTCCTGGCACAAAACTGACAAGCGATAAATTCTGTCGCTGTGGACAGAGAGGAGACCGAAGCAATGAAGGTGTCACTCAAACCTGCGCCCCTTAGAGCAGCAAGAAGCCCGTGCCATGCCACCTCTGTGAAGTTGGAACAACCAGGAAAAGGCCCCCGTTAAGCTCAGAGAGGACAGGCTGTCGATTTGGCAACATCCATCTCTCCCGTGACACTCTGGGACACATAGTGTGCGTACATGCTCTTCCTAATGTGCGTGCACACCCACACACCTGTTACAGCGTGGTTGGATGGACCACGGGTGGACCCAGTGTGAACGGCTGTTGGTGTGTAGGCATTTCACACGGAGCAAGAAGGGCTTGGGGACTCCTGGGTCCATGCTACAGGGGAAGAGAGTTTGCGTAGCCGATGCTGGGTGGAGGTCAGCGTGGAGGATGTGCATCTGTGTGTGTGCCCTGGATTGGGTCCTGGTGCATAGGTAGTCCAGGGGGCCCCGAGTGCCATGACGCGGTCCTGAGCTGAGTGGCTGAGTGGCTCTGTGCACAGGGACGGAGAGCAGCGTATGCAGGAAATAGTGACACGGAGGCCAGGATGTTTCTCCAGCCAGGGTGCCCTGCAGGAAACGGGCAGAGGATGCAATATTCTGCTCTCCCACGTGGAAGCCGAGGGGCCAGTGCTCATACAGGCTTTTGAAATGAGAGGCGGGTTGAAACAGCCTTCACAACGCTCGTCACACCAGGAAAGGGCTGTCACTCCACGGCCAACGGCGTGATCTGAAGGCCGAGAATAAGACACCAGGGTTGTCTAAGAAGACTGTTCTGTGGCGGAAATGCTCCATGCCCCAGATTTCACTCTTCCCCCAACTCCTGATGATTTTCTTCGCTGGCCGGGGCAGGAAATTGAGGACCTGTTTTGGAAACATTCAGAAGCTCCATCCAATGTTGTGTGAGACTCGGAAGGAACGTTCCCAGTCTAAGGCAGCAACGCAGCTGCCTCTCTCTTCCCCCCAGGGTGACACGTCTCAGTTCCCAACCTGGGATCCACCGGCCATCACACACAGCTCCAACAGTGGTCTGCAGTGAGAAGCTCCTTGGCGCTGGTCTTCGTTGCCTGTGGGCGCCCCGGCTGCCGCCAGCCCCACCAGCCTTGCCTCCACCCCCAGCAGTCCCGAAGGGCGAGCCAGGACTCCTTGTCACGGTGGGAAGAGAGTGAGAAGAGAGGTCAGCTGAGGCTGCCCCAGGGCAGGTTGTCCTCCCCGAGGCCACTCTAGGTGGGTGCCTGCAGGTGCAGACGCCGTCTGTCTCAGCTATCACTACCATGTACGGTCTTTAAATGCTATGCGTTATTTTTATTTAGAAAGTTTACTGAAAGGTGTTGGTTGGTATGCAAGCCCAAAACTCACTATGTCACCTATGGATTCCAGAAATCCCTGCTCAGGTGGATTGAAGCTGGCGTCTATGGGATTCGATGTTACGACGGGCAGAAAGAGCATTATTTGGGGCCGCTGTGTGCCAGACCCTCCCACGTTCAGTCCAGCCTCATGATGCGGTCCTGAGCTGAGTGGCAGCATCTTTATTTTCAGGTGGAGAAGCCAGATCCAAGGAGGTGACCTGGATAGACAGGTAAGGTTGATACGTGGTCCAGTCTGAAGCTGCCAATTCCCAAGCCCTCCCCAGCCCTGGACAATTTTAGGGTCATGGAACCACCCCCTCCTGAGGAACAAAAACCTTTGCAACCAGTTACCACCCTGCTTGGCCCCCTCCTCCCTGTAGAGTTGGTTGAGCTCAGCACTCCATTCTGTGCCTCTGAGCCGGACACACATCTTGGTCCCTTTGCTCGGATGCTTCCCACAGGGCTGGTGCTGGATTAGGGGTACAGCAGGGGTAGCAAGCTATAGCCCCTGCCGCAATGGAGCTGTGGCTCAGTGGAGGAGACAGAAGCCACCTGGCAGCCACAGGTATGGACGTTAGGTGCACAGAGGCTGGGCCACTGGGTGAACCAGCTTCTCTCTTGAAGGACCGCTCTGCCTCCCGCGTCCTGCCAGCCCCAGCTCCAGCCCAGTGCTCATACTTGGGGAGTGGCCCTCAGCACTGCAGAGTGCATGGGGATCCCCTACTCCCTGGCCTCGGGGCACCACCCCCAGCTCCAGCAGCCAGCCCTGGACTCCCGCACTTTGGAGGGGCGGGGGGCGGGGTGGGGGGGATGCTCCTGGCCTCTGCTCAGATGCCAGCTCTTTTAGCTTCAAAGATCTGGAGAACGAATGGCTCCATCCAGCCTCTGTGCTAAGAGTTCTCCCAGGACTCACAGCTCACTTCAAACCTGACCTGATAAATATATGATCAGGAGAGTCTGCCGACAGGAAGGCCCTGGACAGCAGAGCAACCCGCTGCAACCCTCAGAGAGCGGGCTACGGTGGGCTCGGGCGCTCAGCTCCTGTGTCCGGCCATTCTGCCACCGCACTGAGAAGCAGGACATTTATCTTTAATGGGCTCCTGATCTGTACGCTGGTATAGGCTGTCCAGCCAGAGGGGAGAGGAATCCTCCACGCAAGCTGTTCCCAAGAAAACCGAGCTGCAGGAGCTTGGGGATTGGTGAGCATTCCAGGGGCAGTCTTGGCCCCTACCCGTGGAGGTGTCCTCCCGGAGTTTTCTAGAAGGCTTCTGTCTCGAGAAGCCCAGCGCCGGATTGCCAAGAGGGACTGAGGAATTAGCCCCAATTTATATTAATGGCATTTTAGATTAGTCACAGCTGAGCCTAGCTTCCGCCCTGTGCACTGGGGAACCGCCTGTGACGGGGAAACGCAAACATATAAATAAAAAAGTGAAAAAGGCAAAATCAAAGTGCCAGTTGTGTCCCAGGGAAGGAGCGGAGGCAGGCGGCTGTCCTTCTTGGGCATCTGGCAGCTCCCAAAGACCCTTCCTTCTGGCCACAAGCTTTCCTCTCACCAGGGTGTCCCACTGACCTTGACCCCATGCACTGGTCCCAGGTGACCGGTGCATAAGCAGGGAGAGCTGCTCTCCAGGAGCCTGGATGAGGGACTGAACAGTGCTTGTCGTGCGGTGGCCATGAATTCAAGCTCCCCACCCCACGGCCCAGCCCGGACCCCGATTCCACTGCCCCACAGCCCTGTGAGCTCAGGCGGTTCCTTGCACAGCCCTCGCCTGAGGTTCCTCTCACTGAATGGGGCTAAGGATGGTGCTGAACTTTGGGGGCTCTGCCTGCTAGAGGCTTGGGAATATAGCTCTGTGCCCCCCCATGAAGTGCCTCTGTGGTCCAGCACCCCCAGGAGCCCACCACCCTCCCCCTTTCTGTGGAACTTGATTTACACGTGGCCCCAGGGCAGCAGACGCACTTCCAGTGAATGTTGCCCCTGCTCTTCAGTGGGGTCCAGCGTCCTCTCCAGCATCCTCATCCAGCATTTCTGATGCTGACCCTGACCCACAGGCCCACCCGGCGCAGTCTGTAGGCCTGGGGAACCAAGCAGAGATAAGACCGAGTTTGTGGATATTCATGGGCTGGGGGCCGGGGGCGGTGAGCGGGAAGGACCATAGGGGAACAGATGGAAACTCCCCCAAATAGCTCCTGTCCCCTCCCTGCCCCACTCCATGCCGAGGGCTCACTGTTCAGGTTCTAATGGTAGTCCCATCCCCGCCAAATCTCTCCGGCCTCCTGAATGCTCCTGAGCTCGTGAAGGATGCCCTGCCTGGACCAGACAGCTCACCTGCACTCTCCCCTCTCAGGACAGGCTGTGGCCCGGGGTCCTGGGTTTTGCTCCTAAAATGAAGGCAGTCATTCATTACCAGAACATGGAGAGGATTTTATGGATGTGCTGCAGGTCCATCTCCTTCCCTGTTTGTTCAGTCTCATTAAAAGTGTTCAAACATCTTACTGCCAGCTTGCTGGGAACGAGGAGGCCCTCTTCCCAGCCTTGCAGGAAGAAGTACAAAGGGTGGATGAGAACATTCTGTAAATGCTTGTTTTTGCCCAGCAGACGCTCGCCAGGGAAATTCTGCAGGGAGGGAGAGCAGGTCTCACCTTTCCACGTGGGGCGCTGCTCAGGTCAGGTGACACGCGGAGACTGTGGCCTCCCAGCCGGACATTCCTGGTCCTCCCCCAGGCAGCAGCTCTCCGAATCCCATGCTCCGATAAGGGGCTTTGCAGAGGGAGCTCTCCCAACCTCTCCCAAGGGCCCCACTTCACAGACAGGAAAGTTGGTGACTGGGGGTGTGGGTGACATGCCTGGGGTCACCCAGCCAGTCTGGGATGCTCTGATCCCAGAGTCTGCCCTCTTAGTGGTACATGATGCTGTGGGCAGCGTGGGGTGGCCTTGGGACAGCAGGGTCCATGGGCTGCCTCGAGGAGGAGTGGTGCTCTGAGCCTGGCCAGGCCTGAGCAGCCCCCCAGCCCAGGACCCTCAGGCGTCCCCCCTCTTTCCTCCCAGAGCCCCTGCCTTCCAGACGCCCCAGCATGCAGCGGCTGCTGTCTGTGACCTTTAGTGTGGCTTCAGCTTCTTGAGCACATGTTGTGCTTCGGGTCCCAGCATGTGTTACCTGCTGTCCCCACACCAGCCCAGCATGGCAGGTATGACTGTCCCCACTTCACAGATGGGCACGTCACAGACAGGTCCAGGAGCAGGTGCAGACCCACAGCTGTAGGAGCCGATCTGTTCCTTCTCAGGTTTACCTGATTCCACGGATTCCGAAGCTCGTCCACTCCCGGGCTTGAGTCCATGTTCACGTTCCTCTCTGAGCCTCAGCTCACCATCTGTGAAATGGGGACGAGGATGCCGATGTGTGGCTTTGGAGGGTCCGTGGGAGACTATCATGCAGGACACAGTCAATACACAACAGCTGTTGGTGAGCAGATGAGCAGGCTCCAGCTGGCCTGGCCTCTGAATCCCACAAGGCTGAGGGCCAGGCCATCGGGCACAGCAGAGCCTCGAGAAGTGAATCGAAGGCCAAGGGCAAGGCAGGCTCCTGGCAGCTCCTTGGTTGCCCGTCTCCACGGTAGGCGCGGCGCTGCTCCCCGAGCCTGAGACACTGTGTGCAGCCGTCCTCCTGATGCGGGGAGACGGGCTGGCGGATTCACGCTTTTCATCCTTCCAGAGCCTCTTTAGTGTTCTTAAAAAAAAACAAAGCAAAAAACCCTGAAGGATTCTATTCTTAGCATTGAAAACATATCCATAAATCTATATTGAGAAACAGAACACAACAGACTCTCCTGGCTGAGCGAAGTTGGGCTTCGACGGGTCATGCCCGACATCTCTAACCTCGGCGGCACGAGTGGGAGCTCAGAAGTTCTAATTTGCCTCTAATTGACACGCGGTCGTCTCCAGGGCCAGCCTGCCCATTTGCTCCTGGAGAGAGGCCCGGAGGAAACCACTGACGACCACGGAGGCAGATTTATCCTGAGACTCGCTGCTGTCTAGAATCGTGTAATCAGCAAAGCAACGCAGAACACAACAAAACTCCATCCCTGCCCCCTCCCTCTCTCTCTGTCGGCTCTCTCCCTCCCTCTCCTTCTTTCTCTCTCTGTCTCTGTTCCTCCACCACCAACCAAAAAACCGTTCTCTCTCGCCCATGAGCTTCTCCTTTGCTCCTCATAGTGGAGACAGGTGAGGGCAGGGGGGAACCTGCTTCACCCCTTCCTCGGGCAGCAGGGACCCCTGGGCGTGGAGGCCCTTCCCGGCTGTGTAGGGACCAGCTGGGGCTTTTTTCTGGGGTGTGATTATGTTTTCCGGAAACAGTGTGATTCACCTGGTCTTGCTTTTCGGCTTTGGTGTTCTGGTGCAGGTCAGAGCCTGCTCTGGGGTGGCTCTGTCCCACCCCCAAGCCATGGACCCTCTCACCGAGACGGCCGCCCTGCGCCCCGTGGATCCTGGGGTTCTCCAGGCAGGCCTTTTGGCCTGGTTTGCTCCCCTCAGTCCCTTCAGGGGCCTTTCCCTGTGCTTGGCCAGTGTTTGCCACTTAAGCTAATTCCTCATGGATTTCCCCCAAAAGGCTGATGGCATCTCAGAAGTGTGGGAGCTGATGTCAGTCTTTTATAAGAGCCTGAATTCGTCTTCCTGTTTGCCCCAGCAGCCTTTGATGGTCTCGGGCACTATGTTCCACGGCGTGGACTTCTAACTCCGTAATCTGACAGCCGCACGGCAGCCATGGGATCTAGTCTCACACGGCTTTGCAAACGACGGGAGGCATGACCAAGGGCATTTCCTAGATGCCGAGCACCCCCAACTCCCCCCAGCCTGTCCGTGCTTTTGATGTACAGAGGAGACGCCGGTTTCTGAAGATCTGATTGAAGTTCGGGCTGTGCCAAAGGTCAGAGACAGGAACAAACCGATGAAAGCAAACAAAATCATGCTGGAATGACTATCTTCACGAGCCCGGTGCTGGGTCAGCCAAGGTCAGGAATGCATCGTCGTTTCCCTTCAGTGAGGCAGAGGGCCCGGTGCTAACCTCTCCCTTCACTGAATTCACGGGACACAGGGGAGGCTTTCAGAAATCGGAGCCCCACTCCTACGGGGCTGCCTGCGGCAGAGACACACAGCCGACGCCGGTCTTGCCCCGCGCTGGAGATGTAGGCACAGCTGGGCCCCTCCCTGCTCTTGGGGAAGATGCAGGATGAATTTTTCAAAAGCCCCACAGCCAGTGAACCCAGCAACAGATACACACATAATCACACCCACAAAGATGAGGGCTCTCGTGGCCTCGCCTCCCTGGATTTTGTGGAAGAGCAGAAGTCGCTCATGGATGACTCTGAGGACACGGGGCACAGAGCCAGCAGCTGCCGGGTCCTTCCCGTGTGGCAGGCCCTGGACTGGGGGGCTCTTCTTTCTAATTTAGGAAGAGCACAGCTACCCAACACTGTTCCCTCCAGACCATCTTTCACTCCCAAAATGCCCTCTAGAAGATGACCTGGCAATGTTTCCTCAAATACACGTGTCCTGCCCACGCTTTCTGCTGAGAGACCTTTCCTGCAAGACCCCCTAGGAGCTGGCATGGGGGGCAGAGGGCAGAGCGGTCGGGAACTGCACGGCAGCGGTTGGGCGGCTTGAGTCGCGTGCGGGGCTGTGTGGTGTGGCAGGGCGGGCCGTCGCTGGTGGGCAGAGGCGGACACGGCAGAACCACGCGTTCAGGCTGACGTGGGTTGTCTCCAGATTCTGAGTGCAATTAGAGAAAACCACCAGGCTCAGGGGGAATGCAGGAAAAATAAGCCCGCATGACACTGGGGATGCTCCAAACGCAGGCAAGGGTTTGAATAGCGGCACACCCGAGGGGGTTGATTGCTGCTTCACGCGGGTGCGCTTGCTGCCCGTGGTCCTACTGCCGCCCCTCCCAGACGCCCGGCCTCCAGCCCAGGGAAGGCCTGTCTTGTCCTCCAGGTCTGTCTCAGCTCCTCTTGCCACGTCCACCCCACCTCCCGTGCTTGGATGGCCCCTGCCCCCTCCCTGTGCTCTTGGCACTTGACTCTGCTTGTACACATTGAGGCTTTGCTGTTTACAGACTCCCAGAGAGCAGGGACCCCGATGACAGCAGCGCTGTCCGGGAGGCCCTGGACCGGGAGACAGAGCGCCAGAACCCAGCCGCGAGCTGGCCAGGTGGACTTGGACAGGCAGATGAGCCTCTCTGGGCTTGGGTTTCAAGCGAGGGTGAGGGACCTGGGAGCTGGATGATTTGTTAAGAATCAGATGACAGGGGCGCCTGGGTGGCTCAGTTGGTTAAGCGACTGCCTTCGGCTCAGGTCATGATCCTGGAGTCCCTGGATCGAGTCCTGCATCGGGCTCCCTGCTCAGCGGGGAGCCTGCTTCTCCCTCTGACCCTCCCCCCTCTCATGTGCTCTCCCTCTCTCATTCTCTCTGTCTCAAATAAATGAATAAAATCTTTAAAAAAAAAAAAAAAGAATCAGATGACAGAGTTTGTGAGCTGTGAAAGGATGTTTATTAAAGCTTCTTGCAAATGGTTAGACAAACAATACCAAAAAATCCACTTATTAATTGAACTGTAGCTAATTTTGAAAAGATGATGGGCATGTGTATAGCACTTATTTGAAGGAAAAATAATTCCAAATTTCTAAGTCAGAGGCAGAATGGAGTCCTGGGGCCAACCTGATAAATAGCTACTTTTATTTATTGAGGGTTTACTATGTGCTGGACCCTGTGCATATGGCTTTATATATTGTAATCATCAAGATAAAGTGTGGTTGCATGTATCATAAAACCCAAAATAGCCCTGGATCAAGTACGTAAGAGCCTAAGGGATAGAGAATAAAGAGCTGCCTCAGAGTTGGTGATGTCGTCAGGGATGCAGGATCCTCTGTATCCCTTCTATGCCACGCAAGACTTCCATTCTTAAAGTTACCTCATGAGCCAACCTGGATGCTGGAGCTCCGGCCATCGAATTCTTATTCTAGCCAAAGACAAAGAGAACCCGGGTGGGGGAGGGTAAAAGAGATGCATCTTCTACTTGATTCAGCGCCCTAGTGGGGCTTTCCCGGGAGTCCTACTAGCTCTTCAGCCAGCACAGCTACAGGTAATGAGAGAAAGGGAACAGGGGCAGGTGGGGGCCCATGCATGTCCTTTCGGTGGAAGTGGCACACAGTGTCCTTGTTTCACTGGTCAGATGGGAAATGCTGTTGTTTAGGGGGTACGTTGCAGCTCCACATAGGTTTCTAAGGAAGGAGATGAGGGCAGATATCTAGGACATCCCTAGGAGCATCTGCCGCATGAATATCTCATTTAATTCTCAGACAATGTGCACGTGAACACGTGCATGGGGGCTTTTCCACGGAGACCGAGGATCAGAGGGGCCAAGGGCAGTGCCCCTGGCTACACCCACCCTGGCGCCTGACCCGAGCCCTGTGCTGTCAGCACCACCCGGGGCGCGGCCAGGTCCGTGGTAGGATGAAGGACATTTAGGTCAGTGTCCTTTCTCCTTGAACGGCTCCCTGTCAGGCCTCCCCCAGACTCTGGCTGTTCTGGAGCAAAGCAGCAGTGGAGGGCAGGGCTCCCTTTGACAGGAGCGAGGACTGCAGGGGGAGGGAACGTTGTCCACAGAAAAGACATAATTGAAGAGGCTCTAAGTGCTCATCGAGGGCCACTGTGACTGGCAACTTTGATTTTGCCAGCCGTGCGTGGCCGTCTGCTGCATCGGGAGCTGGGGGAGGCTCACCTTCTCCCAGCGCCTTCCTGGGCTGGTCCCTGTGCGGACCTGGCAGGTTTGCCTGCTCTGTGTGGGTTCAAGTCCTCGGTAGTGCTCCCCCTCACTGGGAGGCAGCTGCGGGTCTCTGGTTCTGAGCCATATACATAAACACGGGTCTGGTGTCCTGTGGCGGCACTGGGGGGTAGGGGCAGCTCTGCCAACACACGGGGAGGGGTAATGGGCAGGAAATGAGAAGCGGTCAGTGGTCTGCACAGCGCCGTCCAGGAAATCTACGCTGTCTCCTGAGGCTCAGGGACACTGCACCATGGGCTGAAATGGTCCCGTTGTCTAGTGGATGGTGTGGGGTCACAACATGATCTGAAGAGGAAGGGGATAGGGACTCATAGCTCCTAAGTTATTTGGACTCATCCCGGGAAGGCCAAGTTGAGAAGTAGCTGGGTGTTTACAAACAGAGAAGTTCTAGGTGTTGAGGGGGGTCCCAGGCTGGCGTTGGGGACGGTTGGGCTCACTAGTCGTCCTGCCCCAGGTTCAGGTCTGACCTTCCTGGGCGTCCATGTTCTGGCCACTTGCTCCTTCTCCTGGGCTTCAGGGCCCTTGGTTACTTCCTCCTCTGCCTCCCACGTGGCCAGGAAAGCAGCTGTCAGCAGGACAAGGCACCCCTCGGGCACCGCTTCTATAACTTGTGCCCTCGCTCCAGCACTCAAGCCGAGGGACTAGTTCTCTCTTTCTAGTGAGTTCCCATCTGTGCCTGTACTAATTTCCAGGGCTGCTGTTATAAAGTTGGTGCTCTTCCTCATCCACTCTGTCCTGGTGGAGGACCCTCAGCATTCCCCCAGTTCCCATTCTTGGTGCTTATGCCTTGGGGGGAGCTACTGCTACTTCTAGTCCAGGAGTGGACATATCACCCAGATCTGGCCAACCAGAGCCTCAAACCCCATGGCCAGTTCAGAATTTGCATGTGTTCCGGTCAGAGTCAATCAGATGAATTGAGGCCTAGGTGCAGACTCTTGGGAAGGGGCAGGCATTTTTCCCCTCCTGGCACTTGGAACGCTGGGCTGACCTGAACCTGGAGACACCAGGTGCCACCTTGTGGAGCCTCTTATGAAACCAACACAAGGAAAGGAAAGCTGAGAACTGGAGAGAAACCAAGTCCTGAAGAGCACCTGTGTTAAGCCATACTGAAGCAAAACCATCTTAGATTTCTCTGTTAAGCCAACAAATGAATTGTCTTTTCACCCAATGGTCCTTGAGTTGGGATTTTTACCACTTGCCTTTGGAAAGGTGCCAATTAATACAAGGCTGGATTTACCCTCCTTTTTTGCCTCTAGATAGGTTTCTTCTGTCACAAATCCAAGGGCCCCTCAGACTGGCAGGCTAGGGCCTGTTGTAGCCCCACAGGTAAGTCTTCAAAGGACAGATGAACTGGGAGGAAGAGAACTGTGAGAATTGCAGCTGGGTAGAGGCAGGAAGGGCGATGGTTGCAGACACAAACTGCCTGGGAGGGAACATTTTCAGGGCTGGGCCAAGAAGTCTTAAACATACTGTCAAGAGGCAGGAGCCTGGGAGAGAAAATGGATTAACCTGAACGGCTCCCTCCAGCATGAAATACGCTCATAAACAGAGTCAGCATTCAGTGGAACTCACACAGAAAGGTTGGAGGAAGCCCCAGGGAAAGACATTGCTCAGAAAAATCGCCAGCTCCCATGGCCTGCAAGTCTGCCCTCAGCACCCAGGACAGCGCATGCCCTCTGGTGAATGGCGAGTGACCCTAAGGTATATTCAGGCAACAGTTGGATGTCACTGGAGGAAGATGACTGAAATCCTTAACTGTCAGAGTTGACAATGGCCCTAAAGATAATATAATCTAACTTTTAATTTTATAGATGAGGAAGCTTAGCTGAGATGGGGGAGGTAACTTGCTCTGGGTCATGCTATTAGTGTGTGGTGAGATGGACCAATCTCAGGATTCTAAATTTTCCATGAATCCCCTGTCCCATTTTGCCAGACTGCATCATCCATCTATCCATCCATCCATCCATCCATCCATAATCACGAGCACAGCTGTTCATTGAAGGAAACAGGACAGCTGTCAAGAGTAAGGATATGGGCTCTGGTGTTGGTCTGTCAAGTTAAAAGCCCATCATTATCACTAGGTTGAATAAAGCTTCTAGGCTCTGTCCATCCTCGGTTTTCTTATATGTAAAATGAAGGTGTTTTTGCCTATGCTTGTATCAGGTGGTTGTCCTGAGGATTTACTGAGATGATATATGTTGACACCCAGTGGGAAGACAAAGGTCATCTCTACTTAGGGGTGAGGAAACTGTAGTTCAAAACCTTTCCAAGGACACTCAGCTTGTAAAGGGTCAGAGCTTGGTTTGGGAATGCTCCACAGATCCCAGAGTTCTTATTAATGTCTTTCAATTTTTCTGTTCCTCTTCTGTTCAGATTGGATAATTTCTATTGAGATATCTTCATGTTCATTGACTCTTTCCTCTGCCATCATCATTCTGCTATTAAGCCCATTCAATGGCTTATTAAAAATTATAGTGATTGTATTTTTCAGTTTGTATCTTCTATTTCTTTGCTGAAACAACTTATCTTTCCATCAGTTTCAAGAGTGTCCCCTTGCTTCTTGGAGACTTTTTATAGTAGATGCTTTAAAATCTGTCAAATAATTCCAATATCTGTATCAACTTGGCATTAGTGTCTGTTTTGTCTTTTTTCACCAGTGTTGAGATTTTCTGGCTTTTTTGTATGCTGAGTACTTTTGGATTGCATTCTGAACATTTTGAATATTATGCTATGGGTCTCTGTGTCTTAATTAAATCCTATGTAGACTGCTGATATTTTTGTTGATTTGACAGACCATCAACTTATTTATGTTCAGGCCACAAGTTATGGCCAGCCCACTAAGGGTTGTGGGGGTTGAAATGAAGTTTCATTTTTAAAATCCTTGCATTGATATTTGGATCTGTCCTTCCTTTCTGCCACTCAGTGTCCAGCCTGGGACCTAGGAGGTAGTCTATCTCTTAGCTCAGTTCTAAGTGTCTTTTTTCACATGGGTTAGGACTGGATCCACATACACATGGTTTGGGAAAAATTCCAGAAGTTTCCCAAGCTTCTCCCTCTCTGAAGTATCCCTGATTCTTTCTGATTCTCTGGGGGCTCCCCTTTATGTTTCTGTGGCCATAAATTTAGGGCTTTATTTATCCTGCTCTGGCATGTACTTCCTATGACAAATTTTGCTTGGGCTAAATTGTGGGAGGACAATGAAAGGATAAAGGCAGTGGGATCTACTCTACTCTTTTAAAACCATAGCTTCCCAATTGGAGAAAAAGATTCTCCTGAAGGATTTTAGGCCCTTTTGGGTTCGCCCTGATGCTGCTATTGGTGTTGCCACATTGAGGATGCTTGGAGTTTGGGGTATAAGAATGGAAGAAAGAAAAAAAATGGGACATTTCCTCTACTCTCTCTGAGTGTTAGAGATCCACTCTTCAAAACAGAGCTAGAGAGCTTCTCCTGGAGCTTCTCCTGTTCTTGTCAGTGCTCACTTCTGGGCTGGATTGGGTCTAGACGGGAAGATACCAGAGGAAGACAAAATGGTAAACTCATCACAGGTTCATGGATACTTTGAACTCTGGTCTCCCTCCATTTGCCTGATGTTTGTGTTTCAGAGACCTCACAGAGCTGTTCCACGTATTCTGTGCAGTGTTTATAGCTACATACAGTGGGAGAGGCAGGGAGGAGTGTGCTTATTCCACTTTACCCTCAGAGCTTGGCTTGGAGGTAGATTTGTGTGACTTCAAAGTCCACTTGTTCCTCTGGGACCCTTTGCCTCTTGGATGTTCCCAGGGAATCCTTGGGATATAACATCTTCATAGCAGAGGTCCAGAAACATCCCCAGTGGAATTGTCATATCAAAACTGCTATATCAAGAAGCTGGAGTCACTACCTGTCAGTAATAACACTAGATTGGAAATATAGCTCCTGTCCCCAAAGCTCACTATTAGAAGATCACAACCAGGTAGAGCCACACAGACTTAAACTCTTAGGAGGCAAGAATGTGAGAAAAGTCAACTCCTCTGGGCTTGCATGGCATTTCAGCAAGCCCAGCACCGATGACATAGAAGGAAGGTCTTCTGCCATCTCAAACTTTCTCCTGGCTACTCAACTGTGGTCCATTGCATTATTTTCTCACAATTACTTGTTTTTTCTTGGGAATGAGTTAGTGTTCTTGGGCAGCCATAACAAAGCACAACAGGCTGGGTGGCATAGACAACAGAAATTCATCCTCTCACAGTTCTAGTGGCCAGAAGCCCAAGATCAAAGTTTAAGCAATGTTGGTTCCTTCTGAGGACTCTGAGGGAGACTCCGTTCTAGGACTCTCTGTTAGGTTCTGGTGATTTGCTGGTAATCTTTGGCATTCCTTGGTTAATACATACATCATCCTGTCTCTGCCTTCATCTTTACATTGTTTAAAAATGAAGTGTAAAGGTTTCTCTCTGTACATGTATGCCTGTGCCCAAATTCCCTGTTTTCATAAGGACACCAGTCACATTGGTGGCCTACTCCAGTATGACCTCATCTTGATCAGCTAATTACACCTGTAATGACCCTATTTCCAAATTAAGTCACAGTTTGAGGTTCTTAGGGTTATCACTGAACACGTATGAGTTTTGAGGGCACAATTAAGCCTGTGATACCTCCTATTCCTTGCTATGCAGGCAGAGTGCACTCTCTTGCTGCTTTTGACCTTGGGTGTGGCCATGCAATTTGCTTTGGCCAAAGGAAAGTGAGTGGATGTGATATAGCCCTCCCCCCACCCAACTCCAGGCAGAAGCTTTAAATGTGTACATGTGATTTGGCTCTGCTGCCCTTACTCTTGCCCTTCATCATGAGAACATCAGGTTCCAGGTTTTGGATACTCCTTGAGCCTGAGTTCTAGAAAAAAAATACATGTGTAGCCCCGCAGAGCCCAGCAGAACCCAGCAGAGTCCAGAAGAACCTAGCAGAACACAGAAGAACCCAGAGGCTTCCATTAGAATCCAACAGAGCCCAGGAGAACCCAACAGAGCCCAGAAGAACCCAGCAGAGTCCAGTAGAACCTAGCAGAACTCAGAAGAACCCAGCAGAGTCCAGCAGGATCCAGAAGAACCCAGAAGATCCCATTAGAATCCAGCAGAGTCCAGGAGAACCCAGCAGAGCCCAGCAGAACATAGCAGAATCCAGCAGAGTTTAGAACCCAGAGGATCCCAGAAGAACTCAGCAAAGCCCAGAAGAACCCAGCAGAGCCCAGTAGAAACTAGCAGAACTTAGAAGAACCCAGAATAGCCCAGCAGAACCCAGCAGAACCAAGAAGAACCCAGAAGAACCCAGGGAAGCCCAGCAGAGTGTAGAAGAACCTAGCAGAACCCAGAAGAACCCAGCAGAGCCCAGCAGAATCCAGCAGAGCCTGGCAGAACCCAGCAGAATCAAGCAGAACCCAGCAGAGCCCAGTAGAACCTAGCAGAACCCAGAAGAACCCAGCAGAGCCCAGCAGAGCCCAGAAGAATCCAGTAGAACCCAGCAGAGCCCAGAAGAATCAGAAGAGCCAAGTAGAGCCCAGTAGAGCCCAGCAGAACGCAGCAGAACCCAGTTGAGCACAGCAGAGCCCAAAAGAACCCAGCAGAGCCCAGAAGAGCCCAGAAGAACCAAGCAGAACACAGAAGAACTCAGCAAATTCTTTCAGAGCCCAGCAGAACCCAGCAGAACCCATCAGAGCCCAGAAGAGTCCAGCAGAACCCAGAAAAGCCCAGCAGAATACAGCAAAACTCAGCAGAGCCCAGCAGAACCCAGCAGAGCCAGGCAGAGCCTGGCAGAACCTGGCAGAGCCCGGTAGAGCCCAGCAGAACCTGGAAGAACCCGGAAGAGCCCAGCAGAGCCCGGCAGAGCCCGGCAGAACCTGGCAGAGCCCAGAAGAACCTAGCAGAACCCAACAGAACCCAGCAGAGCCCAGCAGAACCCAGCAGAGCCCAGCAGAACCTAGTTAGTATATAGCCCTTATGGAAAATGAAGAAGAAAACCACATTTGGTGTAAGCCCCTGAGATAGTGGGACTGTTTGTTACTATAACAGAAACTGACTATTACATTAATTTTCAGCAAAATTAATGGCTGGGGGGGAACCACAGATGCTAGCTGGAAGCTGATATGACAAAATTACTTAAAAACTCCATCACATACCATGAAAAAATTCTGTTATTTTAAAATACTATTACTGCTAATAAGAACTTAACAGCATCAACTCACTATAATTTGATTAGAGACCCACATGGATTTAGGCATGTGAGACCTGATTTAACTAATGCCTCTGAATTATTCAGAGAAGCTTCTGCTGCAAGATGTAGGGGGACAGGGACAGCGTGTTCTGCAAAGTGCCCGCTACAGGCTGGGCTTGCCTGTGATTTCCAAGGAGTTTCCGTCGGGATCTCCACAGGCATTCCGGATGTGAGGCATGCCAGCGTCCCCGGTTTGTCTGGGATCCTGAGCTGTGACTGTGTCCACCTACGTCCTCTCTCCTGACTGTCACCTCTCTGCAGCTCCACTATTCTTCCCAACTTTCAGGGCAGGTTAGCTCTGGGGTGATTCAAATCCAAAGAGGGTTCACCTTCCAGCTCTGTGCCTCCAGGATTGCCTTGGGAAGCCACCCCTTTGACTCCCAGTGGGGACAACCACGCAGAGGGTCTTTATTTGGACCGTGGTGATGGACAGGGGCCAAGTCATGCTTGGCACAGCTGATGGACACTCCATAAAGGTCTGGTCAATGAATAAGAACACTTCTCTCATCTGTGTAGTGCTCTTAGGTTTAGAAAGCACAGACAATAGTACTCAATACTTTCTAAAATACCACGCCTGTGAGTAAGGCCCCAGAATCCCCACTCATAGTGGAGGCAGCCGAGGAGGTGAGTGGGACACAGGACTTGAACTCAGGTCTGTTTGACTCCGAAGCTGTTCTGACCATTGTATGTGAATAAGCAGATGGTGCGATTTTTAGGGTATGGAAAGGCCCTCCTGTCCACAGACTCAAATAGCCCATAGCTCACTTCTTGGATGAATTCCCTGAATGGGAATCCCTGCTCCATCTTTGTTATCCATTTACCTTTTAGGAGGGTGTGTGCACCCAGTAGAATGGTCACCACCCCGAGAGGCTAGGGTGGGGCACAGGGGTTTTGGTCTGGATGAAGGCAGGGGAGGGCTGGTGGCAGGGCTTCCCTCCCAGGACGGAGCTCTGCTTGGGGGCAAGCACAGAGGTCAGCTGGAGACCAGTGATCTGTGCGTCCGTGTCCAGCCCTCCCTTGTCCTCTGAGGACACCCACCGTCATCTGCCTCCGAGGAAGGTGGTCAGGGGAGCTGGACAGCCCTGGGCAGGGTCTGGACCCCCACCCCCATCCTGCATGAAGGAGGCTGACACTCACTGCATCCAAACCTGGCTCATTCTGTGAGCCCCACCCAGCGTCCTGGACGCGGAGGCTCTGGGGCCGGCTGCTCACTGGTGAGCAGAGCCAGGCTGAGTTATTTCAAGAGCTGGCGGGAGTTTCCAGTGTCTCGGTCTCCAGATGGTCTTGAAATTGCTGATCAAAACTGTCAAATTAAGCCCCAGCCTTGAAGGGGGGGGCAGCTAATGAAGTGGAAGGACCAGGCCTTTGGAGCTTGCTTTACCTGACCAGAGTGGAGCTGCCGCTGAGCCAGGGATTTTAAGAGAAACGCCTCCCTCTGTGCCTGTTTGTCAGGATGCTTCTGGGCCTTGCAAATCAGGGCCTTTCCCCTGGTGTCTGCCCTTGATCTCCGCGTTGCAGCTCTCAGGGTGAACTGTAAGAAGCATTTCCGTGCTCCGATTCCGCAGGAAGTGGCCGTGGAGGGCTGGTGGGAATGGCACCAGTGTCCCCTTGCCCGGCTTTGTTCCCTGCCCTGGCAGCTCTCTGTCCACCAGGAAGGACAGATAGGGGAATAAGGGGAGGGACAGGCAGCTTGAGGTGCTGAGCCGAGGGACCCTGCCTGCTGGGGTGAGTCCCAAAAGGGTCCTGGAGCTCACTTTTTTTTTTTTTTTAATATTTTATTTATTTGACAGAGAGAGACAGCGAGAGAGGGAACACAAGCAGGGGGCGTGGGAGAGGGAGAAGCAGGCCTCCCGCCGAGCAGGGAGCCCGATGTGGGGCTCGATCCCAGGACTCCGGGACCATGACCTGAGCCAAAGGCAGACGCTTAACGACTGAGCCACCCAGGCGCCCCCTGGAGCTCACTTTTGAATTGACTCCTGAAGGCAGATGGGGCTCCAAAGCCTTGGTCTTAAGGAACGAAGAAATGCAAGCCCCTCTCCTGCCCTGAAGAGAAGCAAAGCAGAAACAGAAGCCTGTGAGGTCAGCAGCTGCTTAGCTTAGGGTCCTGCTTGGCTGTGCTCGGTGTGCGCAGGAGAGTCGTGGAGGTTTGGGGGCTGTTAGTTCTCTGGGGCTGCCGGAACAGAGCAGCACAGACTGGGGGGCAGAAAACAACAGAAGATTGCTCTCTCCCAGTCCTGGAGTCCAGAAGTCTGAGATCCAGCTGTGGGCAGGGCTGGTTTCTTCTGGAGGCTGCGGGGCGGAGGGGAGTCCATCCCAGGCCTCCCCCAGCTCCTTCTTGGTGGCCACAGGCGATCCTTGGCAGTAGACACCACCACCTCGCCTCGGTTCTGCGTGATCTGTGCGTCCGTGTCCAGCCCTCCCTTGTCCTCTGAGGACACCCACCGTCATCCAACCTCAGTGATAACTCGATTATACCTGCAAAGGCCGACACATTCTGAAGTTATGGGTGGGTGTGAATTGGGGGGGGGGGCACTGTTCAACTCAGTACAGGGGGCAAGAAACAGGGGTTCAGGCAGGTAACCTGCCACTTGATGTGACCCTGGGACCAGTGCGTGGGGACTGGAGTCAGAAACTTCCTTTTTGGGCTTCTCTCTCACCTCTCCCACCCTTTAATCTGAGACTAAGCATGTGGGCCTCCAGGTGGCTCAGGTGGGTGAGGGATGAAACTCTTCTTTCCACCGAGAAGGGCGACAGCCTGCTGGCTAAGTCCTCGACACGCCAGAATGAGTTTGGATCATCTTATTGAAGGCTCGTCTCTGAAACGCCTCAGGGAAGATCAATGACTAATTCTCCAATCAAAGAGGCCCTCATCAGAGAACCGCACTCTGAGCTTTTATGGCCCAGATTAGTGGCCTTCGGCTGTGGAGTACAAATGAATACATTTCGGGGGCGCGTGGCACTAGAGGGGACCCTGCCCTGAGGCGCCTTTCAGGGACCACTCCTTGCTGCAGGTGGGAGGGCGTGAGGTGGGGCTGACGGGCGACTGAGCACCAGAGGACCTGTCTCCAACTTTTAATTGAGAAGGTGTCCAGACCCGTGAGCCTCACAAGTGGTCAGCTTTCCATTTCTCCACGAGGTGCGAGCCGACGTTCCCAGGAAGCTAATCTGTTTGGACAGAACAGAGGGGTCTGAGACTAAAACATCACGATGCTCCTTAGTGAACTCCGAGGCAGCCACTGAGCTTTCTTTGAGCTTCGGCAAAGGCAGAGGTAAATTAGAGCAGCGACTGTGCCGTGCAGGGACATTAACAATGCTGTTAGCTCGTGGAGATGAATCTCAGTGCCGCTTTGCACTTGCACTTGTGACGACTCGGGAGTGTGGAATGAGCTGGAAAAGTGGAAATGAGCAGGGCGTGAGCCAGGCAGAGCAGCTGGCTTCAGTTCCCGATTTGGAGAAACACCAGCATTTTGAGCAGCTCTTGGCATCCCTCGTGGGAGGCATATCCAGCCCAGCACACATTTTGAGTTAGACGCCATCAATTATTATTTTTCCCAGAGCAGATGACTTCCCTCGGAAGTTTTTGGAAGGCAACTCCAGCTTCTCGCATGGACAGTGACTCGGACAACTTTGAATCCGTTTCCCAGGTGGAAGTGTGTTTTGAGAGCGCTGCATGGAAGAGACCCAGGCAAAAGGAGTCGGCTTCACAACCCCGCTCCGCTCTCCCTAATTAGCTGGGTGACCACGGGCAAATCACTTAACCTCCCCGAGACCCAGATTCATCATCTGTAAAATGTGGGCAGCGACCCCAGCTGCTCTCTTGGCCCCAAGTCGCGGTGCTCTTGTGAGGCGGCAGGCAAAATCAGCCGGTAAGTGCAGGATGAGTGTGCCCTGCCATTTCTGGGTCTCCTTCACGACAAATGGTCCATCTATTGGGGGGAAATATCAGTTCATCTGCAGTGATGGGGAAGGAGCGGCCCAAGTCTCAGCTGCAGATAATGAAGTCTAGAGTGGAGGAAAGGTGCAGTATCATGGAAAAGCCAAGCGGTCACAGCTTGGGTCTCGGTTTGCTTAAATTCTCAGGAGAAATAGACCCATGAATTCCACTTAGCAAACGTTCATGAAAGGCCGTCTTTGTGCAATCCACAGAATGGGCACACAGTCTGACCTCACGGATCTTGACGATGCACGTGGATAAAACACCTAGGATGTGCCAAGCACGCTTGGCCCCGTTCAGTCTTCAGAAGCCTCTTTAAAGCAGATACTATTGGATTCGTCTTCATTTTAAGGGAAAGCATCAGATATCTCTGGTCAAAGCAAGGATGCTGAAGAATCAGATTTTCAGAAGGGCTGCCCTCCTGCAAGCGGGGAGAAGCGCAGTGTGGGGTCGGCCTGGAGCAGCCCAAGCTGGTTTTCTGCAGCCTTTCCTGGGCCCTGGAGAAACCCGCCCTGGCCAACCACCCGCTCCCTCTGAGCCAAGAAGTTTCCAGGCTATAGCACAGTGTGGCTATTCCTTCGGATTCTCTGTCTGGGAAGGGGCACACAGAGGGGAAGCCGGAGGTAGCCTGCTGCTGCCTCTGGCGTGGCCACGCCACCATCTGAGCCCTGGGCGCGGGCACCGGCTGGTGTGGGGCTGGATCAGCACTCCCAGCAGCTGCTGGAGCCCCAGGGGAGCTGGGGACGTGCAGGAGGAGGGGGCAGCCTCTCTTTGGGCCCCTTGCCTGCACCATCAGAGCAGGCTCTGAGATGGTAGTGCCCGGCTCGTTCCCAAGACACGGGAGCTGCTGTGAACTTGGAGGAGCCCCGGAGGTCTGGTGCCTGCCGCCTCGAGCAGGTCCTGAAGGTCCTAGCTGGGCCGCCGCTGACCAGGGGCTGGGCCAAGAGCCTTGTGAAGGTGGCTTCGGCAGAAGAAATGGAGAGCACTTGTGTGCCCGTCCTTGCCTGCCTCCCTGGAGTTCGGGGGTCTGTGGGCTGCATTTGCAGGCTCTGAGAGTCTGGGGTACCCTGCTCAGGCGCAGGGGATGCTGGGTGGTAGGAACCACCCGTGCGCCCCTCATTAAGCCTCCATAAAATAGAAAATAATGTCCTTACATCATGCCAGGAAATCTAAGGGGCTTTCTGGGCCACCGTGTCCCTCGCTAGCTTGCGAGACCCATGGAGGCAAGGCCAGGTCTGCCAGGGCCTGGCACTTAGGAGACTGTCAAAGGTGAAAGTGTCCCCAGTGTGACTGTTTGTGTGAAATCGGCAGAGTGCAAAAAGGTTCACACGTGCTGCGGTCGAGTGAGTCGGGAAACACAGGACAACACACAGCCAAGCGCTTTTCTTCCTCAGTGTTTCCTAGAGTTTTCCTATGAAGAACACCAGCACTTTCCTGACCTCACTGAAGGATCAACTGTTTTTCTCTTTTTTTCTTTACTGAAGTAAAATTTACTTACATAAAATTGACCACCTTTATCATTTGCAAGTGGACAGTTCTGTGGCATTAAATACACTCCAGGGGCCTCATAGAAGTGGAATCATACAAGATTCGTCGTATGCTGGCTTAGTTCACTTGGCATCTTTTTACGGTTGACCCACATTGTATTGTGTGTCAGAATATCATTGCTTTTTTTTCCCCCTAATATTTTATTTATTTATTTGAGAGTGAGAGAGCACAAGCAGGAGCAGGGGCAGAGGGAGGAGGAGAATCAGGCTCCCCGCTGAGCAGGGAGCTCCACAATGGGGCTCAATCCCAGGACCCCGAAATCATGACCTGAGCTGAAGGCAGACCCTTAACTGACTGAGCCACCCAGGTGCCCCAGAATATCATTGCTTTTTGAGGCTGGATAATATTCCATTGTATGGATAGACCACATTTTGTCTATCCATTCATTTGCTGATGGAAATGAGGGTTGTCTCACTTTTTGTCTGTTGTGAATAATGTGCTACAAACATGGGTGTGCAAAGGCCTGTTCAAGTCCCCACCTTTAATCATTTTGGGCGTATACTCAGAAGCGGAACTGCTGGAATATGCAGCAATTCCATGTCTGACTTCTCGAGGAGGCTCCATACTGTTTCCCACAGTCGCTGCACCAGGCTGCATCCCCACCAACGCACACGAGGGTCTCAATTTCCCCACGTCCTCGCCAACACCTGTTGTTTTCTGTTTTGAGATAGCAGCCATCCTAATAGGTGTGAGGTGGTCCCTCATTGTGGCTTGATTTGCATTTCCCTAATGACTGATGATGTTGAGCATCTTTTCATGTACTTACTAGTCATCTATATGTCTTCTTTGGAGACATGTCTATTTGTGTCCTTTGTCCATTTTTGAATTGGGTTCTTTGCTCTTTTGTTGTTGAGTTACAGGAGGTTTTATGTATATGCTGAGTATTAATTCTTTATTAGATATATGATTTGCAAATATTTTCTCCCATTTTATGGGCTGTCTTTTCATTCTCTTGGTAGTGTGTCCTTTGATGCACAATAGTTTATCATTTTGAAGAATCTACTTTTAGAAGATGTTAGTATGACCAGCAGATTGAGAAATGCTGGTCTGGTGAAGCCCCTTTGTTTCTCATGTGTTCATTCAACAAACATTCACTGAGTATTACTGGGTGTCAGGTGTGTCCTGGAAAAGAGCCCTGGTTCCATGGTGTCTGTGGGCCAGAAGGGGACCTGGGTCAACTTTGGCTGTTCCATTTCTTAAACAGGTCACATGTTCTCTGCATGTCTGTGGCCCCAGTTAACGATGGGGGTGTATCTACCTTGCTCCCTTTGAGTTACATCTGAAAGAAGTTAACGCACAGACAAATGCTAAGAGCAAAGTGAAAAGAGTCCCCAAATCCTTTTGGGAAAATAGCAGGTATCAGACAGATAACTAGGAGTGCCGTGTGAAGGCACAGCTTCTTCGTGTTTGTGGCAATGATTCTTCTTTCCTACTGCTGGATTGGGTGCCAGTATGGGTGGGAGATGGCCCCATCCAGCACCACGGTCCACCGGGACCCAGGAGGACTTTCCCTGGACCAGCTCGGGCTGGAAAACCTTTAATCTGCTGCTTACTGCTCTGTCAGTCGTACTGAACTGTGACTATGCTAGATCAGTTAAATGCCATGTACACTTTAATGTAGCTTTTAGTACAATACTCTTGTTTTTCATAATTTTAAAAGGCACACGCTTATTTCCTGTTAGCTTCAGTGAAATCTCATTTAGCTGCCGAGGCTTTGGGAGGCAGATGGCTCCTGGGTCGTCTGTCTCGGGAGCTCCAGGAGACCCTGGGGGACCCAGAATGCTGTGGTCTGGAGGGCTATGGTTCCTTCTCCCACCTGGATTCAGAAGGGACACCAAAGAGCTCCCACACCAAGGATCTCACTGGAGGCTGCGGTGTGAAGATCTCTGACTGTCCCACCCAAAGAGAAGACTTGTGAGACGGGAAGCCCCATTCTCTTCTTTGTCCACTCACGTGGCACACACCACAGTCATGGCTGTAGGGCCAGGCCCCGTGCAGACACTGGGATGAAGCATGTTCCCCTCCCTCATGCACCTCAGGCTGCTCAGAGCTGGACATGGGGACCTGCATGGGAAGTTAATCAAGAGGTGCTTTGCACTCAGGAAAGTTATAGAGGTTCCCAAAGAGCTTCTGATTGTGGGTTATACCTACTGATATTTACTTTATTGAAGTTGCAAATGGGGACATTTAAAAATTATATATTTATTAGTTTTTAAAAAATAACAATAACAAACCCAATGACACATTGACACAAACACCATGTTTGGGAAGAGTGATTATGTGTCCCCCCTCCCTGATAGTGAAAAACATGGTGTGGTTTTGCCTCTCAGCAAACCTCTCTAGTGTTTGGCTTTAAGAGAAGACAGCTGGATGCTCAGAGCGACTTCTGTGTTCAGTCTCTTGCAATATGTTGTTTTGTTTGAAATGTATGAAGAAAATACAGCCTCACACAAGTATGTAGTTGGAAAATAGAGGGGTGTTTTAAAAGCTTTTATCAGATATTCTGTGGATGCTCTACAAGTAATTGTAGATATTCTGCTTTGATGCTGAAAGGAAAGTCACAACGTGGTAATTCTTTAAAGGCTGGTTGCAGTGTGGACTCAGAAACCATATCAACAACTTTCTTTTTTTCCTGTGACATCAAAATCCATTCTTTCAGTGGGTGTGTTCCCCACGTGTGATTTTGTAACATTGCTCACTGGTCGTCTGGAAAATACCATTTCACTGAGTTCTGCACATCTTCCAGTGTCAACACATCTCATTATTCAAGAAATCACATTCATTAATATCACCCCCTGCCTCATCCGAAAAGCCTCTGAGCACTGGGAAGCTGTCAAGCTCGTGGGGGTGGAGACCAGTCTTCCAAAATTCTAATTCTTGCTTGAAAGTCTCAATTCTATCATTGGTAACAAACGTTGCCAGTTGTTTCCCTTGGAGTGACAGGCTCACTCTATATATACTGAGCGAACCTCTGCCAAATACCCACGTCTGAGTGACCACAGTTTGTCTCTTAACTGTTCTTTCAAGTAAAAATGTTGTTTCGTGGGAAAAAAAAAAAGTGGCTAGTTCAGTTCAGGACTCAAGTGCTCTTCCCTGTGACAAATGATCCACCTTGGTTTGAGCGTCCGTATTTGATTACAGAGAATATTAGAGAGCTGTGAACCCAGGGTTGAGATTTCATAGGATGGATCATGTTTATTTTTGCACCAAGGCCACGCCAGGCTGCTGTAGCGAGGCCATGCTCAGCCACGGCAGCTGGCACTCGGCCTGGCAGGTCGGCAGGGCTCTGCTTCACATAGTCACACAGGGATCCAGGCTGCAACAGCTCTTCCAACTTATGGCTTCACCATCTGGGACAAGGCACCCTCTACTTGTTCTTGCTGGGAGGTTTCCCTTGGGAAATTGGTCACTTCTGCTCTTGGCCCATTGGCCAGAGCGAGGCTGCCTGGAGTCAGCACTTGTGTCCTTCCCCTGCCTCCCCTCCATGAAGCATTTATTTCCAAAGAAGCATGGCAGGTGGTCAACTTGGCCACTGAGGGCCATGGTGGGTTTGGGTATTAACTCTGGGGCCACCGGACCTGTTCTTCTGTGTCTTCTCCCCCTGTCATCTGCCCTGATGCTGAATGGGGTTTCCTTGTTGTCCAGCTCAGGAGACAGCTCCTGGGGTTGGGGGGGTGCTGATGTAGGGGTGGGGAATTGAGCTTCATGGCTGGAGAGAAGGTCTCCTCCTGCAGGTTTTCTGAAGACCGTTCCTGTGGAGGTTCAAGGTGGCACACTGTTCTGCTGAGCACAGGCCTCATTCCAGGCTCGCTGTGTGTGTTAGCCCAGCCCCTCCAGAGCACCATGGGTGACTTACCAGCTCTGCCAGCTCTGGGGCAGCGTGCTCCCTGAGCTTCCCACTGACCGGCTGAACTCTGAGCCATTGTGGGGTGGTGGAGTGGAGTGCAGTGAGTCACTTTATAATCTATAAAGCCCATTGCAGATGTGGGGACATGCTGTTATTATTACCATGAAGGAAGACTGGGGGCAGAGACTAGTGAATCATGCAAGAGTAAGGTTGTTGGGCTCTTGTTCATTCACCTGCTGACCCCTCTCTCATCTATCTCCTCCTTGGTGCCAGGCATGTCCCTGGGCACTGGCCATCTGGCAGGGAATGAACCAGGCTTGGTCCCTATCTGAGCTCTGTCAGGTGGAGTGACAGCCCTAAATGAGCCATTACATGGTGGTGGACGTCAGAGAGCTGGGGAGCATCCCCAGAGGAGCTACCCTCTCCAGAAGCTGGAGGGAGGCAGAGGGCCAAGGCCCCCTTGATCCTCCCTTCCCAGAGTATGATTTCTGGGATGTGCAGACAGATGAGGGCAGGGAAGATGCCCAGAGGTATGGTGTGTCTGTGGTGTTAGGACGTGTGTCTGGCACAGCTGTGGACGTTCAGAGGAAGACGCCAGAGTGAGGTATTCTGGACAAACCCATTTGTACCGAAGATGCATTTGGGAACCGTAAATGCAAGTTTATAGGACTCACGCCCAGAGGTCCTGATTCTGAAGGGCTAGGCTGGGTCCGGGGAATTTTTACTTCTGACAGGTGTTCTGGGTGGTCCAGGAGCAGGAGAGGCACATCATGCTAGGAAAAGCTGGTCTGGAGCAGTGGTGCTTCTTACCTCCTTCTTGGCTGCAGGCGTCATGGATGGAAACTTGACCATGTCTGAAAGGGGCTCTGTCCTAGCTTCCAGCACCGCCCAGCGGCTTTGCGGTAGGGATTGCAGAAATAGTCTGAGGCTTCTGTCTTCACACTGGCCTCCTCAGATATATTGCATTTTGTTTTTCCTGCAGAGCTGGAGTGAGGCAGAAGGGCAGGGGAGATACTGTCTAGAATATGGGTGTCTATTTGTATCTCAAGTTTCTAACACTCGGCTAAAGGTCACCAGTGAAGACAGGCATATATGTACACCCCAGATTTCCCAGTGAGCTCCTTAAGACTTAGCTCTTCAGAAGCTCCTTGCTCTCTCCTTTCCCCCACTGGTGACATAGACAAGCACATAGTAACCATGCAATAAATGTCTATTGGTGATGAAGAAGGAACACCAAGCTTTCAAGTATGCACATTGGTACTCAAGCGGCAAATGCCAACTTGATCTGGCATTGATGGTTGGACGAGGGGCTCTGTTCCCATCAACAGCAGGATATGTGCTGGGTGCCCTTATTGTGAACTTTTGCTTTGTCTCAATATTGCCCACATCCATCACTGTCTTTCTTTAACTTACTTCTGAGTGTGTCAAGCTGAGTATAATGCTTTCTTCCTATCTAGAAAGAGGGGAGGCTCAGACCTCTCCTTGGAGACCTGAGATGGGGATTCATTTCCAAAAAGGTGGATTTATTTTTGTTTTGGAGCCTAAGGGCTGATCTATTACTTCCAGAATTCTCGCTTACTGTTCCTGTTTCTGAAATATACTGTGGACTATCAGCGGCTACCCCAGGCGCCTGAAGCCTGTGTACCTGGGGTTGCCCTCCTGGAGAATGTGGCCCCACTACCTCCTCTGCGGGGCCTCTCTGTCAGCCTTCCTTACCAAACGGGCTGCAGCTGACCTTGCTCCCTTGTCTGGGGCTCACTCAGGATGTGGAATATTGATATGTGGAGATCTCCCAGGGCTGGTTGGCCAAGAAGATATTTTTTCAGATGCCTTTGGGGCACGAGGCAGGTGTGAAGAAGAGTGAGAAGATGTTTGACTTATTTACGGTTCTAGAATCTGCAAGAGATAAGCCTTATCCTGTTCTAGGTTTTCGGTCCAAGTGGGAACTGTATTTTTACTTAACGGGGAAAGTCACAGATTGGAGAAGCCTTTTCTGTTTTCATTGAAGAGGCTTGGTTCTCTGCCCACTTTCTTCATGCTTAACAACGCATCCATTCACCTAAGAAACTTAACTGTTATTTAATTTCTTTTAGTGTTCCCCTCCCTCTTTCTCCAAGTTAAAAGTTTATAGCCCCACCTTGCTTTCCTGGGCTTCCCAGGTGTTGAGTTTTTATAAGTTGAGGGTTTGGGGCAACCCTGTACCAAAGCATGTCTATCGGGGCTACTTTTCCAATAGCATTTGCTCACTTTGTGTCTCTGGGTCACATTTTGGTAATTCTCGCAGTATTTTAAACTTTCTCATTATTATTATTATATTTTTATGGTGACCTGTGATCAGTGATCTTTGGTGTTGCTACTGTCACTATTTTGGGATGCCACAAACCACATCCATGTAAGATGGCAAACTTTACTGATAAACACTGGGTGTGTCCTACTGTCCCACAGACCAGGCGTTCCCACGTCTCTCTCCTTCTCCTCGGGCCTCTCTGTCCCTGTGACACAACAATATTGAAATTAGGCCAGTTAATAACCCTACGATGGTATCTAAGTGTTCAAGTGAAAGGAAGAGCCCATGTCTCTCACTTTAAATCAAAAGCTAGAAATGATTCAGTTCAGTGAGGAAAGCACGCTGAAAACCGAGACAGGCCGAAAGTGAGGCCTCTCCTGCCAAAAAGCCGAGTTGTGCGTGCAAAGGAAGAGTTCTCAAAGCAAATCAGAAGTGCTACTCCAGTGAACATAGGAGTAAGGAAGCAAAACAGCCTTAGAGCTGATATGGGGGAAGTTTTAATGGTCTAGATGGATCAAACCAGCCCCAACATTCCCTTAAGCCAAAGCGTAATCCAGAGCAAGGCCCTCACTCTCCAGTGCTTGAAGGCTGAGAGAGGGGATGGAGCTGCATTAGAAAGGTCTGAAGCCAGCAGAGGTGGGTCCGTGAGGCTTAAGGAAAGCCGTGTCCATAACGTGAGAGCACAAGGTGAAGCAGCGAGAGCCGATACAGGAGCTGCATCGAGTTCTCCAGAAGATCAGGCTCAGAGGATTCATGAAGGCAGCAACACGAGACAACAGGTTTTCAATGGAAACAAAACACCTTCTGCTGGAAGGCGTATCTGAGCATTTCCATAGCTAGAGAGGAGAAGTCAGTGCCTGGCTTCAAAGCTTCAAAGGACAGGCTGCCTCTCTTTTTGGGGATAATGCAGCTGGTGACTGGACGCTGACGCCAATACTCATTTACCATTGTGCAAAGTCCAGAACTATGCTAAAGAACTATGCTAAATTTACTCTGCCTGTGCTCTATAAACGGAACAACAAAGCCTGGAGGACAGCACATCTGTTTACACCACGGTTTGCTGAATATTTTTAACCCACTGTTGAGATCTACTGCTCAGGAAAAAAGATCCCTTCCAAAATAGTACTGTTCATTGACAATGCATGTGGTCACCCAAGAGCTCTGATGGAGACGTACGAGATTAATGTTGTTTCCATGCATGCTAACACAATATCCAGCCTGCAGCCCATGGATCAAGGAGGAATTCCAACTTTCAAGTCTTACTATTTAAGAAATACATTGCATAAGGCGACAGCTGCCCTAGATACGAATTCCTCTGATGGATCTGGGCAAAGTAAACTGAAAACCTCTGGAAAGGAGTCACCATCTAGACGCCATTAAGAACTTTCATGACTCATGGGAAGAGGTCAAAATATCAACACAACAGGAGTTTGGAAGAAATAGACGCCCACCCTCATGGATGACTTTGAGGTGTTCAAGACTTCAGTGCAGGAAGGAACTGCAGGTGTGGTGGAAACAGCAAGAGAACTAGAATTAGAAGTGGCGCCTGAAGATGGGACCGAATCGCTGCAACCTCAGGATAAAACTTTAATGGATGAGGAGTTGCTCCTTATGGATGAGCAGAGAACGTGGCTTCTTGAGGTGGAACCTGCTCCTGGTGAAGATGCTGTGAAGACTGTTGAAATGACAACACAAAATTTAGATCACCACATAAACTGAGTTGATAAAGCAGCGGCCGGGTGTGAGAGGACTGACTCCAGTTTTGAAAGTTATCCTGTGGGTAAAATGTGATCACACAGCATCGCCTGCTACAGAGAAATTGTTCATGAAAGGAAGAGTCAATCGATGCAGCAAACTTCATTGTTGTCTTATTTTAGGAAATCGCCACAGCGACCCCAACCTTTAGCACCCACCACCCTGATCAGTCGGCGGCCCTCAAATCGAGGCAAGACCCTCCACCCACAAAAAGATTATAACGCACTGAAAATCCAGATGATGGTTAGCAGTTCTTAGGAATAAAGTATTTTTAATTAAGGTACGTACGTTGTTGTGTTTAAGACAGAATGCTGTTGCACGCTTCAGAGACTACAGCATAGCGTGAACATAACTTTTATATGCACTTGGAAACCCAAAATTTCATTTGGCTCCTTTTATTGTGGTGGTCCTGAGCTGAACGCGCAGCGTCTCTGAGGTCCGCTTGTGCTCTGGCTATGGGATTGAGTCTTTACATGTTTTCACAGGGAGGACTTCCAGATCCAGGAAAGCAGGGCACCCAAGATGCACATCAGTTTTCTGGGAGCCCCCAGATTGATAATTCCTCTTGGTGTGACAGGTGCTGACCCCGCCGAGCCAGGGACCACACATCTCCTTAGTTATTTCTTGCCTTCCCTCCCCTCTCCCCCGGCACTCCTCTCCTTCCCTCTCCTGCTCTCTTTCCAGGATAATAGTCCTTTATAAGTCCTGGTGTCCTGATGGTGCCCCACCCTGTGCTACTTTGCGCCAGTCTTTGGGGAGAATGTTCTGTGGTTGGCTTCTGACAAACACGGCATCCGCGTGAGCCTGCTCTCGAGGGAGCATCCGACTGACAGGTGGGCGGTGGGGCTCAGTTCTCTGAGCCCACTCAGGAGTGCGTCCACATTTCGAGGCACCGTTTTCCTCTTTTTTGTCAGCGGCTTTGATAACGAGCAGCCTGCTCTGCCCAGCGCTGTCCAGATGTGGCCTTCAGGGTTCCCCGAGACGGACCAGAGCCTCATGAATTAACTAACAGTGACCCAGGGGCACCCGAGTCCTTTACCTCGGCTGAGCAAGGCCTCCAAGTTGCTGAAGGGGCATTAATCCTTATTTTATGTGGGGGAAAACAGCAAGGAAAAAAGTTGCATTTGCAATTTAATGTAACTAAATGTCATTCCACGCCCCCTGTATTGCCTCTCAATTGAAAGCAACGGGGATCTGGGCCGAGGGGAAGAAAGTGATTGCATAACCTGATTCATAACCCTCAGCTCCTATTTATCATAAAATCATTTACAGCTCCATAAAATGTGTTAATTTGGGCGGCCGGTGATGTATGTCTTTGATTTAGGAGCTGGCATTTCTGCCTGGTGGCGGCTCAGCATGGGCCTTGCAGCCCCCAAGAAGGGATGGGGGAGAAAATAACTGTGCTCAGAGGACGGTGAGGCGGGCTTGTTTACTGTGACATGTTTGGGCTGGTGGCCTTTTGGGGAAGCCCGCAGCAAAGAGGTGCCAGGGAGTCTGGCGCACGTCTTGGGGCACTTGGTATGTGGTGGGGGGATTAGGTGCAGTTCTACGCAAAGACTGGGGATGATGGGTGGGAAGCTGGCCAATCGTCCCTTCCGGTCCCAGAATTCTGCAGTTTATTTAAAATTCCAAGTGTGATTTCCCTAAAAGGGAACGGGGTCCTTCATGAGTATCCATTACCCTAGACACATTTTTTTTTTTTAATTGCGTACGTATTGTGCGCCAGGTTGTAGGATGTACTGGGAAAAGTCATGAGCAGGACAGATGGGGCTTCTGCCTGCAGATTCCTTCCTCAGCCCCGGGATCCTGCCTTATTATCTCTAGATGTGTCCAGGGCAGATGTGAGGACGAAGGGCACAGGAAGCCTGTGGGCAATCAGTATTCTCTTCCCTTAGTGGGGATGATGCCAGACAGACAAGCACATGTATGGACCTGTTCAGGAACACGTAGCCTGGTAGAAGGATATGGAAGCAGGTGGGCCCGTGCGCGGCTGGTGCTGTGCCTGGGTCTGTCCTCTTTCTCTATCCAACTCACCCTCCCCCGACTCCTTCTCTGGCTTGCCTCCCTTACCACAGGCTTCTTTTTATTGATTCAAAAGGTAAAGAGACAATGTTCTGTGGAACTTCATCTTCTCGTCCTCGACCCCCCACCTTATTGTTTATTGAAAACACTAAATGCCTAGCAAATCATTTTTATGAGCAATTAAGTGTCCACCTTGAGTGTACATGGAGGGCTCAGCTGACAAATGGATAGACGCCTGGCTTGGGGGCTGAGCTGGTCTCCCTGGTTCCATGCCCCCCGCCCTGTCCCCGGTCGCCGCACCCCTTGGTGGATGAGGTAAGTGTTTCCATTTGTCAGTCTCAGGAGAAATGATGGTTTATGTTCTGGGCAATGAGTGTTTTTATTTGCCAATATTTTCTCCTCTCCATATGAACTGTTGGTTCATAACTTTCGTTATTGCAGAATATTATTTACAGATCTCAATGTGAGGGAAAAACAGCTGGGGGAATATTTGTTTGCCACCCCCCCCCCCACTCCCCAAACTCCCTTCCAAATCTCTAAATAAAGTTTGCGGTTGATTCTGAAGGGAGGAATCCATCAGGCTTTGCCGTGACTGCGAGATGGAGAAGCCTATTTCATTCCTGTTTGCGGGACATTGGGTCTTCACTTTGTTGCCCTTAAGATGGAGTGTTCTCATCGTCCTTGCTGGCGCCCACACACTTCCAGGCAAGACCCCTCGAGTTTGCCAAGAAGCCTGTTCTCCATGAAGGTGATTCCTGAGCCTCATGCTCTGATGCCCCCGAGGTTCTCCAGGTATGTCCAGCAATTATGAAATTATCCAAAAATGTTTACTTAACAACTTCTCCTTTGGAAAGCGATGTCCATCAATGTAACGTGGAGATTATCCTTTTAACACCAAGCATCAAACCCCGTGCCTGTTCTGACAGGATTTTCCCTGATGTTTAAATTTATTTATACACAGAGTCTTGCGAGGGTCCAAATTTAAGTCATGTATGTGATCAATCAACTTTATGTTAAAGAATAGAGAGACAGGGGATGGGGACCTGTCCCCGAACATCCAAGATCTATGACCACTGGAATCAGGTAACACTTCTGTTGTGGGAGATCAATCCCCCAGTTGGAATTACAGCTCCCAAACCTGCTGACAAATGTTTCCTGCTTAATCTAAAACACTCCTTTGTAGCAACCACAAATAGTAACTGGAAGAGCACATTCTTTCTTGACTTTACGTCCTCAGAGTGAGGAAGAGGCATGGATGCGGCGTGGGGGCTTGGAGCCTGCCGAAGTCTGGCCACGGGGGCTCGTCCCCAGCCTGTTCCGTCTCCTTTGCCAAGAAGAGGTACCGTGGCCAGGTCGTCATGGCCCACAGCATCCTGTTGGTCCCTCCTTCCTTGAATTCTGTTTCCGAATCAGAGTGAGGACATGGGCGAGGTCACATCATCATCTTGACCAGCTGAGCTGCTGCTGGGAATTGCAAGCAGGCATGTTCTCTAAAATATCAGCAGACACAGACACCCCAAGTCTCTGCACCCCCTGGGTGTCGAGCATCACGCTTGCCGCAGGTGATCATTCCAGATATCGAGAGGATGGAAAAGTGAATAAATGGGCTCTTTCACTTCCCAGAATATCAAGGATGGTGGCTGCCCTCTTGCATCTCCTTCCTAAAGCCACCCGCGGCTCAGTGACCCCTTGTGGGCGGCTTGGATTTGGGTCCGTGGACATTTATTTGCAACCAGTTCTCCTCACACACATCAAAGTGGTTGGGAGATTATGACTTATTCCAGTTTAGGAGGTTCTGGTTATTAAAATTTGTCAAGTAATTAGGGCGGGCTGGGTGTTCTGGTGATGCTGCGCTCATTTGCGGCAATCTGACAGCTTTTGGTTACGTAGCTACTTTCTCCTCCATTCACCCAGCTTGGGGCTAATAGTAGCTGGAGTTCTGGCCCTTCTCCTTGACCCGGTTTACCTTGAACTTCGCTGTCTGGTTTTTGTATCCCAGGAAGCAACTTAAGTAATTTGAAACCCCAGAAAATCTCTAATCATCGCTGTTGTCATCATAAGTAATGCCATCCATGGGCAAGCCCCCAGCTTGCTGTCAAAGTTAGAGGCGTGTGTCGACCAAAGTGGGCTGAACGCCAGGGCCGATGTGAAGACCCCCAAGGGGGACCTTTGGGTTTAGGCTGAGTGGTCGCCGAGGAGAGAACAGGGATCAGATGGAGATGTGAGAGGGACCTGATGTGTTTCAGCCCCGGGAGACACCCTCCTTCTCTCCCCCGCTCCTGCTTGAGGTGTCCCACTCACCCACACTCTCCTCGATGACCTCCACCCTGTCTTCCCTCCTCCTCCTCCTCCTTGTCCAGACACCCTGGCCGGATGCCTGCAAGTCCTCCCCCCTCCCCACCCCCGCTGTGTCTGGTTCTTGTTACTCCCTCTCCAGAAAACCTGTCCTTGCGCTCTGCTGGGCTAATCTGGCCTCCCTTCTGACCTCTCATGTTGGCATTGCTGAGCCTCCTCCTCTTGGCAGGCTGGTTGCTGCGGCCCTGCTGTGACCTACCCCTTCTGGCCTCTCCCACCGATGCTGTCCAGTCCTTGGCCCTCCCCAGTGCCCAGTGCTGTCCTCTTACAGCTGGTTGCCCCCTTCCTGTCCGCATGTCCTGGAGCCTGGTCCCAGAGTGACCAGTATCTCCACCTGACTCAGCCTCCCTGAGGCTGGCCTGGGGCCGGCTCAACCATCGCCCATGTGGGGACGCTGATAGAGACTGAATGTTTGTGTCTCCTGCAAATTCATGCGGAAATCCTAACCCCCAAGGTCATGGTGTTGGGGAAAGTGGGGTCTGATAGGAGATTAGGTCAGGAGGGTGGAGCCCCATGATGGGATTAGTGCCCTTATAAAAGGACCCCAGAAATCTCCCTCACTCCTTCCTCCATGCGAGGACACAGCAGGAAGATACCGTGGACAAGCCAAAAAACAGGCCTTCACCAGACACTGGATCTGCCAGCACCTTGACCTTGGACTTCCAGCCTCCAGAGCAGTGAGAAGGTCATTTCAGCCACCTGGTTGATGGGTTGGCTACTGCAGCCCGTGTGGATGGAGTCAGAAGCTCCCTCCACCCAGCTTGTTCCCCGTCCTGCTCTTGAGTCCCTGGGCCATGAATCTGGTCTGACCTCAGAGCCACACTCCCACCTTCAGACTGGACAGCTGGACTCAAACATGGAACATTCCCAGAATCTCAGCCAGCCTTCCTTCCTTCCCTTCACACTCCTGCAGGGTCAGGCTTGTCCTTAAGAGCTGAGAGGCCAAGGAGCCCGAGACCCCATTATTTCCAGGCTGAACCTTCCCTCCCATCACTGAGTTCTTGGGATTTTCTGGACTCGGAGGTTCCCACTGGGACTGACTTGGACAGTGTGGTGGGAGAGATGATGAACAAGGCTGCGGTTTGAATAATAAGATAACGAGAGTAAACTTAAACTGTGGCAGAAATGTGAGTGACGCTGTGCACCTGCACATTTAGTAATGAGGCTGAGAAATGCCCTCTTCCCGGTCACGACAGTGTGTGTCCTGAAAGACGCTTCAAACCCCGGGCGCACTCCAGCCCACTCACCACAAACCTCTTTCTTCCCAGTTCCCTGCCCCTGCACCTGCTCCCTCTGTTCCCCTGCATTCACCTCCCAGCCTTCAGCAAGTTTCTGGGGAAAACTCGAGACTCCCTGGGACCTCCTCACCTGCTGCAAAACATTCCACCTGTGGCCTTCCTCCTCCATGGGCTTGTCCCACGGTGCAGAGGGGACACGAAGGGGCAGGTCACTGCTGCTCCGCCTGGCCTTGGACTATGTGTTCCGTGCGTGGACATAAATGAAGACCACCCACACGAGAACCAGCAGGCCTGCTTACTCAAATTGTGCTGTAGCAGGGGGTCAGCCACGTCACTTGTATTTTGGGGGAGACTCAAAGGCGGGCAGGGGAGTGGGGGAGCTTCATAGTTGGAGGCTGGGGCCTGGGGGAGCTGGAGGTACTAACCAGAGTAGGGGTGCTCCATGTGGTTAGTTGGCGGGCACATTTGGCTTTCATTGGTTGGTCTTGAGCTGGAAGCTGGGATGAAAGTTGGGTGAGCTGTTAGTTATTAATCAAATCCTGGCCCCCTTGGGCTAATTGTTACAGAAGTTATTGTTTTTGTCTCCTGTGTTTTGCTAGAAATGGTAGTCTGACTTCCTACAGGTCTGACTTGCAGCCGGCTGGCCTCCTGGGCTGGTTACTGTACACAGGGGCTGGTTTGCTGGCAGGTGGCTGCAGGTCAGGGGTGGGAGTTTGATTTCTATGTATGGACTGGCCATGGTCCTCATGTATTCAGTTTCTCCATGGGAGGATGGGGACCCAAGGTTTCTGAATCCCGGGGCCTTGGTTTTACCCACTAGTGGAGAGAATAGAAGGACGGTGTACTATCTAGTCCCCATGCCTACTGTGAGTGCTCCCCAGCATGTTCCTGACTGAGACCCCAGCTCATGACTTGCATACTCAGACCTGAATGCTGGTACCCATGCCTCACACAGATTGAACCCTCAACCTCTCTCCAGCAAAGTCCGAGTGATTGTCCACCAAGAACTCAAGCAGGTGTGTCCTGCACCCGTTTGCCAGGCTTTACTGGGCACTGGGATCAGGATCAGGTAAAGGAAAGAAAACCTCATGGAAATCAGAACTCTGAAGGCATTTCTGGGAGCTGGGAAGAGAGTCTTCCTTCCCACATACACACGAGGGAGTGCAAGGTTTCATGGGAAATTCTCACTCCAACAGAACCCAATCCGTGACTGGCTGGGCTGTTTCGAGGGCCTCTGGAAGTCATTTAGGTACACCCCTACCTCCTGCCAGGCCCCAGGATTCCTGGAACTCCGGAACTGGAAGCAGGGCATGGATGCACTTACTGTGCTGTGTCCAGTGAGGTTGGAGAACCCAAGAGCCTCTCCAAGGCTGAGGTCCCCTCTGCCAACTGTCCTGGCTGTGTCTCCAAGGGCTGACTCTGCCCAGCTTGACTTGGGGATGAGGCCAGCCAGGTCCCCTCCCCCGCAACAGTCTGTCTTCACCATTGACATTGACGTCATGTCTGAAGGACACATTGGGCTCCAGAGAGGCACTCACATGTTCTATCTACGCCCAGAGCTGCCTATTGGAGGCTCCACCAAGGGGGACACCAGGGCCTGAGAGTGTGCCCGTGTGCATGCACTCACATATTTGTATGTGTGACTGTGTATATACATGGGTGTGTGCATGTGTGCAAGCACGTGTGTGTCTGATGTCTTCAGTGACGAGGGGGGGACACACCCGCATAGGTTCCATCTGAAGTCACGGCACAGACCTGGTTCTCAAGTAGAGTTCTGCCTCCTGGGGTTGAGACCTCCTGGGGTATCATCCAGGCCCAGCTTCTACTGGCTGTGGCATGGGGTAGAAGCTGTCATTGTTACTCTATCTGAGTCTTCACCTCCAGGAAAAGAGTCTTCAGGGTCACACACTTAACGTGATTATTCTGAACTACTGAGTCGAGTGACTTATCTTGTCAAAACCCCTGCTACCCACAGGTTACTGGAGAGACGAGCCAGATCCATCTCCTGCTCTCCATGAGACCCGAGATGCACCCATGCTCTTTCCACGGTTCGTGGTTCAGGGAAATTTACATGCGAGTCCTTTTAGAGGAAGTAAAGGTAGCTATTACATAACACTGAATCCAACTGAGGGAAATGTTGGTGTAATTTAAACATTTAAAACTATAATTTAAGAACTTCAACTAAATACTTTGGGCTTACAACATCCACACGCTGACTCATAGGTCAGTGAGTGGGGTTGAATGAAATGTCTGGAACCGTATAACAGAATGCTTCAGCAGGGGGCCTCTCAGTGACTTACCATTCCTAATCCACAGCTCAGACTTGAGGACCTGTTTTCTCCCCTCAAATGTCTGTGGGTACAAAGATGAGGCATCATCCTATCAGGATCTGGTATCAACAATGTAACTCCTCTTTTATGTGAGCATTTCCTTCTCAAAATAAACCATTTTCTACTGAGCATAGGGTGGAAAATTCATGGCCATTGGCTTTGTTGCCCTATTTGAGGAACTCGCTGTGTTGAGTGAGAGCCCTGGTGGTCAGGCTGTCCTTGGATCTGGTCTCCTCTCCTTGGGATGCCGAGAGGAGGCTCCCACTCAGCATTCAGGCCCCTTGGGCACTCAGGGAAGAGAGGGCCAGTTGGTGCCATCATTGTAAGAAGAATTTGTGCAGGGCTGATAAATGGAAGTTCTGCCTAAGCCTGAATCCCAGTCAAGCCACTAGCCATGTGGGTGGTCTGGGGCTAGTTATTAACAAACGTAAGCCCCAGTTTCCTCATTTGTAATAATGTCCCTACTTCATGAAATTGTGGGGATAACATGAGTAAATATATGAAAGTACTTAAAACAGTGCAGCACATAGTAAATGCCCAGTGAATGTTGGTTTGCTGTCACCACAACCATCATCACCATCATCATCATCATCACTAACATCACCATCATCATCATCATCACCATCATCATCATCACCACCATCATCATCACAAACATCATCATCACCATCATATCATCACCATCATCACCACCATCATCATCATCATCACCATCACCACCATCATCATCACCACCATCATCATCACCATCATCACTGTCACCATCATCACAAACATCATCATTTCCATCATATCATCACCATCACCATCATCATTATCATCATGACCATCACCATCATCACCATCATTGCCATGAAATCATGATTTATCACCTGGCAAAAAGAGGTTTAATCAGCTATAATTATCAGAAGTTAAAGAAGATATAGATGCCCTGGTAAATAAAAACAATATTAGGACTATTATTGGTGCTATTACCATCCCTATGTCATAGACAGGGAAGCAGAGGCACAGAGAGACTCCTGCCTAACATCACACAGAAGAGTTGGAAGTCAATGTTGGGAAATCTCAATCAAGTCCTTAACCCTGGGAATGTTTGAGTCCTGGAAAGAGGATGGCTTTGTAGGGCAGCTACAGAGGGGACTCAAGTACCAGTGAGATACTTCAAATAATAGACTCTAAGTCATTTCAACCATTGAAATTCTGTGATTTTTATGAAAACTGTTTATTCTGGTTACCAATTCCAAAATAGAGTGAGTTGGGTCAAATATTTTGAAACATGTTCACAGATTAGTAAACAAAACCTGGGAGCTCGGGGGAGAGATATTTGACTATTAAAAATAGTAAATGGGATTCAATTTTCAATATTGAAATACTGTGGGTGGCTGGGCCAAAGCTCCGCCTATGTGAACTGCTCATAAAGCAGTTCCCAGGACGCAGATGACTGGCGGTCGGCAATCGCATTTCTAATGCTGGTCTAAATGTTTCTCATTTGATCCTTCTCTTATTGGAGTGTTGAGAGATGTGACAAGTTGAAACTCCCTTTAGGGCAGCAAACCCCAGGAAAAAGATAAAGCAATTCTCAGCCGTGATCCAAGATGAATCCCCCTTCCTCCTCATTATAAAATACCTATTATCTTCCTTTATCTCCAAGTGAGCAGCGTTATTTCAATTTAACAGTGTATGAGAAATGCACCACAATAAAATAAAAGGACCAAAGATGCACTATTTAATGTCAGAATGACAGATGCTTCAATTAGGCAGACAGGACTATTTCTCCCCAAAATAGATAAAGATGAAATTTTTATAAGATTGTGCTGTTTGTGTTTATGGTACAGTACTGTTACAAGCTTTCATTACAATATAAATTAAAATAAAAACTCCTATTTCAGTGGAAGCCAACCATCTTGCTAATAATTTTGAAACTCAGAACTGCAGTTTATCAAAGTGCCTGGTCCCCTCACCTGGGAGAAGTGGTCTTCAAGGACTGGAAACACCATCCAGGTAAGAAATCTCACCCTGACATTTATACATCCTTTTCCAAGAGAGAATGGAAGGCATGATGTGAAGTTATCATTTGGCTAGAGCTTGTGGAGATATTTCTTGACATGTGAAAAATTTTTTTCTGCTTGGTCCATATTTAAAATTGTTAGACAATTAATGACCAAGGTGGGGGGTATGGTTTAGAATTCTGCTGCTTGTCTTCCCCACGCCCTCCGCAGATGGAATCTGCTGCAGTTCTTACCACCAAGCCTGGAGCCTGGGAGACTATTTGCCCTGGTGAGTTTGGCTGTGCAAAGGTTACAGTGTTTCATTCGGGTCCTCTGACCCATTGCAGCATTTTCCTTAATTGTGATGAAACATTGTTACCAATGACAGCCACATTTCCAGTTCCTAAAGCTTTCTCTCCAATGACGCCTCTGTTCTCCATTTTAGGGTTTTACATTCTCGGAACAGTATGAGAGCACATTATATTTTCTAATTGGAAAAAAAAAAAACGCATCAGCTGTGTGAAAATATTCAGAATTCTACAAACAAATGCCTGGCTCCAGGAAATTGGCGGTTTGAGATAACACCAAGCTCCTCCTTCTAAAAGTATGAAGAAACATCAGATGATGCATAACACTTGAAAAAATATACAGTGGCTTTTGCAAGAAAAGCAGGACTGCCCTGGGCCAGAAATGAACATGGAATGTGTGTGAGTTGTAGCCGCCCTTAGGAGTTGCAAGTCCAGAAAAGGGCTGGAGACTGGAGTCTTGGATTGTAATTTTCATTCAAGGACAAACAAGCATGAAACCTTGGGCACAGCTGGGTATGTAGTTGGGGCTCTGACCCTCACACAGGGCACGGCTATTGAGAGACCCTGCAGGGTAGGGAGAGGTCAACCTCAGCCCATCAGCGTAGGGAGACACAAGCTCATCAACATCCACATAAATGGGGCAGGGTAACTGGAAAATTGAAACTCCAAGCCTGTTCCTCCTAGAATTTGGAGTCTAAGTTTATATCGGTAACATGATATTTCATATTCTTTAAAATGTAAATTTGTTTACAACAGAAATTATATATTTAATTAAAAAAAATTTTTTTTTAAGATTTTATTTATTTGCGAGAGAGAGAATGAGAGAGAGAGAGAGCACATGAGAGGGGGGAGGGTCAGAGGGAGAAGCAGACTCCCTGCCGAGCAGGGAGCCTGATGTGGGACTCGATCCCGGGACTCCAGGATCATGACCTGAGCCGAAGGCAGTCGCTTAACCAACTGAGCCACCCAGGCGCCCCAGAAATTATATATTTTATAGGAAACTTATAAGCCCTGAATTCTGGAAGTTTTCCTCTAGAGTTTTCTTTCTGTTTTGGTTTTGGAGCACCTGTTTCTGTCGTGACCAGAGAGGCATCACACACTTGGGACCGGTGTCTCGGCTTGGGACATATGGGCTTTCGCTGAGTCTGGACTCTGGTGTGAACTCTGCTTACTGCAAGGACAAGGACCACCTGGGTCCTGGTGCCCAGCACCTGACACCTGACACCTGTCTCAGGTGTTTGATGAGTGATGTTGAGTGGGGGGGATGAATGGATCACTCAGATTCCCCCATGTGCCCCTCAGTTTTATTTCTAGGACTCTATCCCAAAGTTTAAACTGTAGCCCACTTGTATTGGGTTAAAACAATTTGAAGAAAGAAATACAGTGGAGAATTCCTTTCGTTCAGTTGACATTTAAAAAAAAAACTTAAAAAAAAAAAGAATAGCTGTTTAAGACATTTTTGCTCTGTGACATGACCTGCCCCTTTCTCCCCTGTGTGTCTGCAGCATCCTGACACGGAAGGCAGGGCTGATGCTCTTAAACAAAGGACTCTTAATAAAGAAGATTTATCATCCTGAAGGCTTCTGTTCCAACTGTCAGGCCCACCATAGAGCGAGGGAGAGGTGGCTCCGGGTCTCTAAAGCTCTCGTTTCACATGAGATACAAAGAGATAATTAGAACTTTGGGTGAGCTGCTAATACGGTGACATGGAGAGGAAGAGAGAGCATGAGCCAGGAGCAGACGGGTGGGGTCAGCCCTCAGTGTCATGAGGCTGGGAACGGAGAAGAGAGCAAGGGCCCTCACCTGCCTTCCTGCCACACTCGGGTGCCCTTGTGAGAGGGGATGGGTGGTGGATGGGCCAGGGGAGCAGGGAACCTGTCCCCCACAGTCGTGGTCCTTTCCCTAGAAAGTGGTTCATTTGTTGCGGAGTAGCCTCCTTCCCCCCACAGGCTATCATGTGCCAGACACACTGCGACGTTCCTCATTCTACAGAAACCAGACACGTGTTTGTTGTCTGGTACCAAGTCTGATGGAGGTCGGGCCATCCTGGACAGAAGAGATGCACAAAGGCTGGCCAGCCAGGTGCCGGGCACAGCGCAGGTCCCGGGACAGCAGGACGCACGCGCAGACTGAGCTGGCCTGTCGGGATGGCTCCGCCTCTGCCCTGGGGTGGCCCTGCCACTTGCAGAGGGCTCCCCGCCTTGACCTGACACAGTGCTGCGGCACACAGTGACAAACTCAGTCCACCCTGAGTGAGGAGGTTCCTGGTATGTGGGGCTTTTGGTGTTTATACTGGGAAAATCCTGAGCAAATTGGGACGAGTTGGTCATCACGGTGGTGCAGTGGGGGACAAGGACCCTGAGCTCGACCTGTGGTCCCATGAGACCAGCGGAAGGGTGTCCCGCATGGAGGGAGGGCAGGAAGTGAAGTAGGAGGGGCCCTGGGGTGTGTGGGGAGTTTGATCTGGTGCAACCACCTGAGCTGGGCCTGCCCGTCTCACCATAAAGCTAACTTAGTGTTCAAAGAAATACCAATCTGAACACCAAAAGGGATTACTGAGGTGTTTCAAAGGGTACCAGGCCCCCTGCTACACACAAAAACTTAGAATTGGTTCTTTCTAGCTCATTTCTCACGCGTGGAGAGCCTGCCTCCATCTGTTTTCTCCCCCACCCTCCCTCGACTACCCTGACCTCCGCCCTGGCACGGGTACAATGGCTCGGTCCCTGGTGCCACGTTTATTGAGGTGGCTTGAACTTAAACAGGCAGAGCCCGTTCCAGGAGAGGGAGCAGCAAATCTGCAATCAGATCCAACCTGTACCTTCTAACAGACAATTAGGGACTTACCCAAGGTCATTTAGCTGGAAAAGGGTAGAACCAGGATGTGTCCTCACCGTTTTCCAGGAAAGAAGCTACCATCTGCCCCGTGTAGCACCCAGCTTGGGGAGAATCAGAGAAATAATCCGTGTGGAGAGTTCGGTGATTGGCAAAGTCCCGGGTGCGCAGGGAATGAAGGCTCCCGAGATGGGAGCACGTTTGTCTGTGTGTCTAGGGTGAGGACTGAGTGAAGACCATCGTCCTCTAGCCCCGGGTGCCCCCAGCGCTGCCAGAGCCAAAGGTCTGTGACCTGCAGTGGGCAGGTGCAAGTGGAGCCTGCGGTCAGCCCCATGGGCTCCTCGTTCAACACTCGCTCACATAGTCTGTTATCCCGCACGGGCTTCAGCCAGTGGTAGGCCTGGCATGACATTTGTCTCCTTAAGCTGCATGAGGGTCCCAATTTGTGCTTGAAGAGGAGAGGCTGGTTTAGTCGCCAGAGGCCCTGCCCTCAAGGAGCACCTCAAGGAGCTCAGCTGCAGGGAGGGATGGTGGGGACTCAGCCAGGTGAAGACCCAAACTGGGGTCTCCCTGCTCTATGAGGAGCAGGGTCTTCTCAATGCTCCTCCGGGCAAGGTCACTGGCTGAAGGCTCTCCTGACCTGGGGTCTGGTCCTGGTGGCGGATGGGTAGGTGACTTTGAAGACTGTGCCCATCAAACTCAGCACCATGCACAACCCACAGTCCAGAGCCGTGGATGCTGAGCTTGTGGCCTGGCAGGAGCCAAAGGAGTGACCTTTGCTGAGGGCACTTCCAGAACCCTCAGCTCTGCTGTGCCCTATAAGGTGGGAGGAAGTCTGGCCTCATCAGTTGACTGAGGATCGCAGGACAGTCCGGGAGGCTCCCCGCACCGCAGGGCCTGGAGCCTCCCAGTGCCGTCCTCCGGGGCCCCAGGCAGAATGGTGTTTCAAAGTCCCCAGTTATTTAAACGGCAATTTGCCTGCAATGATGTTGTTTAGAAGCGTTTCCAAACGTCTGCTTCTGCTTTCATTTAACTCTGTTTGCCTACGAATCAAATCTAACGGTATCCTGTTTAATTCCCCTCTCTCAAATAACATGGTGCTTAATGTAAACCAATTACTACAATTCTGCTTTCTAAGAAATCAGGAAATGTAATCAGAGAGATGCAATTTGTTTGCTTTTCATGAAATATTACAGTGTGGCAGCAACAGGAGGTGGTCTTTGGAAGGATCAGAAGGGGTGTGTGTGTGTGTGTGTGTGTGTGTGAGAGAGAGAGAGAGAGAGAGAGAGAGAGAGAGAGATGTGAACGTAGCCACGTGTGTCAAGCATGTGTCTTTGTGCAGAATGTATGTGCGTCTGGGTGTAGGGTGTGTGCATTTACCCAGAAAGCTCCGGAGAGGCCCAAGCCAGAGGGAAGCCCTGGGTTGGGGGCTCAGCTCAGGCTCGCTGTCTGCTCACACAGACTTTCTAAAGTATTTCCTAAAGGGCCCACCAGGCCGGCAGGGCTGACAGAGCCATGCCTCTCCTCCCCGCTGCCCTCCCTGCAAGAGCTGATTTGGCATAATAATGGGCACTTTGTTTTCAATCTCCTTTTTTATTTCAAATGATAATTACCCTCTGGGGAGAGAGGCAAAAGTTCCACCCTGGGGCAGTGGCCTGAGAACAGAGTAGGAGCGGAGCTGAGCCTGCAGAGAGGGGGAGGGGGCTTCCTCCCCAAGGCCCCCCAGGTCAGGAGAGCCCCCCCACAACCCACCTCCGCTGTCAAAGCCCTGGGGACATTCTCTGGTGCTGAAAAACCTCAGCAAGTTGTCCCTTCTGCTTCCCAATTCAGGCTCTGGCTGGCATTTACCTCGTGCCTGTCCATGTGGGCAGGAATGGGGTTGGGGGCACTTGAGAAGCTCTGAGACCTTCCCCCAGGGTCTCTGCTGTTAGGGCCTGGGGGTTGTGGCTGGTGAGCGTCTTCACCTTGGTCCTCTAGCTGCAGGCAGGACCAGCCAGTGAATGCTCTCTGATCTCTTTCCATCCCAAATCCCCAGAGCCCCTCTAGGTGGGCACCGGGAAAAGGAGCTAAGAACCCAGTGAAGGGGCTGACCGGCCCTCATGGAGCACTCATGGGTGTTTGTGATGAGGGAGCAGAAGGCAAGCTGAGGACAAAGCACGAGCTGACACCCCACAACCTCCCTTCCCACCCCACTCCTGGGTGGGACATGTGTGACATTCCTCCAGGAAACTTCCAATTGTCTCAATGTTAATGCTTTGCTAGAGGGAATAGCCAGGCCTCCAGTATCCCGAGGGACTTCTTTAGCAGATGGAAGTCCTTTTGGACACCTCCCTCTGTCCTTAACCCCCAACTCCCAAGTACACAATCAGCCACTCCTCATGACCCCGGTGCAGCTCCTTCTGCCCACGGGTCCTGTCTCCGGGCTTTAATAAAATCACCTTTTTGCGGGCGCCTGGGTGGCTCAGTTGGTTAAGCGACTGCCTTCGGCTCAGGTCATGATCCCGGAGTCCCGGGATCGAGTCCCACATCGGGCTCCCTGCTCAGCAGGGAGTCTGCTTCTCCCTCTAACCCTACCCCCTCTTGCGCTCTCTCTCTCACTCTCTCTCTCTCAAATAAATAAATAAAATCTTAAAAAAAAAAAATCACCTTTTTGCATCAAACACGTCTCAAGAATTCTTTTTTGACGTCGGACCCCACCAACGTTTCAAAAGTACATCAGTTGGACTGAGCTGGGTGTCTGGTGCTCTGCAAACATGAGGTCCAATCTGAGGGACAGGGTGGGGTGGTTACCAATCCTCAGGGGGCTGTGGCAGGGTCCTTAACTTTCCCCAACTTTGTTTCCTGGAAGTGAAATTCATATAACCTACAAATCCCCTCTGTAGGGGTTACCTACTGCTCAGTGGCATTTAGGGCATCCACAATGTTGTGCAACCACCAGCTCTCTCCGGCTTCAAAGCTTTCTCATCACTGAGAAGACACGCAGGTCCATTGAGCCTTTCGCCCTTTAAGGCCTGAATTCTTTCCTTTAGAACGGGGGCTGGCATGCCTTGCCTCAACTGTCCTCTGTAATCTACATGGTAAATGCCTTTACATGTGGCCTGACCCACCTCACCCCACTTTCATGTCACATCTCCTTAGAAGCCTCACATCCAGCTTATGGGATTTTCTGCCCAAAGTCTGGAGACTTCCCTGGGCTGTGCCGTCCAGGCTGCAGAGGGGGAGGCCTCAAGCTCAGCCATCGACGTTTGGGAAAAGCCACGGGCAAACACAGTGGACACTGTCTGCTCTCTTATCTCCCAATTTCGTTTGATATGATTGTCTGACCTTTGAGTCACGGATAAAACTTCACACTCAATCAAACTCAATTTTGAGGTCAACGAACTAGGAACTTAGATTATTCGAAATCACTCTGATTGCATAAGATTGTCGTGTGCAGCACCTATTCTGTGTGGTAAAAGTATTTGTATTTGAGATATTTATATTCCGTGAAGCTGTGTCCTGTTTTATCTCTTGTAGATTGAACAGTCTCTCTGGAATTTGCTAAGACAAATTGCATGCAAGTCCCCCCGGAGCCATGCACCGTGACACGAGCAAGTGTGCACCCCGAGCGTGTCAGTGCAAGGGGAGGAAACTGGCCGTGGCTTTTCAGGAGCAGGTCTCTGACTGGGTCCTCAGAAGTGTATTACCTGTGCACCTCTGGAGATGCTACTGTGGACACAGAGGTTTTAGGGACCAGAGCAGCAATGAGACCTTCGCATGGGCAACAGTCGTCCAAGCAGCACCCAGAAAGGACCCCGGGGTTTAAATATCCCATAGCAATAGGTCCACTGGAGGCAGCCACCTACATCATGACCTCCAGAGTGGGGTAAGAGGTGGGACAACCACTTCCTGACCCCAAGCAGCCCCAATGTCCCTGTGGTCCCAGGTCTGTGGGAGGTCAATGAGATGGCTCTGCTCACTGGGTGTCTTCGTCATCCTGAGAGGCAGCTCATCTCCGCGGATGCCAGCTGGGGGTGTGGGGAGCAGGTTGGGGGCTGCTAGGGTCCTTGCCTGAAGCCTGAGGCCTGACAGTGGCTTTTGGCATCAGGGCAATTGATTGGAGTCTCTGATTCAATAAAAGGCTCTGTCCCTTTGCTCATTTCATACCCCCGCAGGGCGCCTACCCACTCATCAAAACTTTCCTGTAGGGTGGTCACTGGGCTGCTAGGCACTCTGGACACGGCTGCATCCGCATCTCAGCTGATGGCATGCTGACAGCCCCATTCTTTTTTTTTAAGATTTTATTTATTTGAGAGAGAGTGTGGGTATGAGCAGGGGCGGGGGAGAGGGAGAAGGAGAGAGAGAATCTCAAGCAGACTCCCCTGCTGAGCGCAGAGCCTGATGCAAGACCCTGAGATCATGACCTGAGCCAAAACCAAGAGTTGGACGCTCAACTGACTGAGCCACCCAGGTGCCCTGACACCCCCATTCTTGAAGCACTTCAGGGGGTCTCCAGGACACGGCCCCTCCCAAGGTGGCCTCTCCCTGACTCCCTGTCTCCTCTGTGGGCTCCACCCCTTGGCTCACCAGGGCCACCCAAGCCCTCAGCCTCAGCCCTCTTCCCTGACCTCCCTTTCTCTCTCTTTCCCTAGGTGACTTGGCTTGGTCCTGTGATTGGCAGAAAAATGGGCCCCAAAGGTGTCCGCATCCCAGTCCCTGGAACATGTGAATATGCGACCTTATATGGCGAAGGCACTGTGCAGATGGGATTAAATTAAGAACCTCGAGATGGGAGAGAGTCTTGGAGCATCTGGGTGGCCCAATGTCATCACAAGGGAGGGTCCGAAGGAGGCCAGGGGGTGAGAGAAGACAGAGGAAGATGCACAGGTGGCTTGCTTTTCTTTAGAAAGTTCTTGAGCAATGTTTTTGCAGAGAGGGCTTGGGGGGCAGGGCCATAGCTCTTGGCAGAGACACCAGCCCGCCAGCACCTGCGGGAGGCTGTGGGCACTGCAGGGAGGGCAGGTAACTATCCAGAAGACAGAACAGCAGCGGTCTTCCTTGGTGTCTGAAAGGGAACAGAGGGAAATCAAGTTCACATTTGACATAATTACACTAAGCATCAGAGGAAATCGGACACTTAAGTGTTTTTTGTGAGGGCATGAGTACCAGCCTATTTCAGTTAGGATCCTTCCTAAACTATGTTCTGCTTTTCATATTTATTTTCAGACAGATTTGATTCTATGTGACGGTGCAGGGAGCCCACAGGATGGGGTTCCTGCACTCTGCTCCTTGTAGGAACTGGAGGTGCTTTCCTTGTTGCAGCCTGCAGGGGGCAACACGGTGGGCCCTGTGCCATTCCCTGGAACCAGGTGTGGGCTCACTTAGAGATGTTTCGAGTGGGGATTGCACTACTCATGGTAATGTACGTGTAGAGGGGATATTTTTCTCTGAATACGGATCTCAGTCTCCATAATTCAGAGAAAAAGGAAAGGCTCGGGTGGGCTGGAACCAGGAGCAACAAGAAGGTGAAATCAACCTCATGGCCCCTGTGTCAGTCAGGGTTCTCCAGGGAAACAGAACCAGTGGAAGATAGATGAGTACACACACACACAGAGGGAGGTTCGTGTTAAGGAATTGATTCACATAATTGTGGGGGTTGGCAAGGGCAGGTCTGCAGGCTGGAGACCCAGGGAAGAGCTGATGACGCAATCTTGAGTCTGAAATCTGCCGTCTGGAGGTAGAATTCCTTCCTCCATGAGGGAACCTCAGTTTCTCTTCCTCTTAAGATCTTCAACTGATTGGGCGACGCCCACCCACATGTGGAGGGTGATCTACTTTAAAGTCTATGGATTTAAATGCTAATTCCATCTAAAAAGTGCCTTCACAGTAACATCTGGACTGGTGTGTGACCAAAAACTGGGCACTGTGGCCTAGGCAAGCTGATCATAAATTAGCAGACCCAGCCCTCCTGGAGCATGATTAAATAGATACTTTCCGCCTGAACAGCGCAGACCCCAGGGGACCTCCCTCCTCCACTGTCCTGGGTGGGGTGGGGGTATCCCAGAGGGAGCAGAATGGCCCAGAGGACCTCAGCTGAGTCCAGAATTAAGCTCCTGGAGCTTCAGCTGCCCCTTGGTGACGGTAAGATACATGAGCCAAGATCTACACTGGGTTTTCCTCACTTGTAACTGACAGGGAACTTTTGGGGAACAGGCCAGGATCTGGATTTCTGCCTGGAGCCGTCTGGGAAAAGGCTGCACTTTGTTTCCCCACCTATAAAATGGAGCGACACAGTGGGAGAGATGCACATGGAGGGAATGAGGTTGGGGGGGATGGGGGTGGCTCAGAGAAGGCCCCTGGGCTCTAGGCTGCTGGTGTTCCTGTCTAACACCACCGAGGAGCTCGGTCTGCCACTGCACGGGGCTTGGCTGGGGACGGTGAGCTGTAGAGGAGGAGGGGACGCTCCCCATCCCCAGCCTTACAGGAGGCTCTGGGATGAGTGGGCTGCAGAGAGGGTCTGTGATTTATATGTGTCTGTACGTCCATCTAGCTATATCCACATCTGTGTCACATCCATAACTATTTTTTCTCCTCATTATTTTGCAAAGTGGACCCTCTATTCTATGTATGTTTGTACACACACACACACCACACACACATGCACACACGTGTGTGTTTCAGGCACGCTTGAGATAACGCCTAATGACAGTAAACTTTGTTCCCGTGGCAGAGTCTGGCTCGTTAACTAGATATTCTGTTTTTGTGGGTAGAGTTGCCACCTGTGTTAAGTCCCTCCAGACAGTCTCCAGAAAGGTCTAAGAAGGAGCTGGTTGGAGGAGATGGCATGTTGAAGAGGGAGCTTCTACATCAGCCTCTTAATTCTCGACACATGAGCTGCCTCCCAGATTCTAGAGTGATCCGGGTGAAGATCAGATAATGCAGACACCAGCTTCCCTCCATCCCCGTTTCTCTCCCTCTTCTCCTGCCTTGTGTCCTTGAGCCAGAGAACCTGCCCTTGAAATGGAAGCGGGTGACCCCAGGACAGTAGCCTAGCAAAGAGCAGAGGTAGAGAAACGCCATCATGTCCCTAAAAGCTCAGCAGGTTGGAAGGGGAGCAGGGCCGACGCTCCGGGCTGGGAGTGCTGAGCCTGCCTGCAGAGCAGCTCCGAAGCTCACGGATCTGGGTTAGAATCCTGCCTGTGTGCTGGGAGGGCTGTCACCTTGGTTTGCCCCTTAAGCCTCAATTTCCTCATCTATAAAATGGGGATGATGACACAGAGTTGTGAGTTTTAAAGGGGGCGACGTACCTAAAGCCTTTAGCTAGGTGCTGAGGACAGGTCAGCGTGGGATCTATGGTTATCGGTCAGCCTGTGTCCTCAGCTATTAGACGGGCGTAAGAACTGCACGGGGCTGTGTGAGAAGAGGGACCACGTACCGTGCTTCATTACTGATACTGACAACTGGTAATTTTGTTCATTTCTTCAGCTGATCACAGGATGAACTTTCTAAGACTCAGAACTGTTGAAAGTGGACAGCTGTTCGGGCAGGTGTGAGGGCTCTGTTGCCTTGGTGTCCAGGTAGACCAGTCATCTGGAGCATGCTGGCAGGGCAGCAGAGCTTCCGTTTCCCTCCAGCACCGGGGGCACCGTGTTGGAAGCGGGTGGGGCTGGAGGAAAACCACAGAGGAGCTGAGGGGTGCCGGCAACGTCCGGGCCCCTCCCTCAAGGCTGACCCATTGGGGCGGCTCTCCAGGTGTTACCCACAGGCACTTGGCCCCCAGCCCAGCCCAGCCATCCTGACCTGTGTTTTCCACCCCCTGACACAAAGCCCGAATCCTCTGCTGTCACCACCAACAGCACAAACTAGCTCAGATTTGGGCTTTTTATTTTCAGCCACATTTTGGAGCACACATTACGATCATTAAGGCTGAAAATGTCACTCCTTCCAAAGGCAGTGGGGGTCCCAGAGGTCCTGTGCCTTAACTCATGGGACAAGACTGGGGTCACAGGCACCTTGGCAGGGTGTGGATCACATCCTCTTGGGGGTCTCCCACAGGGCTCCCCAAGACAGCCCACAGAAAAACAAAGCAAAACAGAAGGAACTCCTTTGGAGCCAAGGGTGGTGAGGCCTCGAGAGCCATCTGGAGGTGTTGCGGGTGGAAAAGGAAGCACTGGGATGCTGAAGGTGGCTCCTTCTGTCACTTTTCTTGAAAAAAGAGAGACCTAAAACTGTGACTTGCCTTTCCATCTTCACTATTTTCCCCTCAGCATCTTTAGGCAGGCAGAGTCTGTGTGGGGGGTGTGTAGACACACTCCCAAATTGCTACAGAGAATGCTAACACATGAAGGGCTGTCACCAGTTTCTGCAGGACGATAAGCAGTTTTCAGCATCCTGGTGGAGCATCTGAGCTCTGCCTCTGCCCACCTGCCGTTCCTTAGAAACATCTCACAGTGAGGAGGCTCCTGCCACAAACATCTCAACCCAGACTGTCCCTGCTCCTCTTGCCAATGACTTTCCTTGCTACCTGCAGTCACCTCTACTCAGAGATCCCCAGGAACCTTGGAGGTGACATGTCCAAGCTGCAACTGTGCCTCCTGGGGTCCCCCAGCTCAGGGACCCACCCAGGGCCTCTCCCACCACCACCCTCTGTTTACATCGCTGGGCTATCCATTAATTTCCCGAGTTTAGAAACTTCCTGAAAGTTTGTGCATGAGATGAAACCCATTCTGTCACTACATTTTCTTGAGAAAAAACACCAAAGAATAAAAAAACAAGCTTCCAGCTGTCACAGGAACGAATGCAGCGCCCTCCTCTCTTCTCACCATGATTATCGGGTCTTCCTGGGTGGTTATCTCTGGTTTCGTCCCACGTTCCTGACAAATGACATTTTAGTGAAGTTAAATGCATGTGATCTTCCTTCCCCGTCAGGCTGTTCCAGGAACAAGATCTCTGGCTGGCTGGAAGATACGCCACCCTGAGCAGCACTTACACCTGCCAGCTCCTTGGGGGCCAGAACGCCGAGAACCCTCCAAGCTTTTGCAGGTGTCAATGTTTTATATTTAAGCTTCAAGACAGGTTAGTGCCAGGTTAGGAGACTCAACAAAAACTTGTCTCTGCCTGGAATTTCCAGTTGAATTACACATGGCCAAAAACTCTGAAGACAGATGGCCTGCGTCAACAGGAGGGTCTGGGGAGGTTCCCCATGGGAGTCCTCCCCAGGATGGCGGTGCCCTCCCCAGGACGGCGGAGTCCTCCCCAGGATGGCGG
>NW_022589705.1:98344480-98437072 GCF_004348235.1 Phoca vitulina | reverse complement strand
TCCCCAGGACGGCGGTGCCCTCCCCAGGATGGTGGAGTCCTCCCCAGGATGGATGTATCCTCTCTGTGGGCATGTCTGGGGTGGAAGGTGAGGCAACTTTGTCATTCTTGGTGCCTCTCACACTGGGAAGTGCACAAAAAAAGCCAAGAAGTCGGGGGGACACTCCAGTGGGGGCTTTGAGCCTTCCAAGGGTAAGGAGAGGGTAGCTGTGCCCTGGACAATAGACACTCCTGCTTTTCAGATCCTGACACACATCGATGAACCTCCTTCGTCTCGGCACCTGGAGCTCCATGGGTGGGCACAGGCTGCGCAGGGCTGTAGGGATGGGCAACGCCTGCCCCGCGGAGCTTGCCCTGCAGGCACAGAGGCTGCAGAGGAATCAGCCAAGAGCTCTCAGCACCTCTGCGACTTCAAGCTTTTAGCTGTTGGTATGATTTGCCCCCTCTTTGGCCCCCTGTTTTTGTGGCTCTCCTCTTCAGGGACGTTGAATCGCTTTATTCCCCTCTGGACCATCCCTCTATGCTGCAAACCCCAGCCGGCTCTCTGACCTTTCTGAGACATTCCTCAAGCTCTGGGCCAATGCTCATGCCCTCTGGGTCTAGCCCTTTAAGGACTCTGCCTGTGCCTGGTGAGAGTTCCTAGTCCAGAGTGTTGCACAGGTGGTGCACTGCTCCGGGTTGGATGATTCTAGCCCTCACTTCCCTTGCTCAGCTCTGGGCTCTGGTAGAGGCTGTGTCTGGGCATCCTTTTCTAAGTGGCACAAAGGCACCCTATAAACCAGCATGCCCCTCTTAATGCCCGAAGATGTCCAAAGTGCCCAGTTTGGTAGCGAACTGCCCAATGTCACCTGCCTGGCAGCCCAGCTGTACTCTTTCCCCTGGTGTCTGTCCATCTTTGCTGCTGCCTTGGTGGCCATCCTGCACTGTGTCTTTCTGGTCTAGCCCTGACTACATTTTCCTGACTCCCACTCGGGTTCCTCTTTCTTCCTGAGGCTCTCTCCTTCCTGTTCCAGTCTTGCATTTCCTCTAGCTGCCTTCTGGGTGATGTTGATGTTCATCTTGGCTCAGCTGACACAGGGCTCTGCCTTCTGTGTGTGCACGTGGGCAGCGATGCCCAACCAGCACAGCCCTGCCTCACCACAGCCTTCCACCCTGGTGTCAGAATCCTCTCTGCCAGAGGTTCCAGCCTCCCTGGCTCTTCCTTTCATTCCATGAGGGAGCCCCAGTGAAAGGCTGTTGGCTTCTGTTCATCCTTTGCTTTCTACTTATAACTACAGCCTCAAAATGAAGTCAAGTTGTCCCCAGGCTTCCAGTCCCTAGGATGTTGACTCAACCCCAAGTGTGTTAAACTCAGTGCTGTTGGTGTCGAGGATGCACTCAGTGGGGTTGTGATCATAATTCAGTATGGAAGGGAGGCAGCAGGGTGAAGAAGTGGAGAAGACATTAGCTTTCTGTATCAATAATGGTAGAGTTCTGGGGCTGGAAGGCTGCCAGGAGACTGGGGTAGGAGCCAGGTGTTTGTTTTCCTCTCCTGGTCTAGGAAAATTCCTCCATTATTTTCCTCCATCTCCCACCAGCTCCTTTGTTAGGCTCTCAGTGCTCATTTGCCCTCACATTCTTCCAGAAGCCATTATTCTGCCCTCGCAGCAGGGCGCTGGGAGTGTTGGCATCCAGTGTCTTTTCTTCTGGTCAGAAGAGTTAGGGGCCTCTGGGTTTGGGTCCCAGCCCTGCCACTATGGCTGGATGTAGGCAAATCACTTTCCAGAACTTCAATATCTCAGGGATGTCAAACCATGGGCAATGCTCCTTACTGTTCAGGCTTCAGAGGGTTAATGGAAGCAGTGTGTGTGGCATTTCTGGAATGGCGGGAAAAGAGAGCGAAGCCCCTGAAGGGGACAATGGTGGAGTTCATGGGGCCTTGGGCAGTTGGCTAGGTGGATCCATCTCCTCCAGGCTACCAGATCCTCCGGTGAGGAAGTCCTTTCTTTCTACACGGTGGTGTTCAGGAGTGATAGCGGCTTCCATGTCAGCCTTCTTACACAGCATTCTGTTGTTTGCCTCTGGCTGGCTGGATCTTTGTATTCATTTCCCATATAACAAAATACCTCAATTGCAAATTGACCAACAGTTCATTGTCTCACAGCTCTGGAGGCTGGAAGTCCAAGATCAAGGAGTCGGCCATATTGGCTTCTTCTGAGACTTCTCTCCTTGGCTTGCCCACGGCCACTTTCCTGCTAGGTCTTTCCTCTGAGCATGTGCATTCTTGGTCTCTCTGTAGGTCTCCAAATTTTCTCTCCTCATAAGGACATTCAGGTTGGATTAGGGCCCACCCATGTAATCTCATTTAACCTCAATTACTGCTTTAAAGATCCTACCTCCAAATACAGATACATTCTGAGGTGCTGGGAATTAGGATTCAACATATGAATTTTGTGGGAGCACAATTCAGTCCCTAACAGTTCTCCTGCACAAGGCACCCCACCTCCCTGGACTTCAGTTTATTCATCAGTAATATGGGGATGATGGCTATGATGCTGGTGGTGATGGTGGTGATGGTGATGATGATGGTGATGAAGATGGTGATGGTGATGTTGATGGTGATGATGGTGATCGTGGTGATGATGATGATTGTGATGAAGATGGTGATGCTGGTGGTGATGGAGATGATGGTGATGATGATGGTGATGAAGACAGTGATGGTGATGATGATGGTGATGAAAATGATGGTGGTGATGATGATGATTGTGATGAAGATGGTGATGGTGGTGATGATGATGATGGTGATGATGATGATGGTGGTGATGATGATGGTTGTGATGAAGATGGTGTTGGTGGTGATGATGGTACCTGTCCACTAGCTGTGGTGAGGATTAAAGGAGTTAATAAATGTAAAGTACAGTAGTCAATGTTATATAAATCTTAGCTGTTATCACTTTTCTTATTATAATGCTTTTCTTAAACACATAATTACCAAAAATCCCTGTGAGCTGGTTTTTGGTCTGTCACAGACCTGAGAGTGAATCATCAAAGAACCTGTTAGTGGCAGACACCGTGAGACATGACGGATGACAGCCTGACACCACAGAGGGAAGCAAAAACGATTTAATGGCAGCCTCCGCACCGCACTCTCTGTAACCAAACCAGTGCATGTGCACAGAGAACTTTACTCATTTTAAAAAGCCCAATTATTTTCCTGGGTTAGGGAGGCAAGGAAGGGCATCATTTATTTCAGAAAAGTTTCCACCCACACCTGACAAAGTTTGGGGATCTGAAAGCATGACAGACAATTCAAGGGGTGGTAGGTACATACCTGCTCCTTTTCAGTGTACTTCTGCCTGTGCCCTGTAACCTACTAGCTCTGCAGTGAATTAAAAATAAATAAACAAATAAATAGTAAAGCGCTCCTCCCCCCAAGGAAGTGGACCATAATAGACAAAGCTTTGACAGAAATCAGATTGATTAGAAAAAAATCATTTGTGGCAGTCTTTCCTCAAATTGCAGAAATAAGTAAGGTCACAGATAGGATATTCTTAGAGTTTAGTTTTGTGTCATATTTTTTTCTTCAAATAATCATGCTTATAAACATATAGTATACCCCACTTGTGGGTAATTAGTTAGGTTGTTCTTGGTCCACATGATGGGATTAAGTGTATTGCCAACTCATTGTCTGTAGAGAGTGCCTCACCTTGTCAGAGCTTCCCTCACAGGTGAGAGCTACTCCTCCACATGCCTCCATAGCGCAGCAGGTAGCAAGGTGCTTTGGAATCCAGAGGGTTGGCAGGTCCCACAACTCCGTGTTGGCTAGTTACCATCTCTCTGTTCTGGAGCCACTCAGGACACCCTGGGACTAAAGTCTTCATGGTCCTGGCCACCAAGTAAGCTTAGATAGTATAGGAGGGCACACATTGCAAAACCTCCACACTTATATATAAAAACATAACACAACACAAAACAAAACTTGAAGTCTCCAAGGTTTTGACAGAGGGTCAACAATCTTTTAATTTCACAAGTAAAACCCAATTGGCCAAACCCATGGAGATGCCATTCCAAGAACTCTCCTACCATCAGGGACCACCTAGATCCAAGCTGTTTTGCCCCAAGTCCCCAACAAAGGTGTTCTGAAGCTCATGACTGCACACTTTATTTGTATCTTTATAAAGAGCAGGGCTACTCGTGGCTCCAAGCACCTGAGAGTCAGAAATGGCTTCTTCGAAGGAGCCAAAATGTTTTCCCCCTCTTTTCAAACCCAAGTTCCAGCTGAAAGGCACCCTGGGGAAGGGGTGGCTTGCCAAAGATGAACATGTTTGTCCACAGAGTGCTCTGTGCTCCCGGAGAGAACTGGGAGGCTACACAGATGTCAGGTAACATTATTATTCACCACCGTTGCTAGAGCCAGCTTGCTTCTGTCCCTAGAGCCCCAGGGACTGGGATTTCAGCTGTCCCACACAATTAAGGGCCGCCTAAGGAGAATTGAGCTAAGGGCCCTGCCCCTCCCCATTCCAAATGAGCAGGTGGGAGAGAAGGCTGGTGTTTATGGTTGAACTGGGGTCTCTTTGGTGGCCACTGAGAGGTTATTCTGTATCTCCTGGTCCAGATGCCCATCCCTCAACCTTCTCCCGGCTGGCAGCCCCTCTTCATGCCAGCAGGTGGCAAATAGACCGTGGGCACAATTTATCTTTCCTTCAGGTTTGCCAGAATAGGTTTCTCCAAAAACTTTTCCAGGCTTCTGAGATGGCTCCATTGAGTTAAACATCTTTAATCTGGCTCATTTTGCAGCCATTCATTTTAATCATGCAAAGGTCAGCTGTCACTGCACAAATGTTAAGACTTAATTTGTTTTCTTGATGCACATCATACCGGTGATAATTTGGTCCAATTTTTAGTCATTTGCCAATGGGGAACTTCAATGGGTAGGGTCACCAACAGTGGAGGTGGGGATTGCAGATGGTGGAGGGGCTTGATTTGGGGCAGGGGTGCTGATGACAGCAGCCCCAAGAACCTGTGCCTCTCAGTCCCCAGAGTATGGCTCTGTAGTGGTGGCAACATGGATTTGGAGCCAGTAGTTGGATTTGAGACAAATTGCTCTTTTTTTTTTTTCCCTAAGTGTGTAACCTCACATGTAAATGAGCCTTCATTCTTTTCTTTTCCCCTTCTTTAAAGCCAGAGTTGCATTTTGGGAGCTGTTCTCTTACCTTTTCAGAGTGGAGAGCAGCTATAGGAGGAAGATGGGACCCTTCCTGACCCCTGACCTGACCCCTCCCTGCTCTCCTCCTCCTCCCTGCCCTCCTCCTCCTCCTCTGGCGCCACCTTCTTGTCTCCTGTCCCTGCTCATTTATTGCAACTTCCCAAGCTGAGTCCTGAAATGGAGGCTCTTAGGTCCTGGCAAGCTTTTGTACTGACCACCAATTTCCCTGAGCTGGTAGGAGACCCCCAGAAAGACCTTGGAAGCATGGCCAGGCACCGCCTGGGAAAGGGAATTCACCCTTTAGCATGTGTGCAGCATGGCACCATGTGCTCCTGAGGCCCAAGCCTCCACAGAGGAAAACACAGAATAGTAAGTCAGCACTTGTAAGTACTATGTATGTATCTCATAACATCCATACTCACATGCCCACCTGGGGAAGATTTGATGTGGAGCTGGGCAGGTGGGGAGTGTTTGTCTTCTTTATCAAATCTTTTTAAACATCACCTACTTGGTGGTCTGCACTCCTTAAACTCAACCTGCCCAGAGCTTGGCTTGTCTTCTCTGAACCTGTTGCCCACACTGCCCCTGTCCCCCATTGCCAAGTCATCATTCAGCCATTGTGCGCCTGTATCTTCTTCTCCATGTCCCCACCTGGTCCATCTCCAGTCCCCTCCAATATCTCCCAGCCCACCTCCTCCTCCTCCACTCCACTCTTGCTGCGTGTGGAGACCCTTTGTGACTCTCATCTGGACTGTGGAGTCCATCCTTTACTGGTTGTTGGTGAAGGGCAGCAGAACAGGCAACACCAAATATACCACTTTGGTATAAGGATTATTTTGAGCTGAAGACAACTGATGAGAAGCAGATATAAGAAAAGCTCCCTGCCCTCTCTCTGCCTGCCTAGAAGCAGGACATCAATTTGTGAAGACGTCCCCCTCCCCTCTGTACCAGGAAGGAGAGAAGTTAATCACCAGAGACAATGCCAGACCCTGATCAGCACCAGAGGCAACTATACAACAGACCTTACCAATCATCCCTTGTCTTCCACTCCCCCCTGTCTTTGTCTGCCCACAGTTTGCCACCCTAGAGACTCAAAGCCCTCTTCATTTGCCTTGTCACTTCTCTACAAATGTATTGTTCTATTGCAAAGGTTTTATAGAAGCCTGAGTTCTAACCATGCCGTTGAGTTACTCTCTCTGAGAGTTCCCGTGTGTGTGTGTGTGTGTGTGTGTGTGTGTGTGTGTGTGTGTGTGTGTTTCTCTGGTTAGTCTGTCTTTGTCAGTCTAACTGGTGGGGCTCCCGCAATAAACCTGAGGTGGGTAGGGGAAGATTTTGTTCCTCCCCAACATTGGCATGAGTGCTTGCTTAACCTCTTTCTCCCCACCTGGGTTGTGAGCTCCATGGTGGGAGGAGTCAAGGCTGCTTTTGTTTGTCACCATTTCTCCCACACCTGTCACGATGCCTGGTACATGGCCCACTCAGTAAATGAAAAATAGTCATGAACAAATGAATGATGAAGTAACTTATCTCTGTGGCTGTACCTCCCCCCTGCCAACCCTTGGTTCTTTCTGCACATAAGCAACAACTGCTACTGTTCCTAGTGCAGCAACGACCCTCTCTGAGCCCTGGCTGGGCCAGGCACCATGCTAAGCATTTGGCACACATCATTCCAACAACAGCTCTGGGTGGTGGGTACTGTTTTGCCCACTTTACAGAGAGGTGAAGTAACTTGCCTTAGGGCACACAGCTCATGTCTATCCTGACCCCAAAGCCCATGCTGGCAGACACTGGGTCCTCCCCACCTGATAAATCTGAAGGAGTCTCCACCTAAGGGACTTTTGGTGGCTCCTCAGCATCATGCTCCCTCCACATGGAAGTCCAGGTCTCCGCAAGATATTCAGCCTGGCTCAGATCTACTTGGCTAGTCTCATTTCCTCACTTCTCCCACCCCGCGCCTGTTGGAGGGCATCCTCCCCCCAGAAGCCCCCAGGCGACTGCTTCTCTCTGCTAGGGCTGGCTCCCTCATGCTGCTGGAATTCTCCAATGATGATGGCTGGGATCTGCCTCCCCACTTAACTTATCAAACTCCTACTCATCTGTGAGGTACAGCTCACATGGCACCACCTCCTGCAAGTCTTCCCTGATTGTCTCAGGTGGAGAACTGAGTTCTGCCTCTTCTCCCTTCCACCTGACCCTGAAGTTATTCAGGAATGGCTTCAATGTGGAGGCCTCAATGGCCTTGAAGACCCTGCTTCTTGAAGCAGTGTGTTCATGTAAACCCTCCTTGTGCCTCTGTCTCCCTCCTCCAGCCAGTTGGCATGGTTTCTGCTAGGTGCAAGGCACTCAGTGAATGTTCAGAGAATAAGTGAATGAATATTGCAAAGCCAGTGTGCTCACATTTTAACTTAAGAACTAAAACATTGATGGTGTGTGACACATGCAGTCCAAGACTGATGCATTAGTGGCAAATATCCTGCTAAGGCAAAAACAACATCTCTTACATTGCCCCAGACAATTGAATCACCTCTTTATCCTTGGAAACAGAACCAAGGGAAAGGGGATTGTGTGGGATGCCTTTCTTTGCTCCTTCTGTGTTTCTCTGCCCAATATGTAGCAGCCCTGGGGTCCATCCCAGATGGAGTGCTTACTCCATACGAGACACTGATATCCAGAACAGCAGCAAAGGGTCAGGTTAAGATAGCTTGGCATTCTGTCCCAGTGAGGCTTGATAGCTCTGTGGCCTGGGGCAATGTACTTACCCTCTCTATTCCCCCTTCTTGGAGATCCACAATAGTTATTAGTACAGCAAAGGTTTAGGTGAAGCATGAAGTGAAGAAACCTGTTGTTTGGGACACTCTGGGTTCCAAAATGTTCTTCACTGCAGAACTTCCCAGAGCTTTTAATGTGCACATTTGTGTTATGAATTTCCAAAAGGAGGATGCTGCAAGAATTTTGCCACAGATTGTTTTTATTCAGGGACATCTCAGTTTGGGAATTTGATCACGACAATGACAAGGATAGCTAATATTTATGGGCTAGTGACTGTGTGTGGGGCACTAGGCTAATCACTCACATAGATTGACACATTCAATCCTCACAATGACCCTGTGGGGGCTAGTGTGTCATTCCCACTCACTTATGAGATTTATGCTTCCCTCAGGTTGGGCTGCTTGGCCGCCATGTCTCACACTGTTCCTGGCTGAGATGCTTCGTGCTGGGCTGGTTTCTTGGACCCAGTTTCCCCCTGAGTGAGCAGTCTGAGCCCAGATCTCTGTGGTCAGCAGCCTTTGTAGCACCTCTTGCGATGCTTTGTGCTCCTAAAATGGACCTGGCCAAAACTCAGTCAAAGCTATGTCCTCTCTCTTCCCTCCTCCCCAACCCTGCAAACCATCTTTGTCTTTTCTTTTCTGATCTCAGTGAGGGTGATCTGTATTCCTGTCGTGGGGCTGCCAAAACAAAGGACCACAAACCAGGGGCTTTAGACAACAGAAACTCATTCACTCCCAGTTCTGGAGGCTGAAGTCCAAAATCAAGGTGTTGACAGGGCCATGCTTGCTCCAAAGGCTCTAGCAGAGGATCCTTCCTTGCTCTTCCAGCTCCTGGTGGAGATTGTCAATCCTGGCTTGTAGATGCATGACTCTAATCTCTGCTCCATGGTCACATGGCCTTCTCTGTGTCTATTTTCACTTCCCATAAGGGCATAGGTCATATTGGATTCGGGCCCACGCTGAGTGTGACCTCATCTTAGTTTGATTACATCTGCAAGGACCCTATTTCCAAATAAGGTCATATTCACAGGTATGGAGGATTCACCATATCTTTTTAGGGACACAATTCAACCCACAGCAGGTGTCCTCCTCACAGGTGCTCCACCTGGAAACCGGCCAACCCTCTATTCTGCTCTCTTCATCCTTTGTCCCCGTGCACAGTCACCCCCTTCCTCCACATCTTCTGACTCCATCTCCCTCTCTACCTGCTCCCTGGACTTTCATTCTTCACAATTTATGCCCAAATCTCTGCCCCCATCTCCTGCCTGGTGTTATTTCAGATGATAGCCATTTAGAGTTTCTTTGTGTTCCACATGCAGCTCAAAGTTGGGGATGCAAAGGTGAACAAGACCAAGACATGTTCTCCTGAGTTTATCATCATGGAGGAGATGAACAGACACACTTGCAAGTCAATACACAATACAGTGCTGAGTGGTGGCCCTTCTCTGGGGAATAAAGCAGGGTAAAGTGAGGGAAGAAATGCTAGTGGGAGTGGGAGGCCATTGTAGGGTGTAAGGAAAGCCCTTTCTGAGAATGGGGGGAAGTGCTCGGGCAGTGGGGACAGCAAGGGGAAGGGCCTGGGAGAGGTGAGACGTGGATGGAGAGGAGACAGTTGGGATCCAAGGCTGTGAGGCCTGGACGAGTTTAGGGCTTAGTCACAGGTGGTGGGAAGGCACTGTGGTGTGGTAGGACTTGTCCCTTATGTGTTGGGAGGAAAGCTGTGCAGCTGGGGTGTGGGGAAGAACTGGAGAGAAGCAACGGTGTGAGAGGGGAGGCCTCCAGGGAGGCTCTTCTCAACGTCCAGAAGTATCCTGTTGGTGGCTTGGATGAGGCATAGCAGTGTGGATGGTGAGGAATGGTTGGATGGGAGGGGTAACTCATGGATGCAGGGTGACATAGGATTTGTCTGTATTCCTAGCTGCCTGTGGTTCTAATTATATGCAGGGCATTGATCTAAGAGGTACTGCTATTCCCATTTTACAGATGAGCAAACTGAGGCACAAAGAGGCTCTTCTAATGACTGAGCCTGGAAATGCCAGGGAATGGAGCTGAAGGTCTCTTGCATCCACCTCCTCCTCCTCCAAGTAGCCTGCTCTGCTGAGCCTGCTGGTTCAACCCCTTCCAGGAAATTCCCCCCCTCGGTTTGGGGCAAAGTGGTCCCCCTGCCTGGGGGCATGGCCAACATCAGAGGCCATTTGTTAAGCTGTGGCATTTGGACGGCTGATGCCACCAGTGATGAGTGGATCCCTTCCCAACTGTCGCTTTCCTGTGGCCACTAACATGGCTAGAATTCCATCACTCTAGGCCCTTCCCAGAGCCAGGTGGTTAGCACACCTCTGTGCCTGTGACAGGGCATGTGCACTCAGCTGCTGCTCGGATTCAGCTGAGCAGGAAGAGAACGGTCATGTGATACTCTTAAACTGTTACCCACTGGAAGGCTAGAGGTCTTGCATTCATAAGACACTCCTTCCTTTCCCATTGATCATGGTCCTCACCTCCTGGGGTGTCTGGGGACCTTCTGGAGGTTGTGGTTTCGTGCTGGATGAGATATTAGTTTTAGGTGTCCTCTGGTAGAATAGTAGAGCAGAAGAAAGCAAGATCAATGCAAAGATGTCACCATAAAATGGAGTGTGGTCTCGCTGGAGGCAGCAAACAATCCCAATCAAAGAATTTATCTTGCCAACAAACTGAAAGCAAGATCGATTGTGCCCCACTCAGAAGGGAGTCAACTGGCCAGTATAATTCTTCCACCGGGTTCTCAGTGTAACACCTGCAGAATATGAATTAACCCAAATAGGCAGATGGGGCTGATAAAAAGTCCGTTTCCATGCACCAGGATGACATGAAAATGGCTTTGATCTTTCCATTCACAGCGATCGAAACCTTCATAGGGAGGGTGCATCAGATGGCTGGTCAGTTGGGCACACCTTGGCCCTTCTCCTGGTTGTTCCCACATTCGACAGCTCTCAGCATGGTGGATAAAATCAATATCAAATATTTCTGTGCCGGGAAGGGTTTTTGACTTGCAGGGTAAAGGATGTGTAGATAAGTCTCCAGGTGTGAAATGTCAGATGATGGCTTGTTTCCCAGGGCTGGACTGGTGCCATCCATCTCTGTCTCCTCAGGAAGCTTGCTTGCTCCAGAGCATGGCCCCAGGGCATGGCCAGGAGAAGAGCTTGGGCCCAGCAGGGGGACCTTGTCCCACTCCGGGGCTTAGAGGTGTGTGGTTCTGCTAGCTGCCCTGACATTCTGACAGGAAGCTTTTGTGAGTCACCGGAGATGGAATCTTTCCAGAGTAACCCATGCGTGGTCCCAGTTTGCAAAGCGTCTTGATGCTGCCAGCCTTTAATTAGCTGTGCTGCAACTGGGGACTTGGGGACTACCAGTTTGCAGGCTGCAAGGGACGGCTTTGAGTGACCAGAAGCAGAAGCGAAGTGTAGTAACTGGCTAGTGTGTTAGAGCTGGAAGGGGCAGTGGGCCACCTCCTCCAAGCTGTCTTTCACAAATAACTGTCCCCAGCCCAGAGAAGAGACAGGACTGGCCAAGGTCACACAAGGAACAAATGACAGAAACAGACTCCTGAACCATTCCGTGGCTGTGTCCTGAAATGTCTGATGCTTACCCTCAGGAGCAGAGAGGCACCCACATGGGGTCATTCCCTGCTTCCTTAAGGGTCCACAGAGGATGGCAGTCCCCATTAGTGCCAATAGTAGAGGCCCAGCCCGCTCTACCCTCCCTTTGCCCCACTACCTTTCACTGGACCAGGCAACTAGCAAGGATTTGGGGACAGTCACCCAAACCCATGAACCTTTCTGTGTGTGTCTGAAGTGGTATCTTGTGGTTTTGATTTACATTTTCCCTAATCTTGTCACAAGCTTATTGGCCATTAGTACATCTTCTTCCAAGAAATACCTATTCCTTTGACCATTTTTAATTGGAATATTTATCTTTATTGTTGAGTTGTGAGGATTCCTTCTATATCTGGATAAAGATCCCTTATCAGGTACAGGGTTTGCAAATATTGTCTCCCATGCGGGGGGTTGTCTTTTAACTTCCTTGAGGGTGTCCTTTGAAGCACAGAAGTCCAATTTTGCCTGTTTTTTTCTGGAGGTGAAAGGGCCCCTGGTGGCTCCCGCCCAGCCCGGAGGGGAAAACCATGCAGAGGACTGAAGCAGCCAGGACCCCTGGATGCTGGGGGCGCCCCCAAGAGGCAGAGCACTGAAGAGACTCGGTGAAGGGCGCTCGTTAATGGCCGGCAGCTCACTCACACGTTCCCAGGACAGCACAGCTGCTATCTATCCATCGTTTTATACCAAACTGTGAAGAAACTTGTCCTTCTTGTTTGGAAAGTCTCATGTCTCATCATAATTCGTCTTGGCTATCCTGAACAAGCAAACTAACAAGCAAAAGAAAAAGAGGGAGAAGGAGGGGAGAGAGAAAGCTGCAAAACTCTTGTCTCACTTGGCTGTCAGCCATCTCCGAAAAATAGTTGGCAAATGATCTTGAGTTTCACATAAATAATTGCAGAAAGTAGCAATCTCTCACCGGAGTCAAGAGGCCCAAATTGTTCCTGCTTGTAACTTCTCCTTTAAACAACTTCAAAATGTCACTCGGTTGGCAGAGCTGCAGGCGACATTCTTGAGGCAGGTGAGCACTTGGCTGGGTGCCCGTGCTTTGGAGGAGAGAGCGTTCTGCTCCGGAGGGTTGAGAAGGAGCTTCTGGGCACTTGCTCCCCTCCGTCCCCCAATCAGGGGGTTCAGCCCTTCCTCCTTCCCTCTGTATCCCCTCCAGGCATTGATCTCAGCATGAGATAGAGGTGGTGTTGGATGGCACCCCAGGCCCAGGGTCTAAGTGAGCTCCGAGGAAGCCTACTCCTGCAGGACTTCTCTAGAAAGGGCCTCATAGTCCCAGAGTTACCGAGCAGACCTTTTGGGGGAACGTGCCTGGGAGGTTTTCTACTGGGGACCCTGCCCTGCAGAGGCCACATGGGATCTGTGTTGACTCTTGAAAGATTTAGATAGATTTGCTTGCCTTCATGGCGTTGGCAGGCCACCCGGGTCAGGAGGGACACCCTGGTCTGGGGGGTGTTGGTACAGAATGTGGGGGCCTCTGGAACCCCCGCAGTGTCAGCCGGGTCTGCCTGCGTCTCCAGCCACAGCAGAAGGAGCCTCCCGAAGGCATCCCGAGTACCAGGACTTTTCTCACTGCTGTAACGATGCCTATTGTGTTTCTCAAACCTCTTTTCTCCCCACTTGGTTTCCTTGTTGTTCTGTGGAAACTTTCTTGCCTTTTAGCTGCAAAAATCTGTCTTTTCCTCTATCCTCGAGGTCGTCTGTGGTCACGTCTATCAGTAAATCATAATCATTGCATACTAGATCTTGAGTATATTCTCCTAATCAGTGGATTTATACGGAACTGCAGAGTAGCCTTGACCTAATGTTCCAAAGAGATCTCTGGGATGTTATAGATAATCAGGAAGTACTTGTTCTAATGGAGAACTAACAACTTCTTGGAGAAATTTCGCATGGGAACTATAGCACCACCAGGACGGCGATTGCTTCTGCCTTTCTCCCTGTCTTTCTTCCCTCCAACTAACTTTCAGTGGCAGAGGAGAAACCAAAGGAAGCAGAGGACGGTGGAGAAGGAGCTGTCCCAGCTAGCGGCAGCTGCAAAAGCAACACCGTTAGGCCACTCTGTGGGAGTCTGAGAGTCTGTGCAGGGAGTCTGAGAGTCCCTCTCCCTCCACCCGGCAGGTGTGTCCTGAACACCTACTACGCTCCAGGCACTGGAGACGCATCAAAGCAGACAGGAATCCTTGCCCACATGGAGATCAATTTCTACAGCAGAAGACAGACAATAAGCCAGTTAAATCACAAAATACATGATAATTCAATGGTAAATGCTAAGGATAGAAACAGAGCAGGGAAGGGGGATGGGAAGTGTGGGTGGGGGGCATCCAGTTTTAGAAAGAGTAATGCCCGAGAAGGTGGTATTTGAATAAAGATGTAATATTGGAGAGAGGGTGGCATGGGGATACCTGGGAGGGGGTGTCCGGGCACTGGAGCGTAAGGGCAGTGGCCTCACAGAATAAAGAGAGGTCAGAAAGAGACTGGAAGGGGTGATGGCCGCAGGAGCTGCAGGAGCTGAGGTCAGGGAGGTCATGGGGCAGATTGCAGAAGGCCATCCACACAGGTCCCTGAGTGAGCTGGGGAGACACCACAGGGGGTGTTTGGACCTGCATCTACGAGGCTCTTCCTGTCTGCTCTGTTGAATATAAACCGCAGAGGGCACAGGGTGGAGACGCAGGCGGCTATTAAGCAGCCCTGGGGACAGGTAATGCGGCTTGGGCCACCAGGCAGCAGTACAGGTGCTGAGCAGTGGGTGGATGCTGGATATATTTTGAAAGTAGAGCCAAAAGAACTTGCTGACCTCCAAGGCTTTGGCTCCAGCACTGGGAGGAACAGAGGTGCTGCTTCCTGGGATGATGCAGACCACAGGATGAGCCATTTGGGATGCAGTGGGGATTTGAGGTGCTTCTTAGAAATCTCAAGTGGAGGTATCCTGTAGGCAGTGGCAGGTGCGGGTCTGAGTTCAAGAGTTAGGACAAGATGCAGGACTAGTTTGGGAGCCATCAGTGGATAGACGGGCTTTGAAGGCATGACAGTGGAAAATCAGTAATAATAGCTAACATTTATTGAATGAGTGTGCCTGCCACTGCATTCATTTGTTTGCACTTATCAACTCATTCCGTCCTTTCAACCATCCTATATATTAGGTATTCTCTCTGGTGTCCTGTTTGGCAGATGAGGTATAAGGAGGTTACATGACTTAACCAAGGTTCTTCAAGCTGGTCACTGTTGGAGCAAGTCTTCCCATCCGCAGAGAGGACTCCTGAGCACTGCATGGGGTCGAACTGGGGTGACCTCCAGGCTTTGGCTAGAGAAAAACCAGGCTTCCACCCAGGCCCCATGACAGCTGCAAGAAAATGGGTTCTGCCAACAGCCTACAGGAGCTCGGCTGCAGATTCCTCCCCACTGAGCTTCCAGATGAGAACACGGCCCAAACAACCACTGATGGCAATCACTCCCATGCACATCATGTATACAATTCTCTTCTAACTGCATGAGCACTTGATGCTTGCTCTCAAAGACCTTTCCTGCTCCACAGTATTTTGCTTGGGAGTGGTGTAAGTGAATGTGTGTGTGAGCATGTTTTCTCGTGGTAAGTCATAGGTTGGGGGAAGCACCGGGGGCGAGGGATAGGCCCTATAGATGGGATGCTGGAGTGCCTGGCTGAGACGGAGAAGTTCAGCTACCCCATCTGAGTTTGTCTACACAACATGAGCAGCCAGGCATCAGGCCTGGATGGAGCTCAGCCTTGGATTTGAAGGATGTGAGCTCCCCTGAGTCACTTAAAGAAGGGCCCCTGGATTGTCCTATGCAAAGGGAAGGGTCAGGTCTGCCTCATCCATGATTGCGGCTCTGGGACCAACTTCTCTGCTCGGTAGGTATTTGTGTAATAAATGCATGAGTGGATGGTGGAAGAGCCTCCTGTAGGACTGACTTCCTGGAACTTTTCTCCTTGTTAGTGCTCACGCAACCCACCTCTTGTTCAGGAGACTTTATGTTTCATTTGTAGCTGCTGCACAGGACCTCCCACCCAGGCCCCATGACAAACAGTGGCCTAAGGTTGCATTTCAGAGCTGAGTGTTTTTATATTAGTTTTCATGGCTGTGTAACCAATTGCCACAAATTTAGTGGTTTAAAATGATACCTGTTTATTATCTCACAGCTTCTGTGGGTCAGGAGTTTGGGCACAGCAGAGGAGTTTGGGTCCTCTGCTTAGGACTGCACACAAAGTACCACTGGTTGTCAGCCAGGCTGTGTTCTCAGCTGGAGGCTGGACTGTGGAGGGTCTGCACCCAAGCTCCCGCAGGCTGTCAGCAAGATGGATTTCCTTGCAGTTGTGGGACTGGGTGCCTGGATTTTTGCTGGCTGGGGCCTGGAAGCTGCCCATACTTTCTTGCCAAGTGGGGATCCCCAACCGAGTGGCTCATTTCATCAAGCCAGCAAGGAGAATCTCTAGCTCAATCTTCCAAGATGGAATGTTTTGTAACATAACTCAGTCACAGAGGGACATTCCGTCACTGCTCCTCCATTCTACTGGTTAGAAGCAACTCAGAGGTCTGCCCACACTCATGGGGAGGGCTCACATGGAGACGGGTGCCAGGAGGTGGGAATCATTAGGGACTGTGGCTTCCACTACCCTCTGGGAGTCAGTGTGGGCCTCATGCTCTTCAGGAAGCTTCATGCTTCTCGTGCTCACCCCCATGTTTTGTTGAAAGAAGGAGGAGCTTCACCACTGTGACCCCGGTGGGATTTGCTGTGGAGACTGTGGGGTGGACTCAGCTAGCATCTCCTGTCTGTCCACCCCTCCTCCAGGCACGGAGCCAGATGCACTGGCAGAGGAGGCCCCTGTTCTCAGGGAGCTACCATCTCATGGGGGAAACAGATAACACACAAGTGGGTTGATAACATAGAAGAAGTTGTGTCAGCTGGGACAGGACCAGGAGGGCAATAAACAGCATGACAGAGACTGTTTGGAAGCCACCCAGAAGAGACTGTTTCTAGGGTGATTGGTGAAGGCTTTTCTAGTAGGTGGCACACAAGCCACGGGAGTCAGTGCTTGTGGGGACTGTTCTGTGCTGGGAGGAGGTCGACCTGCTTCCATGCACACCCCGTTCCCATCCCTTTAACCTCCCCAGTCCTGTCACTCAGCCTCAGAGGCAGAGGAAACACTCAACAAGCCAGTTAACACAATGTTGCAAGTCTCTCACCAGCTGAAAATGTCCCTTCTGCAGCCGGTGGCTGGGATCTAGGGACGTGGGCCAAGTGTAGCCCCAGGCTTTGGTGCTGCTCACACCTTCACATTTCTCGTACATTTCCACACTCAGGCATGTGCCCAGAATTCCCTTCTCTCACAGAAAAGTTTCTGCTTAGCACTTTCTGCTTCTCAGAGATTTAAATATATATATTTTTAAAGAGGCCCGTGGAAGAACAACCAGATAAGCAAATCTAGTGAGGAGATGTCAGGTCCCGAGAACATTGTTGGGAGGGAGATGTTAAGCCAACGAGCTCTCTGACAGCTCATATTGTACCTGGCACTATTGACTACTGACACTTTGTGCTACATGTCTTTGTTGTTGGGGAGAGGTGTCTGATCAACACCTGTTCGCCCTTCTGGTGAGGAAGGGCCCTGCCCTAAATGGTATGAGATGGTTGACTCATAATGCCCAACGCTAGACAAATGAGGTCGATAACAACTTATTAGTCATGTGCACACAGCCTGGGAGAGGAGGACCCTGCAATGGTGACACCAAGAATGTCCCTTGGGGAGGTGGGGACAAAACTATCTCCGGTTGAGAACCACGGGTCTGTGTTTACCACATTTTGAAGTCAGAACTTACAGATACTTGGTGCTCTCCATGGCTCTCTGCTTTCTGCAGGATGAAGGGAAACCTGCTCATGTTTGCTCCCAGATATGACCTTGAACTTCATGCCCCATGACACTTCCGTGAGTCTTGGCCTCACCCAGTCAGTCTGCTCATGGTCCTAAACACATTAGAGATTTTCTGACTTCAGACCCTTGCTCACGGTGGCCCTTTTCATCCATGCCCACCTCTCCCAGCTGCACCCTTCGCCATGGTGTTGGTGACTGTCATGGGGGTTTGGCAGACTCCATCAATTCCATGACAACCCTGTTTTGAATTCATGGTGTCCATCTAGCCATAAAATATTCAGTCCTAGTGAAATTCTTCTTCATCTCCCGTGCACCTCAGTGATCCACCTTCATGAGGTTAGTATTCATTCCACAAATATGTATTGAGCCCCACTGGGTGTCAAGCCTTGTCTTGGAGAATAGAATCATGGAGCATTGTGACTGACTGCTTATTGACTGTCTCCCCCAGTGGGCAGGCCACAAGGTGCTAGAATTCAGGGGCTGGTACATTTTAAATCCTTATATTGTCAAGGCTATAGTAGTTGCTCAGTAAATGCTAGTCGAATGAGTAAATGGGCCATCTTCTGCAAACCTTGGCTATACTTTCCCAGACCTCTCAGTCCTTTTTGCCTGGAGAGCTGTTTGAAATTCTCACCTTCTCTGAAGTTTGAAGCCCACCACCAAAGCTTTCTCCCCCACCACATTTTCTGCAGCATTTCCAAACATCTTTTATTGTATGGCTTTTCCTTGCCAAGCTGAAAACTCCTATGAGAAGGGATGTGATCCTGCACATCTTTGTACCCCACCAGAGTGCAGCCCCGAGCTGGCCAGGACAGCTGAGGTGGATGCTAGGTGGCCTCCATACTGCCTGGGTTGTCCTCTGTCCTGTGGCCTTTCTGGGCCTCAGTGTCCCTTCTCTGTTCATCCTTAGAGGAATGGATGGGGCTCTGAAGGCTCCGGGCCCTTCTGGCTCTGGGATTTGGGGATCCTGTGTGGGTCCCTTGCTCCAAGAAGTTCTTTGGGATGTTGTCCAGTTATTGCAAGGTCCTTCTCATGGATTTTTGTGTCACAATGACCGTCTTTAAGCTAAGATCTCACTGTGGCTGGGGTAGAGGTATTTGCATCTGGACTTGCCATGGTGTCAAGCTGGCCTGGATGGATTCTTATGCCATGCATGGGATTTCTGCCTGAGCTTTTTGGAGGGGGTGGTTTTCCATAAGCATCCACAACGTCATAATTGCCTCAGAGCAGCCCAGCTGTGCACTCCTGTAAACACAGTTAAGTCGCCATTTAAGCTGACCGCTGATAACATATCTAAGCCACAAATCTCCTATTGATTATTCTCCTTTATGGCGATGCAAGGCTTTCCTTCTTGTTTTCCTCCTTGTGATTAAAAAGAAGATTTGCAGGGAGCCTTATTGTTCTTCCCCTAAATCAGTGTTGTCGCTTTATATAAACCAAGGGGGAAAATGGTCCTAGGAACATTCTTATTTGCCAAGTTAAGCTGCCCCCCTGGGACACATGCATCCTGGCATTTAGAAGCTGGCTCTCTCTAAAACTTGTTTGCAAAGAGTTTCTGGGGAAAACTTTTTAATAAAGGGCCCACAGAATAAGACCCATTCAATTTTCTCCAATTATACATGGAAAGTAACTTTTGCTCACTCCATAGGTTTTTTCTTTGCCTCGGGTCTTTTTAGGGCTGGATTTAAATCAAAGCCGGTACAAGAGAGAAGAAGAGCTTTGTGAGCTCTCTGCCGAGGGTGGCTTTTGCAACAAATTAGAAAGAAATGATCTCACAATATTCAAGCCCCTTTATTGGGTCTTCTACATTAACAATGTGGTTTTAATATTTCTCATATTGAAGGGATGTTTGAACGGTCCTTCAGAGCTGAATCATAGGTCTTGTTTGTTTACTTCAGACTGAGACTTGAGTTTGGGCGTGATGCAGATCTTAGAAAAGCTGAACTGGCTCCCGTTCCCAGAACTGCTCACGCCAGGATACAGATGGGGGAAGGCAAGTGAGGCACTTTGGAGACACATTTTTAAGGAGGCGCTCGCTCTTGGGTCTGAGCAGGTGCTGGCCCTGCCTCCCACACAGTGAGGCACCATCTTGCACCTTGTCCTGGCCTAGACAACAGGCACAGTCTACCAAACATTTACACATCCAGGAATGGACTCCTAGGATTTTGATGGAGTCATTAATTCAACCCAACAGCTGAATTGATTTTGCATAGCCAGAGCCTCGGCTTGTGTATATTACTTGCAATGGGTGGAAAGAAGTGACTTTTTCTTAGTGGATTGTGGAGTATGGGGTAAGATTTAAAATAATCCCTCCACTTGCGTTGTGGGCTGAATCATGTCCCACCCAAAGCCATATGTTGAAGTCCTAACCCCTAGAACCTGCAGGTGTAATTAGTCAACATGAGGTCACCCCAGAGTAGGGTGGGCCCTGATCCAAATGTTTGGTGTGCCTATTAAAAGGAGAAATTTGGACACCACACACACACACACAATGATATGGGAAGATTGGGGTTCTTCTGTCACAAGTCAAGGAACCACCAGAAGCCTGGAGAAAGGTTGGAACATTCTTCCCTGGAGCCTTCAGAAGGAGCATGGCCCTGCCGACACATTGAACTTGTATTTCCAGACTCCAGAACCATGAGATAATAAATTTCTGTTGTTTAAGCCACTCTGTTCATGGTACTTTGTAGTTACTCTTTTTAATGGGCTACTCATATGCAGCCGTATTTACTCTCTTTTAATTGTCCCTTGTTTAGGATCTTTGGAGGTATTAAATTCAAGCTTACCCTTCTAGGAGAACAATCCAGCCGTGTGGGTGTGCCACTGGGATGGAGTAGGGCCGGTGGCACAGTTGATGCGCACTGCAACATGGCCCTTCAGAAGCTATCAGTCTGGGTCCACCAATCACGCTTGGCCAGTTATCCATTAGAGGGAAAGGAGTTTGGTTTTCTCTACCAATTGCTGGATATTTTTCTCCCCATGATTGTTAGGAAATGCCAAATCAAAGGCAAGGTACTGCACAGAGGGAGCTGTATCCTTGTGCTAATTATGAGCCAGTGTGTTTACAGAAAGCTGTGTTAGGGAGAATTCTCTAAACCCATCGTTGGGTTTACAGTGCTCAGAAAGCATAATGAGAACATTCAGCAGTGAAAATACCGTCCATTTGCATATTTCTCAGGATGCGATAATGTAATTCGGGAAATCTGGTTGCTGATGAATGCCATTTAAAGTTCACGCCTGCTTTTGTTGCTCTTTGGTACTTTAAATTGAACATGGTGTGTAGACATTGGGGATGGCGATCAAAGATGGGACTCAGAGTCCATTCTGGAACACAGAAATTACTCTGTGTTCTGGTCAACTACATTTAGAGGAGCCAAGAAATGCCAAACAGACTGTCTATACTATTATGCCAGACCATTCTGCCATGGTGAGGACTCAGCAGCTCTGGTCCCTGCCCCATCATACAAGCATCTATACCCACATGTGCTGTTTCTCTGGATCTGTTGAACTACACCTGATGCTGCCATCTGGAGATGCCAGGGCCCATTCATGTTGCCCTCATGCCACTCAGTGGAAATGACCTCTGGATACCTTCCAGAGCTCCCAGTTCCCTTTCAGGGCTGGTTGTGTGGACAGTCAGACAGATGAGCAGATGGACAGAGATGACCCAGACATGTCAAGAATAACCAGACCTCTGGGTGCCAGCCTCTGGGATAACTCCACTGATACTTAGATGTGTTGTTTGTTGAACACATTGACACGCCATTGAAAAATAACCTTTTTTTTTTTTTTTTTTCCTAGTGAGAGGAGAGAGAATCTCAAGATACAGAAAATCAACACTCTGGAAAATCTGTCTTTGAATAATCAAGAGTCAGAAATGATAGCAGTCATTGCGTTTCCTGAGCAGGGGTTGCTTGGTTTGCACTGGGCTAAGCTCATTATCTATGGCATCACGCTGTCACATCCTCATGTCAGCATGTATGTAGGTTCTGGGACTGTCCTCACTACACAGAGGGAAAGAGGGCAACTTGCGCTGGCACCGGCAGTAACTTGTCCAAGGTCAAACTGCTGGAATGTGATAGAGCAGGGATTTGCCTCTGGGTCTGTCTGTGTCTAAACCTTAATACAGTTTGTATTTTTTTCCTGGGTCTGTTGTAACAAATTACCACAAACCAGAGGCTTTAAACAACACAAATTGATTCTTTCACAGTCCAGGAGGCCAGAAGTCTGAGATTCAAGTGTCATAGGGCCTTGCTCCCTCGGAAGGATCTAGGGAAGAATACTTCCTGGCCAATTCCAGCTCCTGGTTTGATTTGCTGGCAATCCTTGGGGGCCCTTGACCTGCAGCTGCATCTCTCCCATCACTGCCTCTGTGTCAGATGGCTGTCTTCTCCCCATTTGTCTCTGTGTCCAAATTTCTCCCTTTTTGCAAGGACACCAGTCACTGGATTTTGGGCCCATCCTAATCCAATATGACTTTACCTTAAGCAGATTATGTTCTCAAAGACTCTTTTCAAATGAGGTTCCATTCACAGGTACCAGGAATTGGGATTACAATACATATTTTAGGGGGCAATTCAATCTACCATGCTGTTTAATGCTTCTACTGCACTTCTCCTTGAGAGGGAAGTTTATTCTGGAAAGCATTGGCTGTAGTGGAATAAAAGATGCCCCATGGAGGGGCAGGCTTTTGACTTCTTCTGCCACCCATCCAAAAACATCTCTGCTTGTGTTGCTGTAAACAGGACCGGCCCACTAAGGTACTCACATGCACCTGTGAGTGTCAGGGATGAGTGATGCAGGTGTGGGCTGTTGCCTTGTGTTTTGAAGGACACATTGTATCAACATGTAACTGTGTTTTGAAGGACACATTGTATCAACATGTGACCATGTGTTTTGAAGGACACATTGTACTAACATGTGACTGTGTTTTGAAGGATACATTGTACCAACATGTGACTATGTTTTGAAGGATACATTGTATCCACAAATATTTAGATTTTATTTATTTGTTAGAGAGAGAGAGATAGCAACGGAGATAGCAAGAGAGAGAGAGCACAAGCAGGGAGGAGAGGGAGAAGCAGGCTCCCCACTGAGCAAGGAACCTGATGTGGGACTTGATCCCAGGACCTTGGGATCATGACCTGAGCTGAAGGCAAAGGCTTAACCAACTGAGCCACCCAGGCACCTTGACTGTGTGTTTCGAAGGATATGTTGTATCAACTTGTGGACCAGTTGCAAGGACCCAAGAGAAGGTGTCCTCCCTGAAGAAATGTAGTTCCTGCCCCACTACTGGACTGTGGGACGTAGATTTGCTATGAGCTCAGGCTGCCCTCAGTGCACTGACATGTGGTCCAGAGGAAGGAACCACCTCCAAGAATATGCTCCTGAAGGCTACCTTTAAATGATTCTAGGACCTGGCTGTGGTCTTTGGCACCTGGCCTGCCACCCTCTCCCATCTCCACCTGTCTCAGTCTCTGCCCCAACCCTATTCACATGTGCACTTCCAAAAGCCCCCATGCTGAGCAGCTCCTCCAGACTCAGAGAGATGGCAGCCACACCTGGCCCAGTCCCATGATGCTGTGAGGCTCTCAGTTTGGAGGTGAATGTGGAGACTGGGCTGCTCGGGTGGGGGGTGGGGGTAGGCTTGGGAAGGGGGAGTTGGAACAGGTTTTCCAGGGGGAAGATTTGGGAGGTTGGGGTCTTGATTCTACATCTGCCACTTCCTAGCATATAACTGGGGAGTCTTCAACTGGGCCATGATTTCCTTATTTGGGGAAGCAGCCCCAGACACCTTGGTCCAATGGTTCAGGGTTGCTGTGAAGACAAAGGGTATGGAAGTGGGTCCCCAAATGACCCTACAAATGGGGTTCTCAGCCTGATGATGGTTAGGAAACATTGTTGGAAAGAATCCCAGGCAGTTCCAATAAACCTCCAAGGCTGAGAGCAGCTGTAAACCCCAAAGCCTCAGGCAGCCACATGGGGGCTGTTGTTTACTACCCTGTAAGCAGCAACAAGGGCTCTGTCTCCAAAAGGCCTGGTGGTTGGTTGAGCTGGGGAGAGAAGATACACAGAAGAATAAATCTGGCCCCAGAGACCTGTAAGGGGCTGAACAGTGGCCCCCTAAAAAGATATGTCTGCCTCCTAACCCCAAAAACCTGTGAGTGACCTTATTTGGAAAAAAGTCTCAGAGGTATAATTAAAGTAGGGATCTTGAGAAGAGATCATCTTGGATCATCTGGGTGGGCACTAAATCCAGGGTCTAGTGGTAAAAGGGTTGTGTCAGGTCCTTCCCCAAATACTTGGTTAAGTCCTAATCCTCAGGACCTCAAAGTGTAAACCCATGTGGAAATAAGGTCTCTACAGAGGTCATTATGTTAAAATGGGGCCATTCAAGTGGGTCCTAATCCAATATGGCTGGTGTCCTTATAAAACGGGGACATGTGGACATGGAGACAAGACTGGTGCACAGAGGGAAGATGATGGGAGGACACAGGGAAAAGATGGCCAGGTGACTGGAGTGAATTGTCTACAAGCAGAGGGACTCCAAGGATTGCCAGCAGCCTCCTGAGATGGGGAGAAGTGGGAAGGATCCTCTTCTAGAACCTCCAGGGGTAGAACAAACCTGCTGACACTTGATCTTGAATTCCTGACCTGAGTCCATTTCTGTTGTTCTCAGCCCTGCAGTTTATGGGATTTTGCTGTGGTCACCCCACGACATTAGCACAGGACCTTTCTCTAAATGGAGACTAATGGGGGCTAGTGGGTCAGGGGCTGGAGATCAGTTGCTCTGCGCCTCTGAGCCATGGATTCCAGAGCACATTTCTTATTTCTTATTCTTTCTGAGCCTCACTTCCCTTCTTAAAGTGGGGGAGCCCATATCAGTGTCCTGGGGCTGCCACAACTCATCACAAGCTGGGGGATTTAGAACCACAGAAATCTATTCTCCCACAGCTCTGGAGGCCAGAGGTTCAAAATACAGGTGTGTGCAGGGCTGGCTCCTCCAGGCTCTCAGGAGGAGCTCTGCTCTAGGCCCCTCCCAGCTTCTGGTGGTTGCTGGCAGTCCTTGAAGTTCCTTGGCTTGTGGGCTTGTCACCCGAATCTCTGCCCCCCATCTTCACATGTTTGTCCTTACCCTGTGTGTCTCTGGTTTTTCTTCTAAAAACACCAGTCATATTGGGGTAGGACCCACCCTAATGACTTCATCCTAACTTGAGGACATCTGCAAAGACCCTACTTCCAAATCAGGCCACATTCACATGTACCGGGGGTTGGGTTGTGAATATATTTTTCTGGAGGACAGAGTTTTACCCACAGCAGAACCCCTCATGGGCTGTTCAGAAGGTTCGGGACATAACACAGGCAGAGCACAGAGCATGTAGCAACGCAGGAGGCTCCAACCACCCTGCTGCCTTCAGACCTGGCTCCCTGGACACAGCTCCCTCCCTGGATGCCCCAGCCTGGGGGGAGCCATCTGGGCTCAGCCAAGGTGGGAGCAGAGCAGAGGGGGCTGGGTGCCCCCTACCTGGTCCCTGGGTTGGCACCAGAGCCCTGCCAGGCTCTTCCCTCCCTTTTTCCTGTCACTTCCCTCCCTCTCTCTGTCTATGTCCCGCACTTCAGGGGTCCTCAGCTCATTTCCAGCCTGACCCCTGAGCTCCAGCTTGCGCCTCGAGATCCCTTGGCCTGCGCTATGCATGTAGACCCAGTCCCCTGGTTGCTCCTCCCGGAAGCCCCGAGTGGCAGGTGTCCTGAGTCGTGCCTCTACGGAAGGTTGGGGATATGCCCTGTGCACCTGGGAAGATTGGCAGGATTGGGGTGTGAATGCAGGTTTTTGGACTCTGAGACTCTGGTCACACTTTGGAATGCAGAGCGCCGTGGGTGAAGTCTGCGTGCACTGGCTGTAGCGAGGCCCAGAGTCCTTGTTTTCCTTAATGCCCGCCCAGGGCGCCAAGCGACCTTTGAGTCAGAAGCGCAGGATAAATATTGTTTCTTGGAACTGCAGCCTCCTCTGGCTGCCCTCCTCCCTCATCTGGGAGCTTGGGGGGCTGCTCCTACCTTTGGGGAAGGCAGTCTGCAGAGAAAGGGCTCTGGCAGAGGCGATGGATCAGGTGCCCCATGAGCGTGAGCATGTCTTCCTGCAGAGAGAGCACATTTTCATAAATCCTCAAGGTGGCCTGTGACCCTCAGAGTGGTTAGGAACCACAGGCTTAGGAACTGAACAGTCGTGGGTTTTTATCCCATGGGAAATAATCAGGGTACGCTGGCATGCCCCTAAGAACCATGGATACATTCCCATACCTGTGCAGTCACCACGGGCAAGTCACTCACCCTCTCTGGGCCCCCATTTCCTCCCGTGTAAATGGAGTTCCTGGCGGTGCCCACCCAGAGGGCTGTTTTTAGGAATAAGAGTAGATCAATGCACATCTTATGTAGTGAGTGTTGTACAGGGGTCAGCTGTTACCAGCCACTCCACACCTGCAGGCCGGGGAGCCCCGGAATCAAGGGCAGTAGCTCAGGGGTCCTAGGGCCGCCGCACAAGTTATGTTTCAAGCTGCTTAATGGGAACTTCCGCCTGCCGTGAAGAAGGAGACGCAGCTGCGTGGATGCAGGATGGAAACTCAGCCGTCACGCTGAGCAGAGGTGCTGCTTATCCATCACATAGCTTTGATGAGCAAAACACAGGGAAACATGCTAATCTTTTAAAGACATATGATTTCTTTCTTTTTTTTTTTTTTTTTTGGTGGATTATCTTCAAGTACCTGGAGTCAGTGGAGGAGGATAAAGGCTGCAAGGTCCTGAGTGGTTAAAAGGCTGACAATCCTGCCACCAAAGCCCCTTGCTGGCTACAGATCTAGAGATCCTGAAAATTACCTGGCCGGGGCGTGGGCACACGTCCTCCAAGGAGAGTGGGGGCTGGCTGCCGTCCTTGCTGCGCTCAGCGTTTGACAGTCTCAGAGATGAATTGGGTCTGGTCAGCTCTGAGATTCCACCGAGAACAGGACACATCAAGGTGCCCTTGTGAAGAACGCCCAAGGAGCGCCTGTGGATTTGTTTATTCTGCAGATAACAAAGGACAAAGAGACTTGTGTTTCTTTCAGGGCATCCAAATGTGCTAGCAAAAGATATAAAGTTCCCTTTTATCTCCATTATGACTAGAAAAGAGCTTTGGTTTTATTTTCCAAATTCTTTGTCGTTGCCGCTCTTGCTGCAGAAGAAATCACGCACGGTGCCGGACTTGCGCCTTGAGCCTATTGTCCACGTCAGGCCATCGGGACTAAGCCTGTTTGGCATTTGTATCCTTCACTAAAACAGGCTTCTCTTCTATGTCCGCCCACATGGGGGGATTTCACCTCCTGGCCTCCTGAGTTTAAGAGTGGCTGTATGACTTGCTCTGGCCAGGGTCATGTGGGTGGAGGCCAAGTTTCAGCCAGAAGCATGAACTGCTGGTTTTCAAAGCCCCACCCTCCCTTCCCCCGATGATCCCGGGAGAATCTGCGAATATGGATGGTGCCACAAGTGGAGCCAGCCCCGGGAGAGGGCAGCCCTGGAGAGGTGTAGCTGACTTTGCAGGAGCGAGAAAGAAACTGGTGTTATGTCACTGACGGTTTTGGGTTGGTGGTTACTGCAGATGCGCTAGCCTCTCTGGGTAAAGACACTGATTTTATGTATTTTTTCCTGAAAAGTCAGGTGAGCCGAGAGACCGGGTAGAATTCAGGAAACCTAAAGCCTAGTACTGATCTCACAAGGTAACGGCAGCCACCTACCTTCTATGGGGCTGAATAATAATCCCCCAAAGATGTCCATGTCCTAGTCCCTGGACACACAATATGTGACCTCGCCTGGCGCATGGGACTTTGCTGATGGGATCAAGTCAAGAATCTTGCCATGAGGGGATTATTCTGGATTATTTTCGTGGCCCAATGTCGTCACAAGGGTGTTTGTAAGAGGAAGGCAGGAGGAAGGAGGGAAGGCAGATGTCACAACAGAAGCAGAGGTTTGTAAGGATGTGTTCTGAAGATGGAGGGAGGGGCCACGTGCCAAGGAAGGCAGGCGGCCTCTGGAATCTGGAAAAGGCAAGGAAACAGATTCTTTGCTGCGGATTTCAGAAGGAATGCACCCCTGCAGACACTTTAATTTCTTCCCTGTAAGACCCATTTCCGACTTCTGACTTCCAGAATTGTAAGATAACACACATGTGTTGTTTTAAGCCACTCCGTTAGTGGTGATTTGTTGCAGTGGTGATAGGAAACTGAAGTCCTTCCCTGTTCTCCTTTCTCAGACAGGGAAAGTGTGTGTGAACCCAAAGGGGTCTGATTTAATTCATTCCGACTGTGCAGATACATCTTAAGGAAAGCATGGGATAGAACAGCCAAGGCTGAAACCTCTTTAAAATAAAGGTTTAGCTGATTATACACTTGTACATATTAGTACAGTCAATTTGCTGATGGATGAAGCTGACCAGCCACAAAATCACGCTAATTTTATTATAACACACACACATTTTTTGGTTGGAAGGAACTACACTCGGTGGCTAATTTGGGAATCAATCCAATGGCACATTATTACCAGGGTACCTCGTGTCCAGGGATGCTTTAGAAATTAGAAAATTTGAACCCTTTCCTCCCTTAATGAACACTTGTGAAAAGCCCCCAGGAGTGGAGACCTCCGCTCTCATGACTGCGAAGATTGCCGTCTCAGAAAACACACCAGAGAGTGGTTTTAATTTCATTCCTGCCATCCATCCTTGGAACCGCCCCCTCTCTGCCTTTCTTTGAGGTGATGTTTCTGCGTCTCCGGCCCCCACAAACGAGGCGTGAGGGGCCAACACTGAGGCGGAGGGCAGGGTCGGCCTTGAGGTTGGAAGTTAATGAATGAAGCCGAGCAGGGACCCTGGAGGATGTAGGGCCAGCGTGATGCAGCCGCGGGGTCACCCTGTCAGGACTCCTGCCAAGCTCATGGCGTCTCCATGTCCCGCAGGATTATCAAGCCTGACAGGCAATGCCTGCCCTGAATTTTGGCACCCTCTTCCTTGCTTGTCTCATTTCAAGTTCGCGAGCGTGTGTAATAAGGACAGACAGAGTTTGAAATGCATGCGGTTTTCCCAGACTCCCACTCAGGGATTATGCGAAGTTTATTAAACTGAATTTGCGAGGCCGGCATCTTTTAATTAAAGGCAAGAGCCCTTCCCTCCCCAAGAAGCGTGTCTGACGATGAGATGCTCCTGGTGGGTAATCCAAGGAGTGTGGTGACAGACGCTCGGCCACCAGAAGGCCATGCGAAGTCACCATGAAGAAAGCAAGAGGGCCCACCTGGCAAAATTTTGTGTTTGCTCCAAAACGGGAGGGTCTGGGGGTCCAGCTCAGCCTTCCTCACTGCAGGGTGAGGCCCGTCTGAGAATTTTTGAAAAACAGATGTGCTTTTCCAATGACCTAAATGACGGGTGGCCAGAGCTGGCCCCGCTAGCATCCCACGGGAAAGGGGGGGCTGGGGTCTGTCGGGATGTGAAGACGCAGCATTTAGGTTGTTCCACATAATTCCATCCCAACCGCGCCCCAAGACTGATGTGCAGTCACTGATGACGGGTAACACAAAACAGGGTGTGAACAAAACATGCGTGGCCTCAGCCCGTGGCCAGAGTGTGGCCTCATGTGTCAGTCGCCAGAAAGGGCCCTTGCTGAGCCTCAGGAGCCAGGAAACGGGGCACACAGCTGCTCTGGTGGGTCTGGGGGCAGGACCCCCCCCCGCGGACGGACTGACTGTTCCTGTCAGGTGCTTCACGTGGGCGGCTTGTGAGTTACTCTAATGGAGAGAAAGAAACCCATGGCAGACCAGAAGGCTTCCCAGGCCCTGACTGCTCTTTAACATTTTTTATTATTATCAAGCATTTATTTACAGTTGCGGTAAAATGCACATAATGTAACGTCTCAAGTGTTCAGGTCGGGGGCAGTAAGCACCTCACGCTGTGGTGCAGCCACCAGCCACCAACCACCTTCAGAACTTGCATCGTGGGGACACCTGGGTGGCTCAGTCGGTTGAGCATCTGCCTTCAGCTCAGGTCATGATGCCAGGGTCCTGGGATTGAGCCCCACATCGGGCTCCCTGCTCAGCGGGGAGCCTGCTTCTCCCTCTGCCGCTCCCCCTGCTTGTGCTTTCTCTCTCTGACAAATAAATAAAATCTTAAAAAAAAATAAAAAAAGAAATTGCATCTTGAAAAACTGAAACCGTTCCCTGCTGTAAAATATTTAAACACGCGAATGAGTGCAGAGAACACGTTTTAGCAGCCCCTACCCAGCTTGTCAGCAGATCACCATGCCTTCTCCTTCTGCAGCCATTAAATATGTTTTGGGGAATGTTTCAACAGTTAGCAGAATGGTATCCTATACACACATTAGCTTTTTGCAGATCTTCCCATGTGGGTCTATTTAAGTCTTTGTTCATTTATTTCAGCTATGACAAAGCACATCATTATGTAAAAATTCCACAATCTGTTTATAATTTTTGCTAATCTATGAAGTAGGAGAAATTTCAGTTTTGTTTCCATGTATGTTTTCTTGATTGCAGATGGGGTCGAACATCTATAAACACTGAAATGTACATACGTGGCTCTTCTTTAATTGCAAATGTTAATTCTATTACAGGATTTTTGGATGTCGTAATGTTCTGATCTCCTAGGGATGTCCTTCTTTGTCATGAAACACAATCTCTTTTAAATGCACTGCTGTCCGGCGCCTGGGTGGCTCAGTCGTTAAGCGTCTGCCTTCGGCTCAGGTCATGATCCCAGGGTCCTGGGATCGAGTCCCACATCGGGCTCCCTGCTCGGCGGGAAGCCTGCTTCTCCCTCTCCCACTCCCCCTGCTTGCGTTCCCTCTCTCACTGTGTCTCTCTCTGTCAAAAATGTCAAAAAAAAAAAAAAAATAAATAAATGCACTGCTGTCCTTGATTAGCTAATGTATTAAAAAATATTTTACATATATATTTGTGCTTGAAATTGATCTATGGTTTTACTGTGTTTGTGAGTTTTGTCATCAAGTTTATACCAGTCTTATCCAATGAGTTGGCTAGTTTTCCCTCCTCTTACGGTCTCTGAAACTTTATTATTATTTTTTAAATCTTAGCATAATTCATTCTTCGCCTTGTTAGAAGGTGCCTCTAAATCATCTCTCCTTGGTGTCCTTTGAGGTAGGAAGAGAGATTTCTGATAATTTACTCATTTCTTTGATGGACATTGACTGATTCAGATTTTCTAATAGCCTATAGATAATTTTCTTAATTTTTTTAAGGGAAAATTACCTAAATTTATTGGAAGAACCAATGAAACTTTTAGAAGAATAGTAAGAGAAAATATCTTTATGACCTCAGGGTGGGAAAGAATTTCTTAAACAAGATATAAAAATTAACAGTAGCTAAAAGGAGAATACTGATAAATTTGGCTACATTAAAATTAAGGATCCCTATTCAATAGAAGATGCCATAAAGTGAAGATCAAGACCCAAGAGGAGTCTGTGTCTGGAGGAAAATATTTGTGATGCAAAAAGCTAACAAAGAAGTAGTATTAAGAATATAGAAAGGAGGCCATGGGAAGCAGAGAACTGAACCGGCATTTTCTAGAAGGGGACACACAGTCCATGCTTCTGGACAGACACCTCAGGCCCCACCTTACTGGGGACGGGGAAGAAGCAAACTCAGGCAGGTCAGCAGTGCCCTCCCCACCAACACAGCATCACATTCTGACAGCGGTGCCCTTAGAGAGAGCGCACTAGAATACATTGCTCATAGGAGAATAAACCATTACACCAGCTTTAGAAATCCAGTTGGCACTTCTGGTGGGTCGGCAGAGAAGCTGCTCACATCCCAAGACCCTTGTCCCTCCAGGAATGTGCCAGAACAGGCTAAGGGTCTTCACGGCAGCACCGTCCAGACCAGAAAGACTCTCAGTAAAGCACATGCCCACCTGCAGGAGAACACACAGGTCCACCGCTGCATGCGTGTCCAGAGGAACACCACACGGCAGAAAAATTAATGCAGAGATCAAGACCCGTCCACAGCGAGGCGTCCGCCACATCTCCACCTCCCTCTCACATTCCACTGTGGGGGTTTCCCACTGCAGCTGGGCAGAAGTACCGAATTTCAGAAGGAAATAAAACTCTCAGTCACCGGATAGTACGATAGCTTCCTAAAATACCTTAGGAAATTGTGATAGAAGCAAGTCAGCGTGATGAAAGGATTCAGGAAGTGTGTTGTAACAAGTACCAGAGACCAGGAGACTTAAACCACAGAAATTTAATCTTACATACTTCTGGAGGCTGGAATCCCACATCAAGGTGCCAGCAGGTTGGTTCCTTCTATCCAAGGAGACAGAATTGTGCTCCACGCCTCGTGCCTCGATCCTGGTGGTTTGCTTCCATCGTTGCTGCTCCTTGGCTTGTAAGCACTGCCCGACACCTGACTTAATGTTCGTGTGGCGCTCTCCTTGTGCGCATGTCTGTGTCCTATCGGACTGGCGAAACTTCCTCTGGTATAACCTCATCGTAACTAATGACTTCTGCAACAACACTCTTTCCAGATAAGGTCACATTCTCAGGTCCTCAGGGTTCGGACTTCCACGTATGAATTTTCGGTGGACACAAATGAACGCATAACAGGAAGGCAGCAGGACATAAAATTAAGATGGGAAAATGGCAAGGATGAGCAAAGCTCTAAAACCGAATGCAACAAGAAACAAATGAATCCAGCCCTCTTTCAGCTGAATAATATAACCAAGATGAAGGAGGGGGAACGCCAACACCAAAGACTAGATGCAGGACCCTGATGACATACCCTCAGTCCAGGGAAAGAAGAGCAGACCAACCTAGACCTTGGCTCAGGAGGTTTGGTTTGGGTGGTGATTGTGGAGCTATTTTTTGTGTCTCCCAGGATTGGGCACAAGAGTAAACACGTGAAGGTGTTGAGAGGCAGAACTGTCCTGTGATTGAAGAACACAGAAATGCAGAGTGGAGGAAGACATGGAAAGCCCGTTGGGTTGGACTGGAACTGGAGTTTTCAGGTGAACGGGTAGGACATACATGAGAAATCAGTGGGGCACGCTGACGGAGAAAGGACACCGGGGCTGCCATTGAGCACGTCTGGGCTAATAAGAGCATCATAGTGAGTAAGAACAGCCATGAGTATAAGTCCATAGTGGTAACAAGTCGGTCACTAGCGCTGAACAGATACGTGAGTCAGTGAGGGAAGAGGGAGGGTTCTTGCTCAGTGAAGCACTGGCTGAGAAGTGTGGAGTGAGAGTACCATCATCACTGCCCAACAACTGGGTGAAGATGGGTTTTGGGGAGAGTCATCAATGGATGCTGTTAGGGTGGAAGGTTGGTGGGGACAGGGTATATGTGTGGTCCCAAAGGGCTTCACAGAGTGGAGGAAAGAAAACTGTACCCATGAAGTGGAGAAGCCAGACAACACCTTGAAGGGTGATCCAAGCTGGCGTCACTGACGGGAAAGTGGGTAGACCTCGTGAGGTCTCTCCAGTGTTTGCTTTACTGCTGTTCATTAAGCTGCAGGGAGATGTTATACACACTCTTTTCAGTGTATGACATTTCATAACACATTTTAAAAAAACAGGAATAAATGTAATGACACTAACCCCTAGCCCTGATATATATATATATTTTTAAGTGGTTAAGGAAACCTAAGCTCAGTGAAGTTCAGAAATTTGTCAGGGCTGGATTTGAACCCGATTCTATGGCTACACAGCCTGCACTGCTTCTCGTGCTGTAGGAAAGAGTCCAGTTCAAGACAGAGAAGAAGAGGGTGAGGAAAACCAGCAGGAACCAGGTGCAGAAGGGACGCGTTCTCTCTCCACCCATCTCCCCTTGCTCCCGCGGTCAGGCTCTTCAATGGGCTTAGGAGGACAGTGACACCCAGTCCTGTGTTCACTGGCACCTTTCCCAACTTGACCAAAGGGGCTCTAGGATGGATTTCCCCCAGATTAATTTAAATTAAAAAGTAACACCTGACCAGAAGGATGGGAAGTGGCAAGATCACGCCCACCCTGCCAGCAGATTACAATCTCTGTGTCTGGACTGTTCCAAGTCCATATTCCGATGACACTGGAAATAGCCAAAGGAGCTCATGCTCCCCTAGAAAGTGGGAATAATTGTAGCCCCCCTATAGGGACATCCATCAGATGGCCAGATGGGCCCACAGCTGTCATGTTTGCCCGGAGTCCTCTTGTCCTTGGACGCACGTGGGCTGGCTGAAAAACACCAATTCCCCTTTACTGTTCCGGACCTGCGTTGTCTAGGGCTCTGCAGTCTTGCTTCTGTTAATGACCGGATTTTGATCTAGTAAATAATTACTTCCTAACTGGTATGTGCTTTCAGTGTTTGGTGAGGTGGGCAACTGTCAAACAGTTTGATTCAAATCCCCTGTAAGTCAGCTCTGTTTGATGTGTTTTCCTCTGTTCCTTTATTCCCCAGGGAAAACATACATACATTTAAAAATAAACACAGGTGTTGGAGGAGATGTTTTGAAATGTTCTCTTGTACCTGAGAGCTGTGCTCTCTGTAGAAATCGCGACAATTGTTTTTACCATAATTGCTCGTTTTCCTCCAAGCTTCCAAAGTATTAACACTTGAGTGTATTATTGTAGAAACTTAGCAGAGCAGGAATGTATTACCAGCTCTCCTAAGATATTACCAAGAGCTTATGGAATCGTAATGTGATTCTTGTAAGTCTCTCAGAATAAAAACAGATGATCTTTCTCATCAAAATGTAATCCTTGTTGGGTTGAGCAACTTGGTGAAAAATGCTTATTTTTGAGACACTCGGATTTCTTCATGCTGGCATCCTGCATCTGTTACAGAGTGAATCACCTCTTTTGGTCCAGTCATGGTATCAAATCATGGCAAACCCACCTGTGTTTCCTGGTGGGGGGGGGTCATAAACAGGAGGGACTTCATGTGGTGCGGAGGCTTCGTTGGTTGGAGAATAGCCACAGGAAAGGACGTGACGTTTTCCTGCCCAGCTGTGTTTATTGGGGGGGAGGGGGGTGGTCTGAGAGCAGCATAGCTCCTGTCACAGCAATCCCTTGGGCCCGTCTCTGTTAGAGATCTAACAAAGAACAGTGTGCTGGCCCCGGACCCCTCATGTAGAACCAGCATCCGAGAGCCCATGCCAGGGTCCGTGGCTTCCAGAGACGTGGTTTTGCTTTGTTTTATGCGCACAACCCAAATGCAAATCATACAAAGGGCACGCCGTGCAGGGTCGGTCTCCCGTCTGTGTCCCGCAGGCTCCCAGATGTCTTACGGTTCTCTTCTCAGGTTCTTGGCTGAAAACGTCCAAGGCTGGAGGGGTGGAGGGCGAGGCAGGCAGGCCTGCCGACTCCGATGGTCTGCCCACAGCTGGCTGGGTGCTTCAGCCCTCTGCTGCACCTTGCTCTTCCCATTCCACGTGGTCCTAGAGACCCCTCTGCAGCTACACGTCCACAGTCACATCCTTATTTTAACGGCAGCCAAGCAGTCCTTTATATGGCTGTATATCCTTCGACCGATGCTCGGTGGATAGAGATTGAGGTTGTTTCCTGAATCTTTTGCTATTATAAGGAAGAGTCTTGTGCACAAGATGTTTCTGTCCTTGAGTGATGAAAATCCAAGGGTAAATGCCCGGAAGTAAGTTTCTGGCTAAAATGGTACTTGCGCTCCCATCGACCTGCAGACAGGTCGTCCCTGGATCGTGACCTGCTTTGCCCAGCGCCTGGCAGGGCGGGGAGGGCTGCATCTCTACACCGAGTTCCCTTGTTTTTGACTGTTGTCTACCTCATACTGAAAACGAATTTCTCTGATTAGGAGTGAGGTTAAAAATCTTCACTATGTTTAAGAACCACTTGTGCTGCGTTTTCAATGAGCTTTCTGTGGGCGGCTGGTTGTTTTGTTTTGTTATAGATTTTCAGGTACTCCTCATGCATTAAAGAAATTAGCTCTTATCTATAATAGAAATGAAGTCTTTTCCCCTCCTTCCCTCCCTCCCCTCCTTTGCTTCTTTTATAATATTTTCAGTCCACATTTGTCTTTTGACTTTGCTTCTGAGGCTTTTGTTTTGCCTTGCAGAAAATATTTATTTTTACCTAACCAAATACTGTACAAACAATTATTTCCTGTTTTAAACCTTTTTTCGTTTACATCTCTGATTCATCTGAATTTACTTCAGTGGACTATGTGAGGTAGAGATCTAATTTTTTCCTTTTCCTCCAGATGGCTACTCTGTCGTCCCCAGTTGTAAGATACGATGTTGTGAAGGTCTGTGCTTTCAGTATCCAGCTTGCTTTTCGTCTACCCAGGACAGCATTTTGAGTTCTTCTGTGTTGTGTTGGTTCCATTTTAGTGCTGAGTGTAGTCCCTTGTGTGACTATTGTAGTGTGCCCGCTCATTCACTTGTTGGTGGGCATTTGGGTTGTTTTTGGCATTTGGCTGTGATGAATAAAGATGTGATAAACACTCAGGTCAAGTTCTTGTGTGGGCATAGACTTTCATTTCTCTTGTGTGAATACCCGGCAGTGGAACTTGGGGATAAATTGTAAGTACAGTCAGGTTTTTAAGAACTTGGCAAGCACTGTCCCAGTCTGGCTCTAGCATTTCACATTCCTGTTAGCAAGAATGAATGTCTGAGCTGCTCCACCTTCCTGCCAACACTTGGTATTGAAAGACTTTAAGTTTAGCCATTGTAAACCCATGGTGGTGTTTCCACTGTGGTTTTCATTTGTATTTCTCTGATGACAAATAAAGTTGAGCTTCTTTTATGTGCTTATATGACACCTGCATATCTCTGTTCACATTTTTTTGCCCAATTAAAATAAATTGTGCTGCCTTCTCCTATTGAATTATAAGGGTTTAAACAATATATATATATATTCTGGATTCAAGTTCTTATTTTATTTATATATAATCAAATATACATAATGTGATATAAATATATAAATATAATGTGATCTCCCCCCACCCACCCCTAAATACTGGTTGTCCTTTCATTTTCTTAATAGTACTTTTTAAAGAGCAGAAGTTCGAATTGGAAAAAGACCAATTTATCCTTTTTATCTGCTATGGTTTGTTTTTTACATTTTATATAAAAAATCTTTGCCTGCCCCAAGGTGATGAAGATTTTCTTTTACGTTTTGTTCTAAAAGTTTTACAATTGTAGCTTTACACTGAGTTTTGGATCCATATGAAATTAATGCACATCCTCTTCAGCATCTGGTATTGCCAGATTTTTAGATTTTAACCATTCTAATAATAGGTGTGTAGTGATATCACATTATTGTCTTATCTGTGATTCCCTGATGACGTATAATGTTCAGCAGCTTTGCATATGTTTATTTTCCACCTGTGTATCTTCTTTGGCAAGATATGTGTTCAAATCTTTTGTCCATTTTTAAATTGATTTGTTCATTTCCTTATTGTTGAGTTTAAAGAGTTATTTGTATGTTTTGGATAACGTTCCTTATCAGATAAATCTTTCGCAAGTAATTTTTTTTCACTTGAGACTCTCTTCGTTATCAACAGTATCTTTTGCAGAGCAGAAGATTTTGTTTTGATAAAGTCCAACTTATCAAAATTTTCTTTCATGGGTTGTGTTTTTGATGTTGTATCTAAAAACTCACCGCACATATCATGTGAGTTTTGGTAGATTGTTTTTCAAGGAATCAGTCCCTTTTATCTAAATTACCTACTATGTGGGCACTGAGTTGTTTGTAATATTCCTTTATTACACTTTTAATGTCCATGGGATGAGCAGTGAGGACCCCTCTTTCATATCTGACAGTAGTCATTTGGGTCTTCTCTCTCTCTCTCTCTCTTCCTCTCTTGGTTAGCCTGGCTAGTATATTGATCCCATATACTGCAACCTTGCTTAACTCAGTTATAAATATATTTTTGTATATTCCACAGGATTTTTCTATCTACAAGGGCATATGATTTGCATGTAGAGTCAGTTTTACTTCTCTTTTACCATTCAGATGACTTTTAATTCTTTTTCTTGCATAAATGCCATGGCTACCATCTCCAGTTAGTATATTCAATGGGGAGGGTGAGAATGGACATCCTTGCTTGTTTCTGAACTTATGGGGAAAGCATTCAGTTTTTCACCATTAAGTATGTTACCTATTTTTTTCTTTTTTCTTTTCTTCTTCCTCTTCTTCTTTTTCTTTTCCTCCTCCTCCTTTTTCTTCTTTTGTAGGTTCCCTTTCTTTGGTTGAGGTAATTTCCTTCTGGTTTCTTGAGTGCTTTCAGTCAGGAAAGGGTGTTTTATTTTGTCAAATACTTTTCTATGTTTATCAAGATGAATAGGTGGGGTGCATAATCCTTTCAGTCACTGCCATGGGGATTACAATCAACTTAAAACAATCTCAACGCAATTAATACTGCCTTAATTTCAATAGTGCATAAGAGCTTTTCTCAATACAGCTCTATTTCCTCCCGCTTCCTTTGTGCTAATATTGTCATACAAATTACATCTTGACATTATAAGCCAGTCAACGAAGTTTTGCAATTGTTGTGCTATGGGGTCCTTTTAGATGAGATAGGAGAAGAAAAGATTTATAACAAATACTGTCTTTATTTTTTATCACAGCCTTAATATTTACCTTTTAGTATTCACCTTTATTGGTGTTCCTTGTTTCTTTGGATAGATTTGTGTTACTGTCCCATTTCGGCCTGGAGGACTGCCTTAATATCGCTCGTAGCGAAGGCCTGCTAGCAACAGATTCACTCCGTTTTTTGTTAATCTTGGAATGTCTTAATTTCTCCTTTTATGAAGGATAGTTTAACCTGATATAGAATTCTCATGGGGCAGTTTCTTTCTTTTGGGACTTTGACAATGTCACTCCCTTGCCTTCCAGCTTCCCTGGTTTTGATGGGAAGCCAGCTGTGAAGACCCCTTGTGTGTGACATGTAGCCCTGCTCTTGCTACTTTCAAGATTCCTTGTATTTGTTTTTCATCTGTTGGTCCACGATGTGTCCACATGTGGCTCTCTTTGATTTTGTCTACTTGGGAGTTTGCTGAGCTTCTTGGTGTGTAGATTTACATCTTTCATCATACTTGTGGATTTTTTTTGTTTGTTCATTATTTTCAGATCTTTTTTTTCCTTCCCTTTGTGCCTCTGCTGTCTTTCTGGGACTTCTATTACGCACATGTTGGTGTCCTTGGTGGCATGCCACAAGTTTTTCTTTGTTCCTTCTCTCTATGTTCCTTGGACAGGATAATCCCAATCAACCCATCTTCAAGTTTGCTGATTCTTTCTTCTGCTGGTTCAAATCTGATGTTGAAGCCCTTTAGTGAATTTTCATGTCAGTCGCTGTACTTTTGTAACTCCAGAATTTCTATTTGGTTCTTTCTTGTAATTTTTATCTCTGCATTGATATTGTGTCTTTATTTATTTTTTTTAAAGATTTATTTATTTACTTTTTAGAGAAAGACAGCTCAAGCAGGGGGAGGGGTAGAGGGAGAAGGAGATAATCCTTAAGCAGACTCCCTGCTGAACTTGGAGCCTGATGCGGCACTTGATCCCACAACCCTGAGATCATGACCTAAGCTGAAATCAAGAGTCGATTGCTTAACTGATTGAGCCACCCAGTCGCCCTGATATTGTGTCTTTAGTGAGACATTGTTTTCTTACTTTCCTTTAATTCTTGAGTTGCGGTTGCCTTTAGACCTGTAAAAATATTTATAATAACCTATACTAATATTTATAATAATAATAAAATCTGTTTAGGAATTCCCATCTGACCTCTCTTAAGTAAAGTCTCTATTGATTGCCTTTGTCCCTATGTATTGGTCATACTTTCTGGCTGTGTTGCATGTCTTGTAACCTTTTGTTGAATACTCAACATTCAAAATAATTAATATGACAACTCTGAAAATTAGGCCCCAACCCCTCCGCCCACATTCATTTTTGGTGCTGTTTGTGTACTGACTTTTTTGGGACCAAATCTGTATTCTTTGTTGTCTGTGGCCAGTGAAGTCTCTACTCGATTAGCTTCATAGTCGGCTAATGACTTGACAGAGATTCTCTTATTTATTTATTTATTTTTAAAGATTTATTTATTTATTTATTTATTTGACAGAGAGAGACACAGCGAGAGAGGGAACACAAGCAGGGGAGTGGGAGAGGGAGAAGCAGGCTTCCCGCCGAGCAGGGAGCCCGATGCGGGGCTCGATCCCAGGACCCTGGGATCATGACCCGAGCCGAAGGCAGACGCTTAACGACTGAGCCACCCAGGCGCCCCAGAGATTCTCTTAAATTACTTGAGTCAATAAGTCTCCTGGCCTCTGCTGTGGGGCTTTTGTGCATGTTCTGGGGCATGTCTTCAATGCCTGGGCAGGAAATTTGCAACTATGCCTTAGCTTTTCTCTTCCTGCCTGTGCAGAGTGTGAGCACCATCCGTCAATGAGAGAAGAGGACCTTCTCATTGCTCCCCAGTCACTCTCATCATTTCCCAGGCACTGCACAGCCCTGCATGTGCTTGTGGCCCTTTAGATTACTAGGAATAAGTCAGAGCTTTTCAAAAACCTCTGTTCTCATTTCCCAATGTTTTCATTTAGGTTTTCTCATTCACCTCTCATCAGATCACTTGGTAACATCGTCCCCAGCAGTTGCAATGTTGAACAGCCCCTGGATATAGGGCTGTTCTTACTGAGTGATGTCTGTATCGGGTCAGATGGAGACAGTGGGAATGGAGCTTTTTCAGGGAGCTCACAGGTCATTTAGTGACCATCCTTTGGGTTGTTGCTTTTTAGAGAGCTCCAGACCTGTTTTTCCTTCTCCAGTGGCTGCCAGGCTACTGGTTTTTGCAGCTACCATGATTGGGAGGCTGTTGATTTTGAAGCCTACCATGTAGCTGGGAAGAGGGCAAGGTAAAATGCCACAGGGCTCACCATTCTTACCAAGAGTTAGCCATTTTTCTTGAGTAAATTCTTGCATTGTTACAAAACTTTGGTAATCTCCATAGTTTTAAAAAAACTTGACTTGGACAATTTTTACCCCATGTTCTCATTGCCTTTATGCAGGAGTGGATTTCTGGAGGTCCTGACTCTGCCATGGTGGATCTAGTATTCTATTTCAGGCAGTCTGACACTGAAATCTGTGTTCATACACTGTACATGATGGTTTCTCCTCCAGTGCTGTCTTGATTATCGCCACTTCCCAAACTCACAACCATATAATGAAATCCTATCATCACATTAGTCTGTTAATTCTTCTAGTGTCAGAAGATCAAGTCTTCCTGGGAAGGCCCATGGAGATCACAGAGGAAGTTGCTGGAGCCCCAAAGAGCCATAGACAGGCCGTTTAGCCATTTAATTTTTCCGGGGTGAGATTGGTCCTAGTGATTCATTCTGTGCTCTCATTAGAACAATTATCCAGTTAATTGCTCTGATCTGGATTTGGCCGAGGCAGTCACTGCAGCTGGGGAGCCCCAGAGAACAAGCAGATGGACATCAAGGAGCATTCTGAAGGAGGCCTGGGTAGGCAGGCTGGTCTCTGTGCCCCACACATGCTGCTCAGCACTAGCCACCCAGCGTTTATTGATAGGACTGGCTCCTCTGGAATGCCCTTCCTTCTCCTCTCTGCTGCAGTCAGCAAATGAGGAGGATGGGGAAGTTCCAGGAAAGGTGACCTCTGAAACTGGGAAGGAGTGGATATGAGGCTATTATCTGAGAGGACATCTATCAAGTCCTGGATCATGGCAGGGATATGCAAAGTCATCTAGGTGATGGAATTATCCCCAGGCCAGCAAGGTTCCACTGGCACCCAACCTTACTGTTAAAATAGCTAAAAATAGGATGTTTCAATCAGAAATAAGGTGGATTATGTTGCAACTGCACAGTTCGATTCTGTTCCCTCACTCCCTTAGAGAAACACATCTTAATGATACCCCTCCACTTGGTTAATGGACTTACTTGGTGATCATTTCCCTGATTCCCCAGCTTGCAGAGTGGACATACTTGGATTGGTTAAATCCCCAATTTGCTCCGTAGCTTCAGGGTAAGAGCTATTATAGCAAGGAAGACAGAGTAGAAGTCTCTGGAATGCTGGTCAAGATAATGAATCAAAAACAGTGCCATACCCTGGGGGATGGCAGCCACCCATAAAAACCTAATGGATACAAGGATAGCCCCCATCAGATCCACATCTAATTCAGCAATCCAGTGAACAAAAGCCAGATGGGCCCTGGGGGACACCTGTGGATAGCTGCAGACTTAGTCAAGCAATGTAGCTGATTGTACCACTGACTGTGCCGAGTTTGGAGAAAGTGGACACAGACTCAGGTAGCTGGGTGTAGTCACTGATCTGCCAAATGTGGTCTTGTCATTCCTTATCAGGAGACATGAGAAATAGTTTGTACCCACATGGGTAGAGGCCAAAGTACACCCTTTGGTCTTTTATCAGGGGCTCATATTTCTTGCCCTGACATAATCATAGCCCAAAGATATATGGACAATCTACAAAACAACTGTTCTGTTTCTGCAAAATATCACATTGGCCCACTCTATCAATGACATCATGTCCCTCAAACTAGATGAGTAATTAGTGGCAAGTATATTGGTGGCCTTAATGAGGTATGTGCACTCCAGAAGGTGAGAGAAGACCCCTCAAAGTTTCAGGGACCCACCACATCAGTGGTATCTTAGGGCCCGAGTCATGCCAAGATAGTCCTTGTAAGATAAAGGATAGATAATTGCAACTCATACCTCCCACAAGTAAGAAGAAAGTGCAGTGCTTAGTAGGCCTCTTGGGTTGTAGAGGGGGCATATTCCCCACTTGGGAATGCTTCTTGTATTCTTTTTTGGTGATAGACATGAAAAGCTGCCAGGTTTGAGTGGGGCCTGGGGTAAGAAAGGGCTGTGGAAGAGGTCCAGACTGTAGTGCCAGGATCTTGTTACATGGGCCACATGACATGGAAGACCCTGTGAGAGTCAAGGTTTCTGTGGTGGAAAATACACATGGGGAGTTTACAGCAGTCCCAATGGAAAAGTCCCTCAGATTCCACAGCAAGGACATGCCATCTGCAGGGTGAACGTTCTGTTAACGCAAGGATTTTTGCTTGCTTTATTCACTACAGGATCCCCAGGGGCTCCAACAGTGTCAGGCATGGAGGAAACGCTCAATGAACGTTTGCTCAGTGAGCTTGTGAATCAAGTGAATGAATGTCCTTGCCAATGCTGAAGGTCCCCATGCTCCAACGCCTGGCTACCTGTTGGTCTTGTTTCTTATTTGATATCATGTCGTATCATGCACCCTGGTTCCTGACTCCAGCCCCACGGGTCTCCTACTTATTTCTCAATATGCAAAGCTCAAAGCTGCCTCCCACCTCAGGATCCCTTTGCCTGGGACATGTTCTCCTAGATGCCACACGGTTTCTTCCTCACTTTACTCAGGCTCTGCTCCTCAGAGAAGTGGTCCACACACCCTGGCTGAAAGAGAAGATCCATTACTCCTTGCTCTCTGTTTTTCTAAAGCAAGTCTTTCCTCTGATTGTATGTCTCCCTCTCAGCAAACAAGTTCTGGGTGGCAAGAGTTTGCTTTATTCACTGCAGTTGCCCCATGTCCTACAACAGTGCTTGGTGCATGTCAGCACCCAGCAAATACTTGCTAGGGACAGCTTAAGAAATGCTGGATGCAACAAGCTAAGCCATTCTCTTTCTTGCAAGATTGTTCAGAGTCTTTAGCATGCATATATCCTATAACATATGTACATATAGTATAATGTGCCATAGAGTTCCAAGAGGGAGAGGCAGTGTGAAGAATTTCCAAAACCTCTTTCATTGGAGAAAAAAGTTGGCATCTCTTAGGGCAGTATACTACAGGCTACATTTGGGGAAACTGCACAAAGGTAGTTTTGGTCCAAAAGAGGGACCCTGGTAGGGAGAGCCAGCCTGTCCTCTTCTCTCTATGCTGTAAACTCTGTGACTGTTCTGCATCTGCTCTTCCAAAACTGACTCCACATCAAGGGCCATCTTGGGTCCTACTTACCCCAAGACATCTTCTCTAGCCTTGCTAATGATCTTGGTATTCTTTTTTTTTTTTAAATTTATTTATTTGACAGAGAGATAGCACAAGTAGGCAGAGCGGCAGGCAGAGGGAAAGGGAGAAGCAGGCTCTCTGCTGAGCAGGGAGCCCGATGCAAGGCTTGATCCCAGGACCCTGAGCTGAAGGCAGCCACTTAACCGACTGAGCCACCCAGGCGCCCCATGACCTTGGTATTCTTACCTATCACCATGAATTGACCTTGATACTAAAAAGGGAAATGAGCCCATAAGCCTGCCCACACTTCCAAGTTGCTATTTTACCTGTGTATTGCCATCTACCATACATGCATGTATACCATAATGCTTAGATGTCAGGCTTGTTGAGGGTGGGGACCAGGTGTTGCTCTCATTGGAAGACTGATCGAAATGAACTACCCGAGAGTCAGCCCTAATGGCTATACTTCCACCTTTTGGAGGAATCATTTGAGCCTTCTTATGAGCTCTTGAAGTCTCAGGGAGAGGGGACTACATAGTTAGGATGAGTTGGCTTCAAGTCTCATGGAGTTCTGACTAGGCAGGTGGATGTTGGGGATCAGCCCTAAGACTGGGGGTACAGTTGGAAGTGTTTCTCTGGAGTGGCCTAAAGCAGAAGCAATTATAGCCAAGGGTCAGTGAAAGTACAAATATTTGACTTCACATCCAGAGGGCTCTTAGGTCAGACATTGGAGGAAAGTCAAGGGTTCCAGACATGGATTTCAGAATATTGGAACTACAGAGCAGGTGCAGGAAAACTCAGGGTCCAGGCAGACTGGCCCACAGAGACCTTCGGTCTTACCATCTACTACCGCTGGCAGTCAGCTGTATGAGAGGGGGCTCAGTAGGTTTTGAGAGAAAACTGTGTAAACAAACTGATTTCTTGTTGGAAACTCTAGTGCACAAAAGCTTTCAGCAGCCCCGTGGAAGGAGGTGCTTGTCAGTGAAGAGCTCAGACCAGGGTTTTCAAGATTGCATTTGATAAGACTCACAGCAACTCTCCCCTGGTTAAGTTCTCTGGAAAGAAAATGCCTGGCCAATCATCATTGGAGTGATGCTTGTGATTCCCATTATAGATTAACCTGGCATGGAAGGCATTGCAGGGGAAGGCTGTATGGGCATTTCTTACAACTTTGAGTGGATTGGTTGGTAATAGACTTTACCGGTTAAATCCTAATGTTGCTGTCACACAGGACTAGCTTTAGGCTGTGTTGATTTGTGCAAGTGGTTTAATTTGTTAAAACTCTGTTTACTCCTGGAATGGGTGTGGGATTAAATGATGTAGTGATTATAAGGTACACTGCACTATTATTACAGTTGTTACCATCATCACCATCATCATCACCATCATCATCATCATCACCATTATCACCATCATCACCATCATCCTCACCATCATCATCATCATCATCACCATCATCATCATCATCACCATCACCATCATCATCATCATCACCATCATCACCATCAGCACCATCATCATCATCATCCCATCACCACCATCACCACTACCATCATCATCATCATCACCACCATCATCATCACCATCATCAGCATCATGATCCCATCATTGCTAATGTCTATTGAGCTCTTGCAATGAGTTTTAGCTGAGCAAATAAAATGAATTTTAAATGTTTTGGTATAGAAAAAACAGAGGGTGGGAATTAAGTTTCTTTTAAAAAGCCAAGATTGCCACAGTTTAAAAACTAGGTTTGAAAAGAACTGGGAGCTAGTTAATTCTCTTTGTGGGGGGAAAAAAACCTCAAATGAAAGAAGTACTTGTGTCTCAGACATTCCTTCTGAGATCTTTGTCCTAATCCCTGAAGTATATATTCTTTTACTGAGGGTCTTTGCATGGTAAGCCTTTTCAATTTTTGTTTGTTTAGAAGTATCTTTATCTCACTGGGTTCTTCTAGATTGACAGTGGCTTTCTCTCTGCAGCTCTGTGTTGTTGCTGTCATGCTGTCTTCCGGCACCAGCTGGTGCACAGTTGAGACGTCTGTTGTCAACATAGTTGTTCCTCTAAGTAAGTTGTCTTTTCTCTCTGACTGTTTTTAAGATCCTTGTCTTTGATGTTTTATGGTTTTGATAGGATTCCCACCCCCTCATTGGGTTGCATTTGTATATTTTATTTCCCTTCATCCATTTGCAACAGATGGTTGCAATATTTGATGGGTCCTTGTTCTGGGACTATGGGATCTGTTATTGAACAAGGCAGAGATTCCAGCCCCATAGTCTAGTGGGGATATAAACATATATAATTAATATAATATAATCCATATATATATATAAAATGGAGGAAAATGTAGAGGATAAGTGGTATGGGGATGGAGTGATCTCAGAATCAAATAAGGGACAAGTGTCATTGAGAAGGTGACATTTGAGCAAAGACTGTAGCTAACTATACTTAACTATCACATCTGGGCATTGATGCTTGCCTTGTAAGGCCCAAAGTGACTCAAAATCTCTACTGTCTCCTTACACATCACCAGGGTGAGCCAGCACTCTATCTCTGGCTGCCTCTTCTTGCCTCTCACGCATTTGTCGTACAATACTTTTGTTCTTCCTGATCTTGATATGTCGCCAAGATACTCATCACAGGAGGGGGCTCCTGATGTATGGCCTTTCTCTCTCCCACTCAGGCTCTGAACAATTTCTGGAATAAAACCACTAAAAGAATTGAGGTCAAAATATCACCTTTATTCCTGCTAGAGTCCAACCTGGAAGAGCAGCTTAGTGGGTGAGCCAAATGGGCAGAGTGTCTCAGTCAGCTCAGGCTTCCATAGCAAGATGACACAGACTGATGGCTTACACCGCAGACACCTGTCTCTCACAGCTCCAGAGCAGGAAGTCCAAGATCAAGGGGCTGTCAGATTTGGTTGTTGGTGAGGACACTCCTTCTGGTTTGAAGATGGCTGTCTTTTAAAAATTTATTTGAGAAAGAGAGAGCATGAGCACGGGGACTGGCAGAGGGAGAGGGAGAGGGAGAAACAGACTCCCCACTGAGCAGGGAGCCTGACACGGGGCTCGATCCCAGGACCCTGGGATCATGATCTGAACCAAAGGCAGACACTTAACCAACTCAGCCACCGAGGTGTCCATGATGGCTGTCTTCTTGATGTGTTCTCATATGGCTTTTCCTTGGTGTTTGCACAAGGAGAAAGTGTGCTCTGGTCTCATCACCTTCTTAGAAGGGCACTAACCCCATCATGGGGGCTCCACCTTATGACCTCATCTAACCCTGATCACAGGCTCCACCTCTAAATACCATCACAATAGGGTTAAGGCTTCAGCATATGAATGTGGGGGGGGGACACAAACATTTAGTCCATAGTAGCATGTAAGATTTACTTGGTCATAGGCAGCACTAGACGGTGGAAGATTCTCCATGCGGACACCTGCCCAGATAGGACTGAGCACTTAGCATACCACAGAGCAGAGAACTGAGGTACTTGCTGGGCAGAAGGAAGGGGAAGGCAGAGCTGGGCTGTCATTCTTCCCCAATTGACTGATCAGAGAGATAAGGAGGAGGAAGCCTGGACAGAGGCCCCAAGTCCCACTACTTAAATTTCATTCACAGGAAGGAAGCATTAAGTGTGGCTAGACGCATTCCTCATTTGCCCGCCTCACCATTTTAGGTGCTGTGTACTATTCCCACACCTTAGTCCACTTAGTTTTCCTGTTGATGCTCTTCGATATTTTTCCAAATTTTCAATATTATAAACAATGATGCAGTAAAACTTTGTACATGTCCACCCATGCATTCTGGGAGTTTCTCTGCGGTAGAAACAGGTGGTTTAAATGGTGTTTAATTTGAAAGCATGGCCAGAGTTCTCTAGACAACATCAGCTCACGCTCTCACTGATGATGTGTGAGCGAATGTGCTTCACTCCAACTGCAAACAGACGTCTTACTGTTAGTCTTGTTTGCGCTATGGTGATAATGAGCTGCAGAGAAAGAAAGCCAGAGAAAGGGGGAGAGAGAGGCAGTGGTCCTAGTTTGGAAACTGTCCTGAGGGTTTTCTGCAGGGAGTGAGGGAGATACCTGGGGAAATGCATTTCAGAAAGGAAACAGCAAACATAAAAGTCCTGGGGCAGGAGGGTGGCTGGAGCAGAGAGAGGAAGGGAAGAGGGAGTTTGAAGAGTGGTGGGAGCGGATAGGCTGGGGCTTGGGGGTCTCTGTGCAGATACTGGATGTGATTCTGAGTGAGGCCGGCAGCTGTCAGCCGCCTCGGAGCCAAGATGGGGCAACAGTGGCTTTTGTCTTAGGAGGGTCATTGTGGTTGTTGTGTTGAGGAGAATCTGCTTGGGGACTGGGCAGATGTGGGGAAATCAGTTAGAAGGTTCTGGTGGAACGAAGAGGCGGGTGGTAGACCTGGAGGGAAGCGGTGGAAGTCACGAGAAGTGGTTGAATTGGCATCTATTTTGAAGGTAGAGCCAATAGGATTTGCTGAGAGATTTCGTGTGTGTGTGTGTGTGTGTGTGTGTGTTAGATGCATAGACAGACAGACAGATGGATAGATGCATGGCTGGCTGGCTGGCTGAATACACAGATGATAGATAGAAGACAGATTGCTGATAGACAGACAGATGGAAAGGTGCATAAGAGACAGAGAGAAAGGGAGAGAGAGGAAGGCAGGGACCTGCAAAGTTTGGGGCACATGTAACTTGGTGGGTGGGGGTGCAGCTGGTTGAGACGAAGAAGAAAATGAAGAGCAGGTTTGGGGGTGCATCAGTCAGCTCAGCAACCATCACAAACACCACAGACGGGGGGCTTAAACACAGACATTGATTTCTCGACGTTCTTGAGGCTAGAGGTTCTGGATCCAGGTCCTGGCAGATTCGGGGTGGGGAGCGCCTGTTCCTGGCTGGCAGATGCCTCCTTCTTGTGCTCACACAGCCTTTCCTCTGTGCATGAGGCAGAGAGAGAGACTCTGGTGTCCCCTCCTCTTATAAGGACACCAGTCCTGTTGGATCAGGGCCCACCCACATGACGGCATTAACCTTAATGACCTCCAAACATGGCCACACTGGGGGTTAGAGCTTCAACATGTGAATTTTGGAGGGGACACAATTCAGTCCATAGCAGGGGGAAATCAAGTTTATTTTTGATAATATTCAGTTTGAGATGCTCACCAGACCACCAGGCAGCCCGTTCAATCCAGCAGCTGGATACAAGAGTCTGGAGTTCTGTGGGGGGCGACGATGTAAATTTGGACTGCATGAAGTCAGTGGTTAAATCCACGGAGAGACCTAGCAAATGGCCTGGGCATGCAGACCGTTGGGGCAGGTGTTCCTGTCTCAGGATTGTTGGACGTGGGGTTGCCTGTGTGTAGAACTGAAGGCCCCCTTTCTTTTTGGGTCTCTGGGGATCCTACGTTCTTGACAACTGGGCCATGCGTTCAGTGTGATGATCGTGCATTTCTCACCAGGCGCTCCTTGGGGCCGAGGCAGAAGGATTTTAGGTTAGTTAGTTTTGTCTTCAGCGTCAGCGGGCGCTGGCCGAACACTCCCCAAAGTGATTACGTCTGTTTACTATCCCAACTTGAACTCCCCTTTTTAAAAGAAATTGGCATGGGAAGACAGAAATGGGAATGTTGGGAGAATGCCCCTCCCCACTCACCTGGATGGGCTCTGGACAGGGGTGGGACACTGAGGCAGCGGCGGGGTGGGGGGAGACCGCGGGGCATGGACTGGTGGCCACTGTGCCCGCCTCCTTGGACAAACGGACTGCTGCCTGGGGACCTGGGAATCTGCTCTTTGTTGTCTTGTGTCTCATTCTCAGCTATTGGCACTGTGAACGAGGTAACCCTTTGTCCTGGGGCCATCCCGGGCATCGTAAGAGTCTCAGTAGCCACCCTGGCCAACTGCCAATACCCACTCTCAATCATGACAATCAGAACCGTCTCCAGCCACACCCCTGGGGTAAACCACTATGTGGATCAGTCGGGCTCCTAAAGACAAGAACACTGCAGGTCTACTTGGATGGAATGTCTCCAGATAGCTTTTTTTTTTTTTTTTTTTTTTTTTACCAGGTTGAGCAAACCGGTGTCGTCGTCCTGAAACCGGGGACCTCTCCTACATCCTGGTATCTTCTTTTGCTATAAGTCACACTGCATGCATCCCCAATTACACAAATCAAACACAGTAATCATGGCTTAATAAAAATTAAAATAGTTTACTCTCAACAAATGATTACCTTGCCATCCAGGCAAAAGAGATGACTTCTGGCCCACGCCCAGCCCGCATTTAGCAGCTGACTACTGAATCGATGACAGTCATATTTTAATATGAATTATTTGTACACAGCTTGAGGATTTCATCCAACACGAACTGTCAAACCGGGAAGGCTTAAAAACGGAATCTCTTTGCATAATGAACCAGCCAAGGGGACATGCTCCAAAATAAGACATTGCAAACACTTAAGCTGGGCAGCTCGGGGCAGGGCGGACTGCAAGGCAATTAGTGGGGAACCTGTCCAGCCCACCGGCCCCAGCCTGGGGTGATTCAATGATCCGTTTCCTCATCATTAACCTCAAGCCCAGCTGCCGCTGCTGAGGGCTTAAATCTTGATAGGATTCGAGCAGACACGCGGCACCTTCCCCGGGACGCTTCTCCGGAGAATGCCCGTGAACTCCGCGTGCTCTGCCCCTGAGAAGGCGCAGGGGTGGGGGGAACTGTGCTAGACCAGCAGTCTGTGCAGACTGACGGGGCCCCGGGGCCAGGGGCAGAGGGGACAGCCACTCCCAGTGCTCAGCAGGAAGACGAATCTCTCACCTCCCTCGTGGTTTTCGGAAAGAATAGGAAGCAGGAGAGGTGGTGCGGACAAACTACTACCCGAGCATTTGCTACATGCCCTGGAGGGTGCTGGATGTGACCCACCCCTCAGAGAGGCCGGCTGCCCGAGCGAGGCTCGCCTCCAGCTGTCTTTCCCGTGAGGCACGCATCTCTCTGAGCCTCAGGTTGTCACCTGTAACGTGGATGAATCACAGTCCCCCACCCCTCTCTGCCTTCCTCCCAGACCTCTGGCCGTCTCCCGTCGGCTGAGCCAGTCAGAGACAGAAGCGCAGGAGACTGGGAGCTGTGACCTTCAGGGCCAGCTCCCAGGACACAAACCTGTGGGCGGTTGGTGAATATCAAGCCCACTCCCGGGCAGGGTGCACACAACGACCAGATGGAATGGGGCGCCCGGCACAGAAGACTCTCTACCGGGACTACGCACAGAGCAGCCACGCTCCTCACAGAAGCCAGATGCTTCCTTCCTGCCCCCACCCCTCACTGGGAAAGGAAAGAAACGGCTCCTTGCATTGCTTTTGACTCGGGGATAAACAGCGATGTGTGGAAAGAATCCGGAGAAGCAGAACATTTTGTATTTATACAGGAAAGCTTTATTAGCGTTCTGTATTTCGCACCACGGTCTCCTCCCCTCCCGGGTGCACACCACCTTCTGTTTCCAGCGGGCATCTAGGATGAGCATCCTTGACAAGCATGCGCCCTGGAGCCCGCCCAGGCCCCAGCTGGCTCTGTGGGTGTCCCAGGCGTCCTGGCTCTGGAGGATTTGCCCCCCACAACTGACTTGCCAGGGCCTCCGGTTAGGGATACTGGGTTTTTCTTCTTTAGTCTTCCAGCTCGGAGGGGTAAATTCGATACCTCCTGCCCGTTGGGGACCTCAGGTGCAAGTCGGGGGGTCTGTTGCACTGGGCGAGGGCACCTTCAGTGACAAGGGATTAAAAACTGGCTTTAAGGACCTGGAGCTCCAGCTCATCCACCACACTGAACAGAACCCGCAGGGAGACCAGATTTGGCCCCGGCTTCCACGGGAGCCCTGCTATGCTCTCAAACGCTGGAGTGCGGCAGAGCACGCCGGCGGCTCACGGGGAGCTAACGTCTCCATTCATCAGGTAACTTTCGGCACCGTCCCGTACTGCTGGGCTGTGAGAGATGGACCCTAAATCTCAGCTGCCCGCACGAAGGGCTCCCAATCCTGTGGGTGACCCAGCGAAAGGAGCCGGGCCCTGAGGGCACGCTGAGAGGGTCACCACCTGGTACCCTGGGGACAGGAGGCCGCTGCTGGGGAAGTGCGCAGATCCTGGGGGACAGTTAAGCAACAGAGACACTGGGAGTGGAGGGAACCTTCTAGAAACTCACGTGGGGCATGGCCCACGTGCCTAGCGCTCCGCTCTTCCCTAAGACGTGTCACTTACGCTGTGTTTTGTGCTCCTAACAGGTGATGCTCTCCTGACCTCGTCCCTGTGGCTGGCAGCGTCCCTTTTCTCAGGCCTGGGTTTCTTCCGTGTGCTTCTCTCTCCTCAAAAACAAGATTCGAAAACCAAATTAACGTAGGAAAATTCTACCACAGAAGCTTGCAAGCAATAGTTCTCACGCTGGGAAGGCTGGGAGGAGCCGGCCCAACCCCCTCTCGGCTTCATCACCGGGCTGCTCTCTTGCCAAGTGACTTTTTCTGCCGGGATGCTTGGCCCTTAGCAGCTTTGGCTTCTGTCTTTGAAGGCTCGTTGACCAATGCTGTCCGACGCAGCTCAGATTTGCTTTTTCCTATTATTTCTCTCCCTAGGATTTTTCAGAATAGAGGAGAAAGGACTAAAAGGAAAGCAAAGGGAATCGGTAAACAAACATAGAGAGGCAGGATGGCGTCCCTGGGTCCCAGCTTCCTCATCTGTAAATGACTTTCAGTGGCTGATGGTCAGGTCTCTCCTAGTTCCATGCCCCTGGGATTCGGGGCTACCTGCTCCCTTTCAGCTGGACTGTGGCTCTGTTACTCATCTTCTTCAATTAAAAGCGTCCATTCCAGGAAGACAAGAGCCGCGGCTCTGTTGAATGTGCCTCCATATTGATTGCGTGGAAATTGGCTGTGGGTACAGGCATTTGGTGGTTGATTCATTATTTTCAATCAAGCAGCTTGTCAGGCTGTTAGGGTAGTCAGAGTCTCCGGGGTGTAGGCATGATCAGTAGGTCCATTACTGAGACACAACCCAAATTAACCGAACCATCAATGTTTTCCATTAGTGGGCAGCTGGGGACCCAGTGCTTAAAAATCCAACAGGAGTCTTATTTTCCATGGAAACCTATCATGGTAAACGAGGAACCTCGTAGTACTCTGAGAGAAGCCAGCGGAACTAGGGGCTGGGGTCTGTTAGGGACCGCCGCCCAGCTTCCCCGCGTCTCAAGAACAGCTACAGCATGATCCCACAGGGCAGCGGTGCCTTGGGGACCTTTGTGGTCCTCTGTGGGTTTTCCCAGCACCACCCACACGTGCATTTGCATCCTGAGACATCACTTAGGGTTTTCTCAGGGCAAGTTTCAGAAAAACCCCTCCCTTCATGTGGCTTAAAGACTTCTTGTGACTCCTTGCTTCTAGCAGCAGGATGGCTCTTGGCTCCGGTGCGGCTTCATCAGGGCTCAGCGCTCTGGCCAGCACTCACCCTCCCGTCCCTGCATCTTGGTGTTAGGATCATTCTAGGCTGCCCTGCACAGGCACTCACCAGAGGCTGCAGGGGCTCTTGGGGGTGCACCTTCCCCGTCCCGTATGGATAAGAATGACGCTAAACCAATGCTTCTAGCAGCACCCTCAGAATCCAGAGAAGGCTCTGCCTTCCCGTGGTCTTCAGGCAGCATGGGGATGGGGCCTGTGATTGGCCACACTGGTCCTGGCGGGACTCTGGAGCAGGCGTGCTTGGATGCCCTCCAGCAGCATGGCTGGGAGTAGAGTAGGAGTCCCTCCTGGGGCAGTCAGGGTACGGGGAAGCATCGAATCCACCCGGCTCTTCTCACCACTCTGCAGGTGCCTGAGGCAATACCACCAGTCCCGAGGAGGCCTGAGCTTGTTTGCAGGTGGGAAGACAGACGCCTCCCTCTCCGGATGGTGACTGGGCGCTGGTCCACCCTGTCCTCCTCAGCTGAAGCCCTGGGTGAGGACGGGCAGGGCACCAGGGTCAGAGCTTGGCCGTCCCCGTCCAGGCAGCCCCCCTGCACTGCTGGATGCTCCTGCAGGACGGCCACCTCCAGACCGTGGGAGGCCCTTCTCCCCTTCGCTTCTCCTCATAAGCAGGTATCACTTCCTCTTTTACAAATTAACCTAAATAGTAAAGAAAAAAACACATAAAATCCATTTTTGTAAAAAATCCCAATGATATAAATGTGACCCGCTCCCCCTCCCCCAATTCTTACTCCTTCCTCCAAGGCCACTGTGGATCCTTCCAGACCTTTCCAAGCCTCTCTATACCAGACACTTTTATTCTGCATTACTTCCTGGGGGCATCAAGGTTTGTGCTTTTAACGCCTGTTCTGTAAAATGTGGCTGTCTGCCATTTGCCTCGACAGCACTCATTTCAGGTCTGGATGTGGATTCCAGCCTCTTTGGACCCTGACGGACAAGACGGGTCAGCCGTTTGTGCCGCCCAAACTCTTCCTGCTGTTAAGAATGAGCACTGTGAGGAAAAGCATGTTTCTGGACTTGGCCCTTGAACCCTGCCCAGGATGACTCTCTCACGGTCCCTCCCCCTTGGGTCCCTGCTGAGGTGGGCTGGGGGCTTGCTGGAGAGGCGCTGTGATCGGAAGTGGGCTGGGCAGTGCCCGTCTCCCTGCCAGCGATGTGTAGCAGCTGGATGGGGAGAACGGACACCAATGCTGGGGGCACAGAGCTCACAGCGGCAGGGCTGGAGAGGGGGCGCAGGGCTGGAGATGGGGGTGCAGGGCTGGAGAAGAGGCTCGGGGCTGGAGAGGGAGGCTCAGGGCTGGAGAGCAGGGCTCAGGGCTGGAGAGGGGGGTGCATGGCTAGGGGGTGCTCATGGCTGGAGAGGGGGCACAGGGATAGAGAGGGGGCTCAGGCATGGAGAGGAGGCTCAGGGCTGGAGAGGGGGTTGCAGGGCTGGAGAGGGGGCACAGGGCTGGAGAGGGGGGTGTAGGGCTGGAGAGGGGGGTGCAGGGCTGGAGAGGGGGCTCAGGGCTGGAGAGGGGGGGTGCAGGGCTGGAGAGGAGGCTCAGGGCTGGAGAGGAGGCTCAGGGCTGGAGGGGGAGTGCAGGGCTAGAGAGGGGGCACAGGGCTGGAGAGGGGGCACAGGGCTGGAGAGGAGGTCAGGGCTGGAGAGGAGGTCAGGGCTGGAGAAGGGGGGTGCAGCGCTGGAGAGGGGGCTCAGGGCTGGAGAAGGGACGCAGGGCTGGAGATGGGGCTCAGGACTGGAGGGGGGCTCAGGACTGGAGAGGGGGTGCAGGGCTGGAGAGGGGGTGCAGGGCTGGAGAGGGGGCACAGGGCTGGAGAGGAGGGGTGCAGAGCTGGAGAGGAGGCTCAGGGCTGGAGAGGAGGCTCAGGGCTGGAGAGGGGGCTCAGGGCTGGAGAGGGGGTGCAGGGCATGCAGAGGGAGGAGGGCAGGTTTCCTCGGGGTCCCTGGCTGTGGTCCCGCGTGAGCCCCCTTCTCAGCTGGAGGTCCTCTTCCAGGGGCTGTTTCCCAGTTCGTAATCCCTCCGTTGCTCCCTCCACGTCAGGCTCCTCCCTTCTTTCCTTCTCTATGATTTAGATCTCTGCTCCACCCCAGGGCGCTGGTAGTTTGCGGGTGGGTGGTGAGTGACAAGCCTTTGCTGGCCATCTATCTATCCTAATTGTGGACTCCGAGGTAATTACTCCAGCGATTCAGCAGTCTGGCATAATTGCGAAGAGCAGCAGAGCCTCCCAGGCAGGGCAGTAGCATATCATGCCCCCTCCCCGTGCTTCTGCTCGTGCCCTAACCTGAGGATCCTGGGGAGGGCCTTCTTGGACAAGGCGTCCCTGAGGAAGGGCAGACACCCCTCTGGGACACACCTTGCTTAGTGCAGAGGGTCCTCAGGGCCTCAAGTTCAGGTCTGGAGACTCTCCCAGACAGGGGAGGGGGGGTTGCATTTTCCCAAAGTGTGTTTACAGCCAGCCCTGCGCTCATGATGCCAGGCGGGTGCCCCCCATCCCCCAGCTCATGTCATGCCCTGCCCACATTGTCATCACAGATTTTTTTTTTTTTATGTTAAAGTCAGTAGTGAGTTTTCCACGACCCCTTGACGAGAAGGTCAACATCACGGCTCCTTGAAGATGTCCATATTTTTCTCCTTTACTAGCACTGCCCCCCGTCTAGTTAGACCTAGAACCGCTGGCTCCTGCACTACCCTCCCCCAACCCCTCCAGGGACAACGAGGAGGGGAGCTCCCGCCCAGACAGCAGGGGTTTCTGTCTTGTCTTTGCTGCTATAGCTCCCCGTCCAGAAGGGTGCCTCCCCCTGCGCCTTCCAGCAAATGCTTGTTGAGCCAATGGGCCTGGCATAGCCCCTCCTCCCAGCCCTCTGCCTCTGCCCCAGGCCTCCCTCCCCTCCCGCCTGGATCAGGCATAGTCCAGGGAATGGGCTCCTGCCTCTGGACTCTCCTGCTTACTCAGGAATATTAAGGGTGTTCCATTTTTAGTCCGTATTACTTCCTGAGGATATCAAGCCACCAGGCTGAGGTCTTGTGGCGGCTCCGTCTCAACGTTCTTGGAGACCTTTGCAGCCTCCCAGAGGGTGGGGCTTCCCAGTGTCTGCATTTTGGGAGTATATGGAATCTGCTGCTTTGGGAGGCTGCTTTGGAAAGCCCCTAGTCCTTGTGATGTGAGGCCAGCATTTACCCTCCTTCTTGGGGGGAAGCTGGGACAGTGCAGTCCAATACAAATGTGTATCTTTTGTTCGCATGTGTCAAGTGTGCTGTTTAGAGATTGGCTATATCCACACAGAGGTAAAGGAGGGCTTTTGTCCTTTAAATGTGGACCTAGGCAGCCTGAGAAGCACTGTTCTTGTTTATTATTATGCCACGCTGAGCTTAGGGCATGTGCAGTGAACAGGTGAAGTTCAGAGATCACCTTGTTGAGCTCTGGAGTAGGGTGGGTGATGCAGATAAACCATTGACCGTGATGATCCCTTTAGATTTGGTGAGTCCCTGAAGCTTGGGGGAGAGGTGTGTGGTGGGAGATGGGGCTTCCTCTATGCAAAGGGACGAGAGGGCAGACATTATTATTTGGGCATTTTTGGAAATGCTTCCCTGAGGCTGGAGGGGCTGGGGGACAAGAATGGGTCACTCACCACACCCCAAGCAGCTTTGATGATGCTCTAGCCTGCGCATCAAAGCAGGATCCCTTAGCAAGCCTTGCCTGGTCCCCCACAGACCTTCCTCTGTCATTTCTCTTTTTCCATTTCATTGGTTTCTGCTTTTGTCCCCATTTTGTCCTTTAGTCTTACTCTGCAGCTCCTTTTCTAGCTTAAGATGAACCATAGGTTGTTTTTTTAGATCTTCCTTCATTACAATATAAGAATTTAAAATGATAAATTTCTGCCCTGAGTATTGGTTAGCTGGATAGCTCAAATTCTGATATATTTTCACTATCATTAAATTCTAAATATTTAAAGAGAATCATCTTTCTTGAATTTAGACCTTTTAAATTTATTTAAATTAATTAAAACTTATTTTATGGCTCAGCATAAGGTCTATCTTGCTAAACATTTTTTAGAAAGAGCATATATTATGTAGTTGTTGGGAATAGTGTTCCGTAAGTATTAATTAAGTGTCAATGGTCGGTAGAGTTGTTCTGAGTATCTTTGTCATTACTAAATTCTTGCTCTAGTTATACTAACAACTGATGAGGAAGTGACCTTATAATCTATTATTGTTTCATTGATTCCTTCCATTATTTTTGTTAATTTGTTCCTTGTGGATTTTAAAACTCTGATAATAGGCACATACATATTTGTGATTGCTATGTCTTCCTGACGGAATGATTCTTTTATCATTATGAAATGTCCTCCACTATCCTGACAGTGCTCTTTTTGAAGAGTATTGTCTTAAAGCCTTTTTATGATATTAATATAGCCACTTCAGCCTTTTTATACATACTTACTTATTGCATAGTTTATCTTTTTTCTATTTATTTTCAACTTTGTCCCTCTCCATGACGTTCCTTTTAGACAGCATATAGTTGAGTCTTACTTTTTTAAACCATCCTGAAATTCACTGCCTTGTAAATATTGGGTTTAGTCCATTCACATTTAATGTAATCATTGATACGGTTGAATTTAGGTTTACCAATATTATTTATTTTTTTGTCCCCCTTTTTGTTCTTCTGTTCCAGCTTTCCTGTCTTTCTTATTTGAGTATTTTTAAAATTCCATCCTAATATATCTATTGACTTTTTAGATGTTCTTTCTTGCTGGTTTTTTTTAAGGTGTTGCTCTAGGAGTTAGAATATACATACTTAAATTTTGAAGTCTACTTAAAGCTGACATCATATGACTTCACGAGGGATGTGGAAATGTTGCAACTTTATAGATGAATTTAGCACTCCCTACCACCCTTAATGCTATAGTCCCTAAAAACACACATCAATGTACATTATAAAGTCCAGATAACAATGTTGATTTTTGCCTAAACAGGCATAGTATTTTTAAAAATTTAGAGGAAGAAATAGTCTTTTGTATTTCCCCAGCTATTTACTATTTGTCATCCTCTTTATTCCTTCCTGAAGAACCAAATCTATCCCTGACATTATTTTCCTTTCATTCAGCTTGACAACTTCCTTTAATATTTTTGTAGGGCACCTATGCTGGCTGTGAATTCTGTTTCTCTATTTTTATTTAAAAATGTTTTTATTTCCTTTTAATTTTTGAAGGATATTTTCTGTGCCCATGTAGATATTCTCTGTTGACAGGTTTCTCCCCCCACCCCAGGATTTTCAAGATGTTCCACTGTCAAATAGAAAAACTACATTGATTCTGGCCAGACATCTTCAATTATTTAAATTATTTTTCCCATGTATGTGGCTTATCATTTGTCTCTGATTGCTTCTAAGATTTCTACTTCAGCTTTTTTTCCAGCAGTTTGATTATTATGTGCCTAGGAAGGGCGTTCTTTGTATTTATTTGTGGTTTGCTAACCTTCTTGAAAATATACATTCATGTCTTTCACCAAATTTGGGAAGTTATTAGACATTATTTCTTCAAATATTTTTCTACTCATTCTTTCTCTTGTCTCCAATTATATTTTAAATTCAGTCTCTAAGGCACTGTTCATTTATTTTCTAATATTTTTCTCTTTATTCTTTAGATTGGATAATTTCTATTGATCTATTTTTAGCTTCATGGACTTTTTTATTGATCATTTCCATTCTGTTATTAAACCCATCCATTAAGTTTTTATTTCACATATTCTAATTTTCAATTCCAAAGTTTCCATTTGATTTGTTTTTATATATTGGCTTCTCTGCTGAGAGTTCCTATCTTTTCAGTTGTTAACAGAGCATTTACTTTACCTCCTGGAGCACAGTTACAAAGCCTGTTTTTCAGTCTTTGTCTGTTAATTTCAACATCTGAGTCATCATGGAGTTGGTCTCTGTTGATTATCTTTTTACTTGAGAATGAGTCCCACTTTCCTGGTTTTCTTGTATGTTGAGTAATTTTGGATGGTATCCTGGACATCATGAATACTGTGTTGAGACTGGTTTCTGTTATAGTTCTCTAAGAAGTGTTGTTGTTTAGGTTTAGTGTGCAAATTAGCTTGGATAGACTCAAACTACAAACTCTTTCACCTACAGGTAGCAGTAGCTCTGATCTCAGTTCAGTCCTTTGTTTTCGTTGTTTCTTCTTTAACTGGGTTGTTTGCAGTTTGCAGCATGCATGGCAGTTTAAAGTTGGTCAGAGACCCGGCATTTACATGTAGAATCAGGGGCTCCCCTTGTCTTGCTGTATTCCTTATGAGTTTCCCTACTCACTCACCATCATCTGTGACAACCCTGGCCTTTTCTTTCCCTGGGCAGAGAGATGGTGGGTTTTCTATCAGAGCTTTAGCTCACTGCACGTTGCTGGAATTAACATAAAGATGGGGGACTCATCATGTACTGGTTCCTTCTTCCAAGTTCAGGCTCCCTTCCAAAATTTTCCTGCTTTTGTTCACTTTCTTCAGGCTTCATGTAGGGTTTTTTTTTGTGAAACTTTATAATCTTTTTCTGTGGAAAGGTTGGTCTCCTGGGAGCTTACTCTATGGTACAACCTCAATAAATATTTATTTTTCTTGTTTTATTTTTTTATTTATGTAGTTTTTGTATTAGTTTTGTCTTTGAACCCCTGGGGAATTGGGAGACATGGCTCCAATTCTGCCAGGTTTGGAATGGGGCTGGGAAGGGGGGGTTTGGGAAGGATAATGTGGGAATGTGAGAAAGTAGGAAGTGCTCGTTAGGTGGCACTTGCGCCCCTGCTTCAGACACAGCAACTAGGAATTTTCTGCTATTTTATATACGGACATCCCAAGTAAGATTTTATTGTAAAACTGTTATTGACTAAAATATATTCCAAAGCCATTTGTCTAAATATTCTCCACGTTCGGGTGCCCTGAGAGACCTGACTGGCTTCAAGGGGCTTTAGTCGTGCTGTATTAGAACCCCGGTTCCTGAGCCAGACTGACCTGTATTTGAATCCCACATTACCACATACTGGCTGCATGGCCTGGGGCTAGTGCTTGAGTATACGCCTCCATTTCTTCATCTTTAAGATGGGCATAATCATACTCCCTTATGGGATGGTATGAAAATCTGGGGAGATGGTGAATATTTAGGCTTTGGCAATGGCATGACTTATGGTAAGTGTGTGTCATGAACTGAACGCTGTGTCCCCCAGATTCATATATTGAAGCCCTAACCCTCAATGTGATGGTATTTGGAGATGGGGCCTTTGGGTGGGGCCCTCATGATGGGATTAGTGCCCTTATAAGAAGAGACACCAGAGCACTCCCTGCCATATGAGCCAGGAAATGGTTCTCACCAGCCTTTGACCATCCTGGCACCCTGATCTGACACTTCCAGGCTCTGGAACTGTGAGAAATAAATGTCTGCTGTTTAAACCACTCAGTCCATGCTCTTTTGTTATGGGAGTCTGGGTGGACTAAGACAATGTGTGTGCTATTGGTCAGTATTAATCATTAATGTATATGTAGATGCTTCTGTCTAAAGGCATTGGAGGGTTTGACGAGTTTCTAGAGAGAGCAAAGGAAGGGCTCCTCAGCAGTTCCACAGAGAAGGTGTTGTCCTTACAATACTGATGAAGCTTTTGCCAGGAGCTCAGGGGACAGAAGCTCTTCACTCATTATCAGAGATGTGGCAGCCGCCACTTGGTCACTTTAGAATTGACAATCATTGGTCCCATTAGTGTTAGCTCCTAGTTTCCCAGGATGGACTTGTCAGGGAATTTGCCTCTCCAGTAGGTCACCTCCCAGGTTGCAGCATATAGAAAATCTGGATTTAGAAAACCAGGGTGTGAGGGGGGCAGTATCATGTACAAAAAGACTCCTCATACGTCCCAGTCCAAGAAGCTAGCTTTGTTTTAATGCCCTCCAAACAAACTGGTGTTAAGGATTTGAGCATTTTAGGGAACACGTCTAACCCAAGTCTGCTGCCCTGTTGTTGAGACGGGGTATATCTGGAACTGACAGGGGTGCGGTGCTGAATCTGCCTTCTTGAGAAAGCTCTGGTGGAGATGCGGCAGGAGGTGGTGTTGGGAGGCCAGGAGGAAAGAAATGCCCTTGTCGGGCTAGCTGCTTGCCCAGGTCCAGCCACGTTGCAAGGTTGTCACCAAATGGGATTTTCCAAGTACCACCTCATTGCTGCCGGCACAAATGAGACCCAGAAATTATTGGAAATCTATATGAAGTCTTGTCCTATGTCAGGCTCTTTCTTTTCCCTCCTCCAAGCAAAGGAAAGCTAACTGGACAGGGAGCAGGGAAAATGTTTTGCTTTGGCTCAAACCTTTAAATCATTTGTAGCTCAGAGGCTTGTCCTCATTTGCCAAGCAGGATTTAGACTTTGTGTGGGTGGAGGTGGGATGTGTGGGGAGGAGGGCAAGTCAGCCTTTAGGCTTAGCCCCAAGAGACCCTCCCACCAATTGAAGCTAACCCTAGGTAGTCCATACTCTAACTTACCCTGATGATTTTCATTTTTTGTTCACCACCCAGCACTTCCTAATATGCATAAAGATTTTTCTCCCCAGACTCAAAAAGGGAAATTTGCTGAATTTCAAGTCTGAGTTAACCCCTCTTTGCCCACAGGGTTCCAGGATCTGCAGTCTCTTAGCAGAGAGGATGCAAAATCTGATTAAGGTTTTTCTGAATCAACAAAGATCTCTGGTAAGTATTTTTTGTTTGTTTGTTTGTTTTAATCAAAATCAGCCAATTTCTGGGAAAGACGAAGCCATGTGAGATGCTCTTTGCAAATTTAAAGCCCTCCACTGCCCTCCCTGTGACCCATGCTTACATGTGGGATGAGTGTGGGGCTCTTACTGCCCCTTATTGTCATAGCTCAGTTTACAACCACGGAAGCAGGGCTTGATGTCTGTCCCTCTGTGGACCGTCTGAGGAAGGGAGGTCCAGGGTCCAGAAAGAAGCAAGATCTTGGTCTGTTCTACATTGAGAAGGTCCAGCTCCAAGCCAGGGACCTAAGGAAGGGAGAAAAATGTAGCCGGTGGGTGAGAAGTTAGAGTATCCTACCTGGGATAGCTCTCAGACAAATGGGTTCTCAGGAAGGGCTGCAGAACCTCAGTGTGGGCCCTGTAGCTAGTACATCACAGGCACTAAGTGAGTGGTTGATGAATGAATGCATGAGTAGGTGAATGAATGAGATGGAATTCTGCCACCTTTGCCTTTCATCCCCCTCAGGTCCTGGCTCAGGGCAGAGCACATAGAAAGTACTCGGTAAATGTTGAGTTAAATACAGGGCTGCCTTAGGCCCTGCAGGAATTCTGGAATTCAAAGCCTTTGCCATCCTGGAGGCTATGCACATGCCTCAGGAGGGACCACACCTGAGTTGATTTACACTTGGGCAGTTTCCGGCCCCTTCTTTGCCAGTCCAGTTGTGAATGCTAACCTAAACTCTGACTCATTATCTCAGACCCTACTGGGTAATGGAAACTGAACTGATACATTGACTCATAACAAGGAATTCGTGGTGGTTGTGGAAATACAGGTGTTACTCTTCCACAGAAGGAATAGTTGGGAAAATTTAAAAATCTTCAAGGAGAGCTTTCGGGTGATATTTTTACTGTGGCCATAGGCAGGGAAAGATATCAGGGCAGGTTTGGCAGTCTTAAAGCCGTTCATAGCACACAGGGTTGTGCATTAGGCAACGCAGAGCTTTTCCCTCCATCTGACCCAAATTCATACCACTCAGGGGTGGACGTGGACAAGCATATCAGGTTTCAAGATTTTTATTTTTTAGAGAGAGAGAGAGGAGGGGCAGAGGGAGAGGGGGAAACAGACTCCCCACAGAGCAGGGAGCTTGATGTGGGGCTCGATCCCAGGACCCCAGGATCGTGGCCTGAGCTGAAGGCAGATGCTTAACTGACTGAGCCACCCAGGCGCCCCTCTCCACGTTTGTTTCTTAAGGTGGGCTTCACTGTGGAGCCTGAGGAGCGACTCCACCTGAACTAATTTTCCTCCAGGCAACTTGATGGAAACAAAGTTTTATGTGGCAGATAATGAGAAGTACAGCTGTAAAATCCTAAAGGGATGAAAATAATTTCCGAAGAGATCTTGAAAATCTGTTAGAATGAGAAAGTCACATTGATTCCTTCAATTATGATGAGGAACATGCATCCGTAACATGCATTTTAATAGGCATTAAAGACATTTTAATGATAAAACAACTTAAAAGTTGATAAACGTGTCTTTTGTTGGTACGCAGCAGAGATTTTTGGGGGGTGGGGCAGTGGGGGTTTGGAGGATCATTAACACCAGGTTGCTTTATTAGCTACTGTGTTGCTCTGAATATTTTAGCAGCTGTAAAGTTCAGACTGGGTGCCCGAGGATTTGGGTGTGACTATGTATAGGGTCTGATGTTGAGGGAAGAATGAGAACATCTGTTTCAGAAGTAGGCTGATGTCAAACCCCAGCACAGTGGTGTCCAGCAACAAATATCACATGACTCAGAACACTAGTTATTCCTGCTCAAAACAATGTGGCTTGAGAACAGGGCAAAGAAGTCTGAGAATGTAGTGTCATAAGAACTTGGGCCTGGTCGGGGAGAAAACCATAGGTCACCTGGTGCGGGAAATCTGGTGCCTTTTAGGGCTCTGTCTTTGGAGAATTTTTGGCCAGAATTTTGTCTCTTGGTGCAACCATTGTGCTAACTCTGGTACTGAGAAAGAGGCACCAGCTGGTCTAACAACCTTGAACAACGGCTGGTTCTGAGGCTGGCCAACTGGATGTGGCATGTGACCATTGCTCCTTAGCGGTTCCACCCACCGATTATGTGGCAGTTAATAATAGTAGCTTATAGATATTCAGACTTACAACATGCCAGACACCATGTTAAACGTCCTACCTGGACTTCTATATTAGCTTTCCATTGCGGCATAACCAATTACCAAATTGAACAGCTTAAAGTGATAACCTGTTTTTTATCTCATAGTTTCTATGGGTCAGAAGTCCAGGTAGGGCTTAGCTGGGTCCTCTGCACAGGGTCCCACCAGGCTGCAGTCACGGTGTCAGCTGGGCTGTGTTCACATCAGAGGCTTGACTGAGGAGGGATCAGTGCCTACTTTTCCTTGTGTGGTTGGCAGAATTCATTTCCTTGCAATTACAGAGCTCATGGAGACTTTCTTCTTCACGGCCATCAAAAGAGAGCCTGCCACTTGGAATCTCTGACCTCAGGGAGGGCTCCTGTCTTCTTTTTAAAGGGCACCCCTGATTGGGCTGGGCCCACCCAAGATAATATACCTTCTGATGAACTCAAAGCCCAGTGATTAGGGATCTTACTTATATCTGAAAAGTCCCTACACATTTGCCACATTCTATTTATTAGAAGCAGGCCACAAGTCTCACCCACATTTAAAGGGAGGGGACCACACACAGGCAAGGATACTAGGGAGCAGGAATCAATAAGGTCACTCCAGGGTGTGTTCAGCATAATTCCAATACCCACCACAACCCAATGAGCTGGATGCTGTTACTCTCCTCATTCTACCAGTGAGGAAACCAAAGCTTACAAAGATAAAGTGGCTTGTTTAAAGTCACCCAAACTAGACATTGGTTCAGCTGGGATTCAAACACAGAATATTTGATTCCAGAGCCCTGCATGATAATATCCTGTGTTTCCCTGGTTAGAGAATAATGAGGCAGAAGAGCCCCATGAAAAAGGTCATAAGGACTCTGTCATGTGTAATGGATATCGTAAAAATAATGGGGTGAATTTGCTCGTTGACATAAGCAAGTACTGAATAAACATTAACTACCAGGTTATTCTCATGTTTTATTTTTTGAACTACGGAAGTAAAATTTAACAGAATTTCTTTGGCTGGTAGCAATGCACAGTAGCTGGAGTGAAAAAGCATACAGGAGTCAAGGTTAACAAAAGCTTACATAAAGGACCACTCAAACTGTATTTCACTGTTGATCTTGAGAGAATCAGGATGACATATTCATTGAGCAGCCCTAGGGTTTTCCCACACATTATCTCAGATTGTCTTCCAAGCATTCCTCTGAGCATTACCATCATTTCCACAATAAAGATGGAGAAATAGAAAGTCATTGGTTGAGTGACTTGTGCCAGGTTACACAGCTTGTAAGTTGCAGAGGTAAGGTTTGAACCTGAGTCCAAAGTTAGCCCACAGTTCAGTTTTGGTGCATGGCGGTCATGACGAGCTGTATTCTATAGCACTACTGTGACTTGTGTTTGCTCATATAGAGCCTGAGTTTCTTGAGCCTGGACCCATCCTTGTCCCTGTGCCCTGCAGGGTCTGACACAGCTGGCTGACCCATTCACTGAAACCTGAGTTTCCATCTTGTCATGGAGGTACTATTGAGTAGGCATGGGGACCTAAGAGTCAACTAGAGAGCAGCATGTTGCATACACAGCTCCATGTCCATCCCTACCTTGGGTCCAAGGGTTCTGCTGCCCTAAGCTAGGCAATGGCAGAAAAGTGCTATCTCCAAGGGGTGTTGAACAATGGCTGTGCACATTGATGTCAGGTCACCAGTCAGCTCAGGTTTACTTCCTGGGTTTATGTTGGGCTTGGGATGGGAGTGGGCATGCAGGTGGGCACAGGGATTGTGGTGGCCTTCTTCTTGGCCTTAGCCTCTCTTCGGAGTTTGGGTTTGTTTCCCTTGCTTCTGGGCAGGTGGGTCATAGAGTCGGGCTGTGAGTCCTGGTTTCAACTCAGGTTTTTGTGTGGATCGGGCCAGGACACCTTTCTACCCCTTAAACTTCATAGTCATGTCATAGGCCTACCTCTGTCTATCTGTGCTCTCCTCTGTGCTTTCTGGACCATGGCAGTGGATGCTGAGATGGGTCTCAGGCCCAGGAGATCACAGCCCCATCATCCCTGACGTCTATTCCTCTCTCCCAGGCAAGGACCTAACTTTTTCTTTCCTTTCACCTGCCAGAAATTAGGACCATCGATAACTTATCAAATCAGGCTCTTGCCACTTTACACCCAGATCATTTTCTGAGTCCTAGGAAAGACAGTGAGGGCTTCGGAAGATAGGGCATGAGAAGAGAAGCGAATCAACTGCAGAAGAAAAGCAGGGAGTTCATTGGAGATGCATTTTCCACGTGAAGAGATGTTCAGGAAAGGGCACCTTTTAGAATCTACCAAAACATGCCAGAAAGCTTTGTGAATCACAAACCCAGGCAATGGCTTATGATCGATCTAAGAGCTAAGCCCTGCTGGTTTAAATACATCTCTCCACAGAACTTCCAGACACATGAGCTATGGGTAATTATACTTTCAAGAGCGAAATCCCCCAGTTTCACATATTTTATAGGGAGCACAGTTTCCTCTGTCTTCCTTGCTTTCATTCTCTCTCTCCCTCTCCTCCTGTGTCTAAATTTTGTGTGCCTGAGAGAGATGTAGACATAACAGAGAATTAACTGCATTTGGGGAGGTGACTTGTGTATCCAGCCTTACAAATCGCCCAAAGCACTCCTGCTTTCTCGATTCTTGCGTGTAGATGCTTCTCTAATGACCGCTCTGTGCATGGGTTCTATTAACCTCAATCAGCAGCTTCCCAAGTAGATGGCAGATCCTTTAGTGCCAGAGATTTCTGTCCTATCCTTCTCAAGAGCTGCTACAGCTCCAGGTATAATATCTGATGCACAAAGGAATGCATAAATATTTGTTGGTTGATTTAAAATGGACTCAGATGAAAGAGTATTTCAGAAACAGGAGCAGTTGGTGTTGGGTGAAATAGTTTAATATCTCAACTCCTTAACATGGTAGAGCAATCTGCAAGATTCCCAAGCATCCTGTGAGGGAATTTCTATTATTGTAATATGACATATGCACGCACTGTGCACAGGGCAGTGCTAGGGGGATATGACGGTACTAGCAGTAGGTTAATATCTAGTACCTCTCATGTACTATGAAGGGACATGTGCTGCTCCTTGGCCCACTCCCTCCACTTTTAAAATCACAGAATCTTGGTTTGTTCAGTGTGGCATGTGCGCAGTTGGAACTAAAGCCACATGACCTAGTTTCAGCCAATAAGACCCAAATGAAAGTTACTGGGGAGAGTTACCAGAGAGAGCCCTTCCCAAACAAAAATGCAAGGACTTGCTGGGGGAAGCTCTTTTCCCTTCACCCCTTCAACCTTCTCTTTAATTCCTGCCTGGAAACTGGAAGTGATGCCTGGAGGCACAGCAGCCAGCTCAGGGCAATGAGCTTAAAAGCCACAGAAAAGATGGTGGAGCAGAAGAGAAAAGAACCAGGGTCTCGGCCGTCACTGCTGATCATCTCCCCAGCTCAGGACTGCCCACCCCTGTTGCATGAGTTATGTTAAACCCCTTCAGAGTTTCAGCCACTGTTGGAAGATATCCTGTTATCTGAAGCTCACTGTGTCCCCATATGCTGCCACCACTCTTCCCGTTAAACCCATTGGTTGGGTATTATTAATTATGTTCTGCAAATGAGAAAGTCACAACTCAGTGAGGTTTATCACATGCCTAAGATCACAGAGCCAGAGAGCAGTGAGCCTGGACATGAATCTTTTATTCCAAAGCCCCAATCTCATATTTTCTCTCTAGGTATGAAGAAGGGAAAAGGGCTAGATCTGTATAAGAGAATTACATTTACTCATTGGATTATTCATTCAACAAATATTAATTGAGATCTGTCCCTGGTGACATTCTCATAAGTAAGGCCTCCTGCTCCTGAGCACTTCTCTCCTGCAGGAATTTTGTGTCTTGCTTTTCACTAAGGGGGAAGGCTCTCTCACACCAACCTCTTCACCCTTCTGCCCAGGCTTTCAGTATTCCTGCTGGACCAATAGCATCCTAGGGAAATGAGCTGTGGTGGAAATAGGGACCAGGGAAAGTTTTATCCATTTGCTACTTACTGAATCATGGACACCAATTATCTACGAGACAAAGTTAACTTGGGTTTTCAATTAAAAAGAACATTCGGGACCAGCATCGCAATGTTGATGTAGCTGCCAGGATGAAAGCAATATAAATCCAGCGGGTTGGTTGTGATTGCTGCTTTCATGTCTGGCTTGGAAAGGCAAAGGTGGGTGCACCTGTGAAGAGGTCCCCACCTCCATTTGCATATTTTCTAGTTGGTTTTGAAAGGAGTCTGCAGGTTAGAGACGGGAACTGCATAGGCAAATGGTGTGGCTGCTGCCAAATTCAGGGACTTAAATAAAAACTAACAAAAGCAAATGCTCAGTAAGTGCACACCTGTTCTTGGCTCGTGCTAAGCACTTCAGCTACATTGCCTCACTTTACCCCAAGAAAACCGCATGGGTTGTTATTATTGCAATTACCATTGCAGAGGTGAGAAATCATGGGATGGCCAGAGAGGCCAAATGGCAAGCTCAAGACCACCCAGTAACATAGATTACAGATATCTGGCCCAGACTCTCTTCCTTTGTCATCAGGCTGTGAGAAGGGAAGTCTGAAGCGGCTGCATAAAGCCAAATGTGTCTACTAATCACTTAATGAGCATCCCTGATAGATGCTCGGATTCAAAATCAGTAAGACTAGATGCTTCTTTCTGGGGGAGACTAGGCTAGGGTAAGGAAGTGATGAATTCACTGAGAAAACACATCAGATATTATATAAGAAAATATTTCCAAACCCTCTGCTTACAGCCCTATCAATTCCAGCTGTGCTTGCCACAATTTGTTTCCCTAAGGTCAAGAACTCAACAACTTCTTGAGACCAACGACACCTAAGATTTACTGACTGCCTTCTATGTGCCAGACTTTATTCAGTTTACCTCATTTAAACCTCACAATGTCCCTAGGAGGGCTCTCTTTGTTTAGGCTGTCCCCAGAAGCAGATCCAGAGGCAACAATTCAAGTGCAAGTTGTTTATTGGGGAGAAGTATGGGAAATGGATACAGGAAAAAGGAAGGCATTTCCAAAGGTCTGTTATCAATGGGTGTCCGGAGCTTAATCCCACAGGGAATCTCTGGGAAATGGTGTAAAATATGTCTCTAATTTACTATGATGGTGATGATGGTGATGGTGTAATGATGGTGATGGTAATGATGTAATGATCATGGTGTTGGTGATGATGGGGATGATGTAATGATGATGGTGATGATGATGTAATGATGATGGTGATGATGATGTAATGATGATGGTGATGGTGGTGGTAATGATGGTGATGGTAATGATGTAATGATGATGGTGGTGGTGGTGATGATGATGATGATGATGTAATGATGGTGATGATGGTGATGGTGATAGTGGTGATGTAGTGATGATGATGGTGATCATGATGGTGGTGGCGATGATGGTGATAGTAATGATGATGATGATCTAATGATTATGGTGGTGATAATGATGATGATGTAATGATGATGGTGATGATTGTGATGATGGTGATGATGACCATAGTGATGATGGTGATGATGACACTCATGATGATGACAATAATAATGGTGGTGATGAGGATGGTGATTATGGTGGTGGTGATGATGATGATGGAGATGATGGTGATGATGTTGATAGTAGTGATGTAATGATGATGATGATGGTGATGATGGTGATGGTGATGATGGTGATGATGATGATGATGATGGTGATGATTTCTTTCTTGTGTTGAAGTATATTTTGTATTTTGATGGAGCTTCTGTCTTTATAGAATAAATTCTTGGATATTGAAAGCCCCAGAGTAGGAGACTCAACTTTAAAAGACACATGTTATATAAATGATAAATAAATAAATTCATACCAAGTATGTCCTGGAATCAAGAGAAATTCAGTCCAATCTTTTATGCCTTCCACAGCATGTCTTGTAGAATATTAATCCCAATGAAGGTAGAAGTCAATACTGCATCAAAGCACCTACTATGGGGCTGACACATCGTAGCCTCCAACAAATCTTTGCTGAGTGAAGGATGTGTGTAGATAGTGTGTTCAGTGATGACCCTGTGGAAGCCTAGCAGGCCTTTTATATTAGGAAGTGTTGAATTTCAGTATAGTTTTTTTTGGCATTGTTTTGTTTGCAAATGTCTTAGAGTATAACTACATAGAGTGAACTGTATACATCTTAAATATACATCTTGTTCAAGCTTTACAAAGTGAACACACCCAATAACTACCACCAAGATCAAGGTGTGGGGCATTACCTGTACCCCAGAAGCCTCCCTCATGCCTATTTCCCATCATTATCCCTCAAAATAACCCCTCTTGACTTCTGCCACCATAGGATAGCTTTGCTTATTTCTGAATGTCATTTAAATGAATCATGCAGTATTACTCTTTTGTCTTTTTTTTTTTTTGCTCAACATTATGTACACGAGATTCATTCATGGTTCTGTATATAGTAACACCTCATTTCTTTCCATTGCTGTAAAGAATTTCACTGCAAGACTATAACATAATTTATCTATTCTACTCTTGTTGGACACTTAACTCATTTCCAGCTTTTTATTGTTATGATAAAGGTGCTATGAACATTCTGGTACATTTCTTTTCTTTTCTTTTTTTTTTTTTTTAAGATTTTATTTATTTATTTGACAGAGAGAGAGAGAGAGCACAAGTAGGCAGAGTGGCAGGCAGATGGAGAGGGAAAAGCAGGCTCTCCGCTGAGCAGGGAGCCAGATGTGGGGCTCAATCCCAAGACCCCAGGATCATGACCTGAGCTGAAGGCAACCACTTAACCGACTGAGCCACCCAGGTGCCCCCTGGTACATTTCTTTTGTACTCATTTCTTTAGGTGTTTACCAAGAAATGGAATCCCAAAGACCCAGGTGAGAGTATGTTTAGTTGTAATGGGTTCTGTAATGGGAGGTGTGCACTTCACCAGCAATTGTGCATATCCTGGATCTGCAGTCAGGCATATGGCAGCTCAAATCTTGTTCTTGCTGCTTCTGGGCTATGTGATAGTGCAGCTCTGAGAGGTTCAATAACTTGACCTTTGATAACTGTAAAAAGAATTATAACTTGTCTACTTTATGCTTACAGAATGCATGTGTTTACATACAGTCCAGGCTTCTAGTGTGCGTTCAAAACATGATAGCTGTGATTGTTCTTATTAGTATTTATCTAGAATATTTAATGCATCATGCTACCCTCTTAAACTTGGTGTTGTTGGGTTATTTAATTTTCATGTTTTACAAGCATCAAGACGAAGGATGTGACCTGAAGCAGGTGTCGGGGGTCTGTGAACTGTATGCTGGAGATGCCCTTTTAGGAACCGTGCAGATTGTCTTACACTGTGTTGTTTTGCAGAACATGGGTTTTCCAGGAAAGCCTATCAAGGGTAGAGTAATTATTGTCTGTGACGGGAAACATCAGTCAGCTAAAATTATCATTCTAGCCAAGCATGTAACTAGGATTAGCTAAATATGCAAACATGAAAAATGCTTATGAGGTTGAAGATTTTTCTTTTTCACACCGTTATTGGGGCCATGAATAAACGATTGTCTTGCCAGCTTCACTTCCTGCAAGTTTTCTTCCTCGCCCCGTTGCTGGAACATGCTGACTCTTCTGCATCTCAGGATCTCTTCCTGAAATAGTTCTCTCCCTTGCCAGTGACTTTGTTTTCAGCCCAGCCCAGGGGGCAGCCCTCTCAGTGACACCCTCCCTCCTGCTGGTACCTGAGCTGCTGAAGAAATCTGTCCCCTTCCCTCATGCACGTGCTTCTGCTCTGTGGACTGCTGCTTCCCTAGGTGCTCTAGGGGCTTCTCAAAGCCAGAGATTTCTAAAGTTCACATTTGTGACTTCTGTTGCCTACCTAATAAATGGTTGATGAATTAACTCACAGAACATAAAACAGGACATCTCTGACCTCTTCTAACTCCAACATCTATCCTATTCCATTCTATTGTATTGAATGCAATCTTACTGGGTGCTGACTTGCTCTTGGTCTTTTAGAGAGGCAGGGTAGGAGCAGTGGTCAAGTGCATGGGTTCCAGGTTCAGGCACGTTTGTTGGCTCTACAGCTTCTAGACTGTGTGGCCTTGGTCAGGCTGCTTGGCCTCTCTGCTGCTCATCTGCATTCTGGGACTGCCCTGGGAATTCAGTCGCACCCACAATAACGGGCACCTGGTTTCCACAGACAGGGAGGTTGACCGTCTACTCCATGGAGCTGATGACAAAGGACCTTAGGAACCAGGTTCCAGCAGAAGATAGTGCCTTAGGACATCGCTGCCAGATCTGGGGAGTGTCTGGGTGAGACAGTGCCTGGGAACCAATGGGAGGCTGTAATTGGGTCAATGGCTGAGATCTGTGTGGTCCAAGGATGAAGACCTGGACAGAAATCAGGAGCAAAAGAGAAACTTTATTTTTTAGAAGACACCCAAACTCTCCCTGCTCTTGCTGCAGTGCCTGGCATGCCTGGAAATTCTCAAAGGTCAGAATCAGAGAGACTAAATGGTATCATCCGGCTTCCCTCAGTGGAGTTCACCTCCAAGTTCTTAAAGGGGCCCCAATGCAGGGCTGTGTGGATGAAATGTTTCATTGACTTCCCTACTAGCTCATCATCCAGCCTGTTATCTCAAAGTGCTAATGAAAACAAGTCTCTAAATCAGACGTTTTGCTCATTCTTTTCCCACGTCTGGATCAGTGAGATAACAAGAAAATTAGTGAATATTTCTCCACTGGTGGAAGCTGCATAATTGCAGACATGAGGGAGCAAGGGAGCACGCTGAAGCAGGATCTCCAGTACCCATCCCCCACCCCACCCCCACCCGCTATCCACCCCACCCCCACGCCCCACCCGTGTCTGCAGGTTTCCAGCAGCAGTAGAGATCTGTGTCCCAGGTTCCACCCCAGCTGCCTGTGCTGAGCTATCAACCCCGTTCAGGGCCACCTTCCTGGACTCAGGAGCCCAGGGGAAACATTTCACGTTTTCACAAAAGATCAGCAGCAGCTGCTTCACAGAATATGAAGAAATACTCCCACACATGATAAAAAGAAAACCAACAGCAACAGCACACAGGAAAATGTGCAGATCAACCTTGCCAGCCTCCAGGGACTCAGGTGACAACTGCAGGTCACAACTCATCTGCCAGGACAGATGTCACTCATAGGAGCAGAGAATATCAAGCACTCACTGCCCCCCCCACCCCCCCCAGCCCAGGCAGAAGGTTGGTGGCTAGCTCCTCATCCAGGGATGGTTTATGGTGCTCCTCTGCAAAGTCCCACTTCCTTGTCTGTATCTTTAAGACTTGAATGCCCTTCTCTGGGTGGGGACCTGGCAGGGTGACCAACTGTCCTGGTTTGCTCAGAATTAAGGGGGTTTCTGGGACACAGAACTTTTGGTTTTAAAACTGGGACAGTCCCAGGCAAACCCTCAGATGGAGAATTGTAGTACTATAACCAGGAAAGTCCTGAGTAAATGGGACGGGTTGGTGGCCCTGGATCTGGGTGGGCTAGGAGATCGACTTTGCCTGTGTGCCTGTTCCTCATCCCTGCTGCAAACTTGGCACAAGTGCAGACCCCACATGTCTAGGGGCCTGGCATCCTAACAGCTGCCCCCCACCCCCAACCCTCCCCACTGCCTTGGTGCTGCTGTTTACTGATTTCAAGACAGGTTTCCCAGTGGAGACCAGGACAGACAGTGGCCTCTCCCTTCAAGGCAGCCTCCCACCTCCCCATATGGCTTGTCCAGCCCCCCTTCTCCATTTCACAGTGAATCTCATGAAAAGTGATGTTTCTCAAAGAAATCATCTGGGTGGTATCCCTGTGACAGGGATAGGAAACAGAAAGGAAATCTGCTGAACTCCTCCATGGCCTCAATGCTTCATCAATAATCCTGTCCTGAGACCCTGGGAGCATTGCCTTATTTCTCTGAGTGCCTGAAATTGTAAAAAGGGCTCATAAGAGCGTTCGCTTCAGAGGTTTCTTGTAAAGATAGATGTGTGAAGCTCTGAGTCCAACCCCCTGGTGCAGAGTAAGCACTATGAGGATTAGCTCTTCTTATTGCTCCATCCATCCACCATCTAACCATCCACCATCCACCTGTCCATCTACCCATCCATCCATTCACTCACCTGTCCATCCATCCATCCACCCACCTGTCCATTCACTATCCAACCATCCATCCATCCATCTACCTGTCCATCCATCCATACACCATCTATCCATCCACCTGTCCATCTACCCATCCATCCATTCACCACCTGTCCTTCCTTCCTTCCTTCCTTTCAACCACCTGTCCATCCATTTATCCACCCACCCACCATTCATTCCATCTATCCACTCACCTGTCTATCCATCCATCCATCAGGGTCAGTCAGCCTCTGGCCTTTGCACGACTACCTTCTGAATTCACCCAGAGGCCCCTCCCATGATGATTGCCCTTGACTGATTCAGAACGTCAGAGAGAGAGAGTCTCTGGGCGTGCAGACATGGTGGCCTCACAAATGTGGGCCAAGACAGTCAAACTGGCCCTACTGGGAAGGGCAGATGTTCCTGAGAGGAAGATCCTCCCTCCTCCCCTGGAGATGAGGGAAGTGAGCTCCCTCTGAAGCAGAGCTGACAGCTCCTGGCTGATCCTGTGGATCCTCCAGCCTTCAGGGGCCAGACCCAGGACCCATCCAACCATACTCACCCTCCATGGAGACAGTGTTCTGAGTTCTAAACAATTGACCAGACTAGCTGCATTTGCCACTGAGCCTTGAGCAGTAAAGGAGAGGAAAGAGGAGGGTTGGTGTTGGTTATGACTTTTGCATGGCAGGGGGAGGGGAGAATGGGGGTGGGATGCTGCTTGTGCATTTTCCTTGAGCTGGACCACTTAGTTACCCCCCTCCCTCCCCTGAAGGAGTGGAGGTGGAGAGGAACCACCTGCAACTTACCATCTAAAGTATACAGCTATTTTCACCCAGGGTCTGCCTCTACATGAAAATAATGATGCTACTGAGCAAAAACTTCCCCAAATTACGGTAACGAATTTGCCCTACAGAGAATTTTATAGGGGACATGAGCTAAAGGCAACATTCTAAGTGGGTGTCAGGGGAAAAAAAAAAAACCTGTAATTAGGTGTCTAAGGCTGTTCCACAATGCCAAATCAGACTCATTATTCCTCAAGATTCCCAGCGTCCACTCTGACGGGCGGGGCCGGTGCAGACGGCCCAACCGGTGTTGCATGCACACCCCTTCTTATCTCTAGAGGGTTCATTTCCACAACAAATGCTCCTAGAAGCAATAAATACATTAATTGATTTTCCAGGTGATTGTCTTTGCAGAAGAGCAGTGATAAAACATGCTTGGATAACAATCCCGATCTGCTAAGTTCCTCCCATTGTGTGAAGCCGTCTTTAAGAAAGCAATCCCCTCTCTCTTTGTGGCCCTGGTGGGTTAGGGATGAGGTGGGATGGCCACAGAATGATGCTGGAGAAGGGACCTTATTCTGGGCCACCTGCACTTCCTGGAGCATTCCAGATGCTTCCTCACCGGTCGAAGATCATCTGCCCCACTTGGCTGGGACTCAGCAGGGGTATGAGATGAACTGCCAGCACCCGGCCCAGTGCCTGACCCGTGAGCTGCTGGGCCCCCAGACCCGAGATCGGAGCCATTTCTCATGCCTCCTGTACCTTACCTAATGACCCTGGCTGTATGGGAAAGAGAAAAAGGCAACACACACGTCAACCAAGAGCATTTTATTCTCCATCTTTTGTGGTAATTCCTTTTGCCTGGGGCTTCATTTTTGAATTAGTGTCTTCTGGAAAAAAAAAAAAAAAAAGCAGGAGCCCGACATGAACAAGGAGTCGTAAACAAGTCATTACTGCTTTGCTGTTCCTCTGGCTGCTACTGAAATTCATGTCTCAGTGTCAGGTGGGGGAGGAGAGACTGATGGATGGGGCGGTGGGGGCGGGGGAAGGGGGAGTCAGGGCTTCCAAGTGGGGCTCTGCCTGAGAACCCGGCTTCCAGATCCAGGCCGCAAGAGCCGGTTCTGTCCCTGCCTCCTTCTGCATCCCAGAAAGAAGCCCACAGTTCATCCCCCATCAGACCTTCCTGCAAGGTGTCTGCTTCTAGGTGTGCACAGGAAGAGGAAGTGTGCAGAGGAAGCTGGAGGTGCGTTGTGATTGCACCTGGGCTTCGTTTTAATCAGGAACGGCAGGACACACAAATGTGGAAATGGCTGCCATGGAGGAGGATTTCATGCTCATAGATCCCCAGAATCAGGAAGCATGCTACACCATGTAGGGCCAATCAGGGAAGCTCCAGGGTCAGAGGGAGGAGAGCAAGTGTGGGCACGGGCCTTGACTGTGGTTTCTGTGGGAACGAATGGGAAAGCAGGGTAAGCAGGCTTGGGGCTGTCCAGTGTGAATAATCTCAGTAGGTTCTGGGGTGGAGGGGCTGCTCTCTGCACCTGGCCCTGAGTGACAGCCTGATAGAGGAGATGGTGGGGTGGGGGCTCTGGATTGGTTGGTCTGCATATTTGCCATCATTTACCAGCTCTAGGACCTGGCTGACCCCGGAGGAGCCATCCCTCCAGGCTAGCAAGGCCCTATATGTCAGAGCATCAGGAATACGGAAAATGAAAAGCATGGTTAATACAGGATGGGAGGTGAACACGTTGGGTTGAGAGAACAGAATACCAGTCTTTTTTTTACAGAGAATTTATTATAAGCCAGGAGTTTTTGATACATTAACTCACTTATTTTGTGCTACAACCTTAATTGGTGGGTATTTACACCCTCTTCACAGATGAGGAAACCGAGCCTCAGAAAGGTTCAGTGAGTTGTCTCGGGATCTGACTCCCCAGCAGGTGACCTTCCCCAAACCCCCTCCTGCTTACACTTTGGTGAGCCCTGGATCCTGGACGGGAAATCCCTCCTCCTGCTCAGGTCCCTCCTGGTCCCACCAGGGGCTGAATTGCCCTAAACTGATTGATTGATCCATTCATCCCACACATAGGCACTGAATGTCTCCCAAGTGCCAGGCTCAGGCCTCCGTCGGGCCAGAGCCTCGGAGCCGACCGTTTGCAGAAGAAGTAGAATCTTACCCAGCTGGTGCGGGCAGGGACCCTGGGCTTGGAGAAATATGAGGGAGGCCTCCCCTGAAACAAATAAGTAATTCGTTATTAGATGGATGTGTACTTTTAAGTGGAAGGGAACGGGGACTCGTCGTTCATGGGAAGCCGGGCGTGCAGTCTCTCCAGCTCGCTCGCCTTTCTGCACTTCGGTGGTACGTGGATTGATAGGCCGAGTCGGGACAGAAGGCTCAGGGGGGCTTCTGAGGCGCACCTGCGCAGAGCACACTGCCTGCTAGATGAATTTCCAGCCGCCTCCTATTCGTCAGCTGCCGACCGACCATGCGGTCTCGTGTATTTATTTGGGCCCTGGTGGGACTCGCGATGCCTCTGGCCCACGATGGGCCCGCGGCCCCCGGCCTCAGAAGTGTCAGGGTCCTGAACAGCCTTTCGCTGTGAGGTGCCAGCCCAGCACAGCTCCCTGGGCTTGAGGCAGAGCCTTGTCCTGGCCCGAGACCCCTCCGGACAGCCCCATTCACGCGGGAAGGAGGGCGCGACCCGGAGGCGGAGGGAGACCCTGGGGCCACAGGGTTGTGGGGCCACAGGGTTGTGGGTCTGCTTCCCCTCCTCCCAGACGTCCACAGTGACACGGTCAAAGACGGGCCTCTCTTCTTTGACCAAATAATTACTTTTGGAAGAGACATGGCTTTTCCTTTTAGGATTTTCAGGACCTCAGCTGCAACAGGGCAGAAACACACACGACCTTTGTTTCTTAATGGTTTGCCCCCTGAGTATCTCGTCCCGGGGCCCAGAGGGACGGCCGCATCCCCACTGGTGTCCTCCGCCAGGGAAACTGCCCACGGCCTGCTGACTCGGCATGGTCAGCTGAGTGCGGATGCGGAGAAGGGACACAGCCCTCTATCCCTGGGCTCCCCAGAGCCAGAGCGATGGCCTGTCCCTCTTCCCCATCCTCAGGCACCAGCAGCTGGCCCCTGACCTGCCTCCAATGATACGAGGAAGGGGCAGGGGCCCTGGGCTGTGCAGGGCTCTGAGCATCTTGGCCCCAGCGGATGGATGGAGCACTGACCGCAAGCAGGAAAGGACCCTCGGGGGGCCCAGCTCTGAGCAGGCGGGAGCCAACCTTCCTCTACCTCCTGCTTGTGCATGGTGGCTGTGTGCTGAGAAAACCTGCACAGACTCCTCCTCCCTCCCTAGGGTGGGCCTCCAGCCACGGCGGATGCACAGAGGGGTAGACGGAAGGCTCACCGTGGGCCAGGCTCTCAGGGACGCCAGCCTTCCCTCAGGAGGCCTCTGCTTCAGATGCCCTCTCTCTTTTTCTCTCAGGGCCTCCCTGTCTCTTGACCAAGAATTCCTGTGGGAAGCAAACCTGCCTTCACCCCCCAGGGCCTGTCAGTTCCCTTGCACGGAGTTCTATTGTAGCACGTTCCACCAAACCTATAAGTGCCGACCAGGTACCATTTCAATTACTAGCTCATGACGACATCTCAGGGGTCCTGGACTCTCTCGGGCTTACACTCCTTCCAGTCCCTGACCCTGGGCTGGGCTCCTGCCGTGACCCCCATCAATACGGGGAGACTGAGCAAGGGTGCGGGTGAATGGATGAATCAGTGGGAGATGCTAGGACCTGACTCTGCAGGACCCCGAATGTCACTCTCAGGCCGAGCACGGACATCCCAGGGTAAGTGTGAACTCAAGTGGGTAGGTTCTGGGTATGGAGAAGAGTCAGCTGTGCGGGTGAGGGTGGGTGAGTCCCCAGAAGTGTGCAGGTGCAGGGCAAATGGGGGGACCCTCTGGAGCCCAGTGGGGTCGAGGGCGAACGCATCTGAGCTGCGCAGAATCTGGGAAAACACCTTGGTCACATGCCCCCACCGACCTGCTCCCCCAGGACCTGCTCGTTCGTTAGCCTCATTGGAGTGCCTGGCAGGGGCAGGGCAGGGCCGGGGGTACTCAGGGCTCTCATCCCAGGCAGGGAGGATGCCAAAAGGGCTGTCCCTTTGGGGTCAGCTATGGTCCCCGCTGCATCCTGGCCTCACCCTTGTCACCACCTAAGTTGTTGGGGGACGAGCACAGAGGTTGGGTCAGACCAGCGTTTCCCTGCCAAGGGCCAGGGGAACCCGTCTCCTGGTGGCAGAGCCCCACACAGGGGCCGCGTGTGAACAGACAGGGTCCTCTGTCTGCTGGCTATAGCAAGGGCACTCTGGCCACTCAGGTCGTCTCAGGGGGCTTCCTGGAGACCACCTGCCTCCACTGGGTCTGAGATTTGAGGGTAAGAGGCCACAGCTCCTCTAGTCTGAACTTGGTGCCTCGAGGCCCCCGTTTCCCAGCTGTCTGCATCCCGGGGATTGCAGCAGCTCAGGGCACAGATGACTGGACGGAGGGGCAGGCTGGGGCTCTGGCTGCTGTGACAGGTGGACGTTTCTCTGGGAACAGTAGCCAGTCCTCAGCCTGGCCAGTGGGCCACGGCGCTTCCCTGGCTTGGTAACAAGGTCTGCAAAGTTACTGCCTCAAAAGCACATGGGTTTGCTATCTCACAGCGCTGGGGGGCAGAAGTCCTAAAGCCAAGCTGCTGGCAGGGTTGGTTCCTTCTGGAAGCTCTAGGGGAGAGCCCAGTTTATGCAGGCACCTGGCCCCCTTCTCCCACCTTCCAATCCAGGGGGCAGCTTCTCCCAATCTCCCTCCCCAGCTCCCACTTCTCTGATTCTGGTACCCCTGCCTCCCTCTTATAAGGACCCTTGTTACTACCTTGAGACCACCTGCATCCTTCAGGAGATTCTCCCCATCCTCAAACCCTGAACCTAGTCACATCTGCCAACTCCTTTCACCAATGAAGGAACATAGTCACAGGTTCCAGGGATCAGGATGGGGACATCCCCGGGGGGGGGGGGCATCATTCAGCTGACCAGAGCCCCCTTCCCTGTGAGCTCTCTGCCTGGCCCTCCTTATTCCTTCCCTCTGCTCCACATTGGCATCCATGCTCTCACTTGAGTATGTCAGCCATGCTCCTGCCTCAGGGCCTTTGCCCTCACCATTCCCTCTGCCTGGAGTACTCTTTCCACAGTTATCCACACAATCTGCTCCCTACTGCCTTTGGGTCCCTATTTGATTGCCCCTTCCTCGGGCCCTGCACCTCAACTACAGCACCCCCTAGAATGCCCCCAAGCCCTGTCCCCTGCTGCATGTGTATTGTGTGTTTATCATCATTTAGGAGTCTCTATCTGTGCTGTCCAGCATGGTGGCCACTGGCCATTTGTGGCTATTTAAAATTAAGTGAGTTAAATTTAAATAAGAGAAACAATTCCAGTTCCTCATTGCAGCAGCCACATTTCAGGTGCTCAGCAGCCAGACGTACAGCATACATAGAGAATGTTTCCATCGTCCCAGGAGGTTCTGCTGGACAGCGTTGCCCTATATAGTCCGTGCACAGAGAATGCATATGGTGTATATCCTCAACTAGACCCTGAGCTGCCCATGAGGACAGAATTGCTGTCTCGTTTGTCCATGGCTAGGTTCCCAGCTTCTAACAATGCCTGGCACCAAGGAGACCCTCGTGGGCATTTGTTGAAAGGATGACCATGTTGCCAGAACCCTGTCTAGATTCAAGGGGACGTCCTTGAAGGGTCGCAGTGGGGCTGCTGTGGTCCTGCATGTTCCCGTGCAGGGCCCCATCAGCAATGCTGCCAGCCCCACCGCCAAGTGCAGGGCTGGTAGCTCGCACTTACATGGCCTCCTGCGCTTCCTGTGCACATGCTGATTGCACTTCCCTGCCTCACTGGGGTTATGTGTGGCCCTGGGACTTTGGCTAGTGGCGTGTGAATGGAGGGAACATGGCTTAGCTCCGGGGGAACCTTGAAGGGCCAGTTTATGATTTTCCTGCCCTCTGTTTCCCTCGGCCACAGTGGCCAGCAGCAGCCCGGGTAGTGTCTATTCTGTGGGCACAGCAGGGCCCCTACCCAGTGGACTTGCAGTGGACGAGTGGTGGGAGTAAGAAATAAATCTTTGTAGTTGGAGCCTCTGTGATTTTTGGGTTGTTTGTTATGCAGCTCAACCTAGCCCACCCTGACCAGTCCAAGTGCCTACTCTGTGCCAGGCACTAGGAGCTTCCATGTGCTATGAGGTGTATCCAGTCCCATAATAGGTGGGTAAACCGAGGCTCTTGGAGACTGAGTGACTGACTAGGGTCAGGTCCACACGGGTGTCCTGTCCTTCACAGGGTCTGGGTGCCTCCTACCTTGCAGCTCCATCATTGTTCGTGCACCCTAGTTGCCTTTCTCCCCTGACAGACTGTGAGGTCTGAGCAGGGGGCATGGTCTATATCACATTGTTTCCTATACCCTGGGGTTCAGTGTAGTGCCTGGCCCAGAATCATGGGGTCACCACTGAATGGAACTGAATTTGAGGCTAGATGGTGAAAACAGCTGGAAGCTAGTGTCTGGAGGAAAAAAATCTTTTTCCCCCCACCCACCTCAGGTTCATTGCTTGGGTCCCACAGATTAAACTGACAAAGACAGACTAACCAGAGAAACAAACAGACGTTTAGTAAAATGCATCGTACACACGCGCGCGCGCGCGCGCGCGCACACACACACACACACACACACACACACACACACACACGGGAACTCTCAGAGAGAGTAACTCAAAAGCATGGTTAGAACTCAGGCTTCTATAAAACCTTAGCAATAGAACAATACATCTGTAGAGAAGTGACAAGGCAAATGAAGAGGGCTTTGAGTCTCTAGGGTGGCAAATTGTGGGCAGACAACAGCATGGAGGAGTGGAAGACAAGGGGTGGTTGGTAAGGTTTGTTGTGTAGATGCCTCTGGTGCTGATCAGGGTCTGGCATTGTCTCTGGTGATTAACTTCTCTCCTTCCTGGTACAGAGGGGAGGGGGACGTCTTCACAAATTGATGTCCTATTTCTAGGCAGACAGAGAGAGGGCAGGGAGCTTTTCTTATATCTGCTTCTTGTCAATTGTCTTCAGCTCAAAATAATCCTTATGCCAAAGTGGTTTATTTGGGGTTGCCTGTTCTGCTGCCCTACACAAGTTAGGGGGACTGCAGCACCTGCAGGGAAGTTCAGCCTCTGCAGCCAGTCCCTGGCCTGGGGTGGGTGGTGCCCCCCTCTGCTCTTTGCAGAAGGCAGGGTGGCAGTCATGGCGCACCAGCTGCGGAGGCTGTGGAGTGGCTGGGGAGGCTGTGCATTAGCCGGTGTGGATGTTTCTTTCCTCCCCATGCGCACTTGTGCTCCTCCCTCCTGATCTGTTTCTGCTGGGTTTCCATTTAACCCGAGGGCTGTAGCCTTGACTTGTTTTTCATGCACAGGCTTTGCTGGGCCTCTTGTGTTCCATTAATTCTTAGCTGACCTTTCTCCCTTTCTCTCCTTCCCTTTCAAAGACTAGCTCAGCATCACAATTCAAGACTGGTGAATACAGTTTCCATTCCAAGTGCAGTGTCTTTCTCCTACCTTTCTGTCTAGATGGAGTGATTGCACACATTATCAATTCAGTACTTAAACATCCTCCCCCTACCTTCATGCTTAGCCCATCAGCATAGTGCCAGTGGGAACAGTGGGTTCCCCTCCGTGTCTGTACTGGGCTCGGTTCCCAAGTAATGGAAGCTCGATGCACCAGTGTGGTATGTGGGGTGTGGGAGGCTCTGCTTTTCTAAGTTCGCTGAGGTGGCATATGCCCTTCTCCCTTCTCCAGAGCTCAAAATATTCTGCACATCCATGTGAGGTCTCCCCATGTGGGGGCTGTGCTGAGGGAGCTCCTGAATGGGGGCCTCCGAGCATAGGGAGAGATTTCCCCGAAGGCAGGCCAAACTCAGGCATACCCGTCCCTCCCTCCCACCCTCCCTTCCTCCCTCCCTCCCTCCCCCAGGGCCCCAGAGGAGGAGGTGGTGCAGGGGTGGTGAGTTTCATTTTCCTTGTGGCTCAAACTCCCTGAGGCTTCCAAGTCTCCTCCATGCAGACAGGAGGATGCTAAGCCACCCTCTGTGTCCTCCCTTCTGTGGTCTGTGCCCTCTTCCTGGAGGCCATGCTCTCCTTTGGGTTGTGCCTGATGCTTTTTCCCTTTTACCTCCCTGGGCTCTGCTGAGTAGTTGCTAACACAGGGCCCTGGTTGTTGCTGGGGCTGCAGGATCATTCACAAGGAGAAGCCCTTTCTCTGTAGTCTCTGCCAGAGCTGGGGAGCCCACCATAACCCCAGGGCTCTCTGTCACCGAGGCTGCTGTCCTGTTCCCACTGCAGAGATGAGAGACATCTGCCAGCACACGGCCTGAGGACTGAGGAGGTGATGTGAGCCAGGAGTGTTTATTTGGGTAAAAGGAAACACACATGCACAGATTCCCCTTAATGGAGGCTAAAAGTGGACTTGGAGCCAGAATCAGGATGTGGCTCTGGAGGAGAAAAGGGTCCAGGGCAGACAAAGGACCCAGACCAGAATTCACTCATCAAAATCAATGTGTCAAGGGGGGGAATCTGCAGAGAGGCGCTGGTGTTTCTTCTGCAGGAATGGCCCTAATTTGGACATTTCAAAGCAGAGAAAGGGACAGTCAGCTGGACCTGGGCCCTCTCCACTGTCACCAAAGCTGTTGTGTCCCCTCCCTGGGTTAGCAGCTGCCTTGACATTTCTTTTCCCCAGTGTGACTCAGCCCGGCCAGCCTGAGCTTCCTCCCAGGAGAGCTGAGCTGGCTCGTGGCCGTTCAAAGTCTGTGTCTCTCCCGCTTCTGAACTGGAACCCCATCTCTGGGGTATGAATAATGGATCAAGGCCGCTCTTCCTCCAGGCCCCTCTCCCTTTTAACAGGCAGGATGCTGGGCCTTGAAAAGCACATTGGTAAACTTAGAGGGATCCTGCCCCCACAACTGCTCTGCAGGAACAATGCCAGGATTTTGGGGACTTTCCTGAACTTGAAAAATAGTCCTGTCTCCTCATTGGCGAGGGGACTAGGGCTTGGGGAAAAGGGGGCAACAGAGGAGACGCTGCAGTAAGTTTCCTTCTCCTGAGTTGATGTCTGCCCAGAGGAATGGATGATGGAGAGAACAGGGAAGCCAAGTAAAGGCAATTGAAAATTTGGGTTGAGAAACGGTCCCTAAAACAGGGCCTGTTCTGCTGTCACAGCTGCGGGTCATGTGGGATTTGGTGACAGAAAGGGCAGGTGCTTCCTGCAGAGTCCTCAAGTGATGGGTCTGTGGGCAGGAAGGAGGGGCAGCCCCTCCGTGAGGCCCCCTGCTCACTAGGCCTGCCCAGGGTGCCCTGGACGGGGGCTCGGTGTGAGGAGTGACTGTCTAAGGCATCACAGCTCCGTCCCCAGCAGGACACTGGGCTTCGCTTCTCCTCAGAGATGTTTGAAGCGAGGGTCTCGAGACCACCCTAGGGGACCACAGCCAGTTCTTGTTCTTGAACATCTTCCAAACCAGCCCATTTTTCTCCCGTGCTGAAGAGCAGGGACCATGGGCAAAGTCAAAGCCCTTGAGTGGAGGGGTCACCCAGCAGCATTTGTGAATGCTCTGGGATCCAGGCCATGCCATCCAACACGGTGGCCAGTAGTTACACGTGGCCATGCACATCAAAAATTGGATTAATGAAATTAAATGGACAGTTAAGTCCCCTGCACACTAGCCACCTATCAAGTACTCAACAGTCAGATCACAGAACATATTCATCAGCTGGAAGTTTTGTTCAACAACGCTGCTACCCTTACCCTTGTCTCCTGTCCTGATTTACAGCCCCTAGCCAGGACCTGGCCAGGGCTACTGTGCTCTTGTAGCCAAGCTGAGATTCAGAGGCTCCTCAAGAACCGGTGTCCACGCTGTCCCTTGTCCCTGAGTGTCCCCAGGGGCCTGCATGTCAGAGCTGGCCTACACAAGGAATAAGAGAATTGTCCCTTGGGCCTCCACAGGCTGGGCCATTTCCTCTCAAGAAACTTGTGGATGGAGGGAGCTGTGGGCAGGGGTGTCCACAGAGCCTTGGTTTTGGCCTTGCTCTGTGGCCCATCCCAGAGGGGTAAGGAGATGTTGGTGTTGCCTGGCCAAATCTCAGATGGCCTCCGGCTGGGGCCCTGGGCGAGGCGTGCAGTCAGTCCAGCTGGGGGATGCGTCCCAACAAGAACAAGATGTTCTGTTCATTTATCCTTCATGGCATCCCTGCTATATCTCTGCCCTGATTCACCTTTGCAGCCGGGCCAGCTGTTGGCTTCCTCGTGAAACCTGCCCTCCTGGAGGCCTCCCACCCTCCCTGTAGCCCCTCTCCTGCCCCTCTGGTTTGTCTGCATGAGCAGGTGGGAAGCTGCCTGCCCCCTGGCAGGATCAGAGCTACAGGTCTGTCTGAGATGACAGTGGGTTGGACTCTCCAGTCACAAGGAGCATTAATGTTCCTCCAGGGGACACTTGCTGGAGGCCGCCTATGTCCCTACAGGCATGGATGTGCTGGAACTCCCAGTCTGGAGAAGGAGCCCCACACGAGCTCCAACGCGCCATACTTAGATGACCAATGGCTCCAGAGATACGTGCATCACCTGTGAGCTTCTGGTGCTACTCGGAAGCTGTGGGTCTGCAATGTCGCTCCACGGAAAATAGTCTTTTCTATGTTGGGCAACCCTCGTCCTTACTGCCACAACAGAACTGCTGAGGCTTTTCCCGTTTGCATCCAGCAGCCAAGGATGTGCCCAGGTGGCACAGTCATTGGGATGCAGCCAGGAGCTGGGTAGCAAGTAACCCCACCGTGCGAGGCTGAAGCTACTCAGGGTGGTGTCAGTAAAAGCACCCCCGTGGCTTGGATTCACCCCCCTCACTCTCTGAGTCTGTTGTCCTGCCTTTAGAATGGGATAATAATGGTAACTTTCCATGGTTGTTATGGGACTTGTACAAATAAATGGAAAACAGCCAGCGAGCATGGGACAGAATGTAGGGCCGAAGACTCTGTGCAGGATGCCTGCCTAGTATTTTGGCTCTGTCACTTTGCACAGCCTGGGTGACCTTAGGAAAGTCACCGAATGCCTCCGGGCCCAAGAAATAACTTTCTGTTCCAGGGGATTAGGGTAGGCGCTAAATGGGATAATGCACGTGAGACACTTAGCACCACGCCAAGGAAATGTGTCATGCTCAAGGAGGGAGTAGAAGCTGCAATGATTCCTTCCTGCGTTCTTTTTCTTTTTTTTTCTTTCTTTTTTTTTTTTTTTTTTTGCTTATGATACTCAGTTTGTTTTAAAGTTATTTTAACAGTGCTTTATCAAGGCATCATCTACATCCTATAAAATGCACAATTTTAAGGGAATAGTTAGTTGGATTTTGACAATTACCTCTTACAAATCAAGATATAGAACATTTCCTTCACCCCAGAAAGATTCCCCCTGCCCCTTTGCAGTCAGCCTTCCCTCCCCGACCCCTGCAGGCAACTATTGATCTGACTTCCATCACCACGGATTCGTTTTGTTTGTTCTTGAACTTCACATAAATGGAGTCGCAGTTTGTACTATGTTGTGTCTGGCTTCCTTCATTCCATGTAATGGTTTTGAGATTCATCCAAGTTACTGTATGCATCAGCAATTTGTTCTTTTTTTTTTTTTTTGTCCTGAGTTGAATTCTTCTGAATGGATAGACTACGGTTTGCCCATCCATTATCTTATTGATGAGCATAATTTGGGTTGTTTCCAGGGTTTTGCTATTATGAATCAAGCTGCTATGAGCATAGGTTCTTTTACCAGTCTTTTGATGGACATGGGAACTGTTGGATCCTGGCTATGCCTGGGAGTAGAATTGCTGGGTCTTATGACAAATGTATGTTAAGTCATAGAAGAAACTGTGGAAGAATTGTCCAAAGCGGACTGAACATTTGATACACGCACCAGAAACGGGTATGTTTCCAGCTGATGCGTACCCTCACCACCACCTGTGGCTGATGGGCTTCATGACGGTGGCCATTCTGGCGAGTGCGTAGGGTTCTTCATGGTGGTTGAAATTTGTATTGATCCCATGGCTATTGATAGCAAGCAACTTTTCCTGTGCTTATTATACATTTGGTTATTTTGTTTGTTCTGATATCTTACACATTTGGAGGGGAGTCATGTCTCTTTATTCTTGATTTGTCAGAGTCCTTTACAAATATTGTATGAATTTTGTTTGACATACATATCTCTCTCAGTGTGTGGCTCATATTTCTGTTTTCTCAGTAGTGACCTTTGATGAATGGAGAGCCTAAATTTAGAAAAAATCAGAGTTGGGGTGCCTGGGTGGCTCCGTTGGTTAAGCGGCCAACTCTTGGTTTTGGTTCAGGTCATGATCTCAGGGTTCTGGGATGGAGCACTGCATCAGGCTCCACACTTGGTGGGGAGTCTGCTTCTCCCTCTGCCTCTCCCTCTGCCCCTTCCCCTGTTCTCTCTCAAATAAATAAATAAATAAATAAATAAATAAATAAATAAATAGATAGATAAATAGATAAATCTTTTTTAAAGAAAGAAAAAAATCAGAGTCATTTATTTATTTTTTGGTAATGGGTAGTGTAATTTTGTGTCCTAAAGGATCTTTGTGTACCTTGAACCATAAAGATCTTCTATGTTTTTTCCTAGAAGTTTTACAATTAGGGTTTTCACATTTAAGTTTACGGTCCATCTCAAATTAATTTTTGTGTATGATATAAGATTGAAGTCAATTATTTCTTATTTCCATTTGGATATCCAGTTATTTTGGTAACATTTATTGAGAATATGTTCCTTGGCCATTGAACCGTGTGGGTGCCTTTAAAAAAATTAGTACACACACACACACACATATACACACATATATACATTTACATATACACATACATACACATATACATCTATCTACACACACACATGCTACACATTTCTGGAGTCACTGCTCTGTTTTGTTGATCTATTTGTCTATTCTTTTGTCATTACCATGCTGTCTTAGTTACTGTAACTACAGTATGTTTTGAAATAAGGTAGAATAAATCCTCCAACTTTGTTCTTTTTTTAAAGAATATATTAGCTATTTGTTCTTGGTCTTTTAAGTTTTTCATGTAGAATTTAAAACCAGCTTGTCAATTTCTGCCAAAAAGCTCGCTGAGATTTTGATTGAAATCACATTAAATCCACAGATAAATGGATGCTTAGTAATATAAATTCTAATTTGTGATCTCTTGCCATTTATTTAGACTTTCTTTAATTTCTCTTAGCAATGGTACAAGTCCCACACATCTTTTGTTAAATTTAATGCTATTGTAGAGGGTATTTTTTTTTCCAATTTTCTAATTGTTTGTTGTTAAGTTCATAGAAATATCATTTACTTTGTATATTAATCTTGTATCCTGCAACTTTGCTAAATTCACTTATTAATTTCAGTAATTTAGGTATGATTTTGGATTCTCCATATACAATTTTGTCTGGGCATCAAGACAGTTTACCAATCATTATGCTTTTGCTTTCTGGATTATTGTTTGGGAAATATTTGCTTCTCTTTCCCTCACTGTGAGTAGAGGGTACCTACCTACCCTTACAATTAGGCTTGGCCATGAGGCTTACTTTGACTGAAGGAAAGTGGTTGACGCAATGCAAGGTGAGGGCTTAAATGTGTTGGTGCAGTTTCGCCTCTTGTGTTTGAAGGATCCCCATGGGAAGAGCTTCCCCCACAGCCTGGGCCTTGGGATGAACACATATGTTTGAATTTGCACTTAACCCAAAGCCTGGGGTCAATCCACCTGCATGAAGCAGAGAAGCAGAGCCACCCACCTGATTCCAGCCAAACCAGTCAACCTAGGAAACTGGGAGCATGAGAATGCACATGGATGGCTGTAAGCCTTCGAGTCTGAGGGTAGTTCATTGTTTTTGCAGCATTTCTGTGGACACTGCTGGCTAATGTAGCCATGAAGGTTTAAACCTTCTGCCAGATGTCCAAATGCATGCATCCTGTGGGGGAAGGAGGGAGCTGTGTGGCTCTGTAGCTCAGGGCAGGTCAGGCTGGCTTACAGAAATGTCAGCCTGTGAATTCATGGGTGAGGCCATCAAGGCAGAGAATGCATAGAAAGACAAGAGCTGCATGCAAAGCCCTGCCATGTTGGGGAGCTGAGGGAAATTCAGCAAAGAGGACCTCTCCTGGGCAGCAGGTGAGTTATGGGAAATCGAGCATGTGGGGGTTTGCATGCTCAAAGAAGGAATGATCTCATAAAGGAAGAAGCACTCCACTGTGTGGAAACAAAGACCATGCAGTGAGAACACATGGAGGGTATTTACTCAGAGCTTGCTTTAGCAGAGGAGTGGTAGAACGCACAGACAGAGAAGGCTCCAGGTGAGCCCAGATGGGGGCTGGAGCAGGGTGTCCTGTGGCATTGGCTAGGGAAGCACATTTGGCTTTGTCTCTTTGGCCCTGAGTTAGAAGAGGAGGTGCAAAGTGGGGAAGCTGCAGTCATTTACTGACTGGGCTGATGGCTGCAGAGTTCGCGGTTCGGCTTCTAGGCTGGCCACAGCGGAGCTGGTGGGTCAGAGTTCTGCCATTATATGTGCTCTGGCCATTGTCTGCTTGCGTATTCAGTCTCTCAGCTGTGTCAGATGGTGTCGAGAGGTTGAGTAAAATGAGAAAAGAGAGTTGGAAGTGTGTGGGTGGCTGATGGACTCGCTAAGAGGCTTTTCAGGGTGCTGTGTTGATATGTGCTCACTGGGGTGGCAGGGGAGGGGAAAAGTGGGGGAGGATGGGGCACACGGGATATGGGGAGCTTTGCTGAAAAAGGAGGGAGAGCAAGGGGGCTGTAGTGAGACAGAAACATGCAGTCAAGGGTTTTGTATTTTTGTGATCACTATTTCAGGACAAGGCTTTCAAGGCATGTTGTAGGCAGATGGGAACGATCCCCTAGGATAGAGAGGTTGATGAGGCAACAGAGATGCAGGGTCCAGAGTGTTGGGGGGGCCCTAAAGTGGGTGGAATTTTGTCTGCTCAAAATTCATGCTTACTGGGGACCTCAGAATATGACCTTGTTTAGAAATAGGGTCTTTAAAGATATAATTAGTTAAGAATCTCAAGATGAAATCATACTGGTTTAAGGTGGTCCCTATTCCGGTGAATGATGTCCTGAGAAGCAGAGAGATACAGAGCAGGCTGTGTGACCTGGGGGCAGAGATGGGGGTGCTGTGCCTAAAGCCGAGGAATGCCAAGGTTGGTCAGCAAACACCCAGATGCTGCAAGAGGCCTGGAGCCCCTGGAAGGTGCCAACCCTGCCCGTGCACCAGGATCTCAAGGTCCTGGGGTCCTGAACCAGGAGAGGATGAAGTTCTGTTGCTTTGGCCTGTTCTCTCCCTGCCCAGATCCACACGTGGCACAGGTGGGAAGTACAGACGGGGGCCGTCCTTCTGCCCTTACGGCTCTGCCTGGTGTCCTGGGGGAGGAGCTGAGGCCCAGTCTGGGCTCTCTCTTTCAGGTCTTTCTGCTGCTTGGCCATGCAGAGAATGTGCTGGACAGACCCTGGCCAGTGGATCGTGGGCCGGCCTGGGCAGATGAAACTGCAGGAGTGTGAGCAAGTCCATGTGGCCCCATGTCTAATCTTCCTTCCGGATCAGCTGGAGCTGCTCGGTCCCACCCTCCCACTCAGCACCTGTTCCATGCACTGTTCCTCGTTGGTCCTCCAAACCCCAGCACTAAAGGAGGGTCTGCTGCTTGCAGCGGGAGGAGACCCCTGGTGAGCGCTGCCCAGACCATACTGTGGGGGGACAGGCCTGACCCTGGGGCTGGGACCGTGAGGGTGGGCTTGGGCGGGACTCCCCATCCCTTCTATTCTGTCCTTTGTTCTCTCCAGCTGCTATTCGCTCCCCATGCTGTGACCTGCCCCTGTACTCCATTCTCCAGGCTTCGGCTCCAGCGGCTTCTCCCACCTGGAAACTCCTTCTCTCTTAGTTGGCAAGTTTCCTTTCTTTAAAGCCTAGCTGCACCCACATCATGCTGAGCACCCTTTCTCTGTGACTGCACCCCAGGGGCCAGTGGGGTGCACGCTGCATGCATCCCGTTTGTCTCTGGTTTCTCATTTGCTGGTGGCACACTCGGCAAAGATTCTGAAGCTACTTCTTTTGTGTGGGATCGGTAAGATCCCTGAGGACTTACTGGATCTGGGACTGTGCTGCAGATTTCCTTAGGATCCTCAAGGAACCCTGCCTCTCCTTAGCCTCTGCCATGTCTGATATGCCGTGGGCACCCATAAATGCCCACGAATGCCCATAATGTTCACAAATACCCACGGATGTCTGCAAAATGAGAATTTGCCTGATTTTTCATGGAGTTTCATGTGTCAGCACTCTGAAAATTTACAGAGCTTCTCTTATGGGCAAATCAACTTTTGAAACGGAATTAGAAATAATTCCGCGTGTTCGGGCTGGTCCAGTAATCAACACTACATGAGAGACTTTGACTCTAATAAAATCCACAGCGTAGGTTCTTCCCACATCATTTTTCTCCATGATTGCTCTCACAGCTGCTGAGGATAAAGAACGGATGGTGTTAATTTCCCGGAAATTTTCTGCAACCTCAGGGCTTTGGTCTGCAGGGCCCAGGCCCCTCCCAAAAAGCACAGCCATATTTGGGGCATACGACCAAGTGGAAAAAGAATGTTCAGCACAACTGTGTAAAAAGCAACAAGTCTCCACCCGCGAGGAGTTAGGTGGGCTGGGATTCACCTCCTCACAGGTGTTACCTGCCACAGAGTTTCCCGTTCATGTTTGTTTTTTCAACGTCTCTGGAGCCGGGGTGCAGCCCTGTAAGCCATGAATTCATCCAGCCAACAAGGATTCATTGATGATCTAATGGAGATTGGTCATCTTGGTGGGTTTAGAACTGAGAGGGTTTCTAGGACGTGGGACTTTCAGAGCTAAAGCGGGAGAGTTCCAGGTGAGCTGGGCAAGTTGCCCACCGTGGAAGACCTGCCACTGTGCTGGGTTCTGGGGCTGCAGTGGGTGGACAGCGGGAAGTCCTCCTCCCATGGAGCTCACATTCTACAGGGAAGGAGTAAAAGTAAGTAGCTATTGACTTACACTTGTCATCTGAGCCACCCAGAAGCCAATTTGCAGTGGGACCATGTAACAGGGACCTGTCCCATTTGGGCTCAGAGAAGGTTTCCCACTGACCCACAAAGTCAGGGGTTCCTACAGTGCCCAGGCTTCTTGTGTGTACATGGGCGTGTGCGTGTGTGTGTCTGAGCATGGAGCATCTCTTGTGATGTACCTTGATTCTGCAGAGGTGAGTGATTCCATTGCTCTGCCCCGAGAGGGGAAGGTGGTGGGAGGAGGGGCAGCAAAAGGGTGTGTGCAGCTCTACCTTCCCTTTCCTTCTGTCTGGGAGGCCTGCAGGGTGTGCCCTGCTCTCTTCTCTCACTCTTCTGGGGGGATAGGTGAGGCTACAATGACCCTGCAGACCTGGTGGTTCCTTACCATGGCCTCACGGCTAGCTTAGCCTTCCAGCTTTTATCAGTGATCTCGTCCTGATTGCTATCTCTCTCAATTGACTTCTTCTTTTTTTTTTTTTCTGGGTCAGGGAAAGGGGTTTGCTTATTGGCCCTTTAAAGCCCCTACATGGAAAAATCCAAAAACCCAACATGCAGACCATATTTTTTTTCCAGCTACAGCCTGCATCTGAGCTCAGAGGCCCCGGTGAAGGTGAGGCTGGTGCAGGGGAGGGGGAGG